>NC_140987.1:301232391-301770248 GCF_052327205.1 Somniosus microcephalus | reverse complement strand
CCCCTCTCCCCCCCCCTCCCCCCTTCTCTCCCCCCTCCCCCCCCTCCCCCCTTCTCTCCCCCCTCCCCCCTTCCCTCCCCCCTCCCCCCTTCCCTCCCCCCTCCCCCCTTCCCTCCCCCTCCCCCTCCCCTCCTTCTCTCCCCCTCTCACCCTTCTCTCCCCCCTCCCCCCTTCTCTCCCCCTTCTCTCCCCCCTCCCCCCCTTCTCTCCCCCCTCCCCCCTTCTCTCCCCCCCTCCCCCCTTCCCTCCCCCTCCCCCTCCCCTCCTTCTCTCCCCCCTCCACCCTTCTCTCCCCCTCCCCCCTCCACCCCTTCTCTCCCCCCTCCCCCCTCCACCCCTTCTCTCCCCCCTCCCCCCTCCCCCCTTCTCTCCCCCCCTTCTCTCCCCCCCTTCTCTCCCCGCTCCCCCTTCTCTCCCCTTCTCACCCCCTTCTCTCACCCGCTCCCCCTTCTCTCCCCCACTCCCTCCCCCCTCCTCGCCCCCCTTCACTCCCCCCTCTCCCCTCCCCCCTTCACTCCCCCCCTCTCCCTCCCCCCTTCTCCCCTCCCCCCTTCTCCCCTCCCCCCCTTCTCCCCTCCCCCCTTCTCCCCCCCCTGCCTCCCTCCCCCTCCCTGCCCTCCCTCCCCCTCCCTGCCCTCTCTTCCCCCCCCTGCCCTCTCTTCCCCCCAGTCGCTCTCTCCCTTCCCCCAGTCGCTCTCTCTCTTCCCCACAGTCGCTCTCTCTCTTCCCCCAAGACGCTCTCTCTCTTCCCCCCAGTCGCTCTCTCTCTCTCTTCCAACAACAACATGCCCTCGAAAAAGCCTCGGCACCGCCGGGCACTTCAGCAAGTTTAATATAATGTCTGCATACCATCCACGTTAAAAAAGCTTCTTTGGAACATATACCTGAGGTGAAGTGAAGAGGTTGCAAATCTGTGCCTTTGACTTCAAAGAGAACTGATTCAGGGCCATGTAGGTCACTATAGCTTGAACTTTCCCATCTTTGGCTCCTTCCAGGCTAGCAAAGGGGACATCAGCAGGATCAGTCAATTTGTTGTCCACCGAGGTATAAAACTGGTGACTGGTGCCTTGCTCAGTAGGAGCATACACATCACACTGAACAGAAATTACTCACTAATAACTGCAATTGTCACTAATAACTGTCAACTGTGGCTCAGTGGGTAGCACACTCACCTCTGAGTTAGAAGGTTTTTGGCTCAAGTCCTACTCCAGGGACTTGAGCACATAAAGCTAGGCTGACAGTGCAGTGCTGAGGGTAGTGCTGCACTGTCGGAGGTGCCGTCTTTCAGATGAGGCATTAAACCGAGGCCCTGTCTGTGTAAGGATTTCGGGGGTTTCTTTTAAACTGGTTTAAAGTAATTTTCCTGGTCTTGCAGCCTTTGCCTGCACATCAGACCATTTCCAATAAAACCAATTTTAAAACAGCGGTTTTGAATCGCCACCCCCTCCTTTTGTTCTGAGTGGAGGAACTTATAATTAATGATATTAAAACGGAACAAGTGGTTTGGATGAGAGAACAAAAATCAAACTTTATTAACTAAAAGAAACTACAATCACAATATCAAACTATCCCACACGAACACAGTAAAATTGTAAAACTATATATCAAGGGGGTACACACGGCAAAACCGAGGGGTACAGTGACTACAATGTTATTTAAACAATCTTAGCAATTCCCTTAAATCACCATCCCCCCTTAACTCCTGCTAGGTTGCCTTGTTGAGAGTCAGAAAATCTCTGCTCACATGGTCCAGCGAAGAGAGAGCGAGAGAGAGAGAGAGCTCACCTTATCGTCCCAGGAAGTCAAGAGTCAAGAGCCAAGAGTCAAGAGAGCGAGCTGGCTGCTCAGCCCCTTTTTTATACCTGGTGAGCCCCTCACATCCGTGCCTTGCAAGGGCTGTGTGCAAAATTAACCCCAAAGCTGTGATAGGCTAACTCAAAGTGGTTAGATTGAGTTAATGTGATTTTCAGAGCTCCCTTTGCTGAAACAAAAGGGAGATACATCTGCTCTATTGTCCAGTACTGGGTGATTTAAAATCCTTTCAAATGTTAACGCTTCCCATTTAAGATACAAAAAGTCTCTTCTGCAGTATCAGGTGTATCTAAACAAATGCTAATAGCATTCAGTTGCTTTGTAAACAAAGCATTGTCCTTTGTCTTCAGTGAACCTTACTTCCAGACACAGAAATCTGCATTCCAAGCCTTTTTGTCTTGGCCATGTGGTGAGACAGCCATTTTATCCCTGGAAATTTATAAAGCACATTGCCCAGGGATACTTTAATCAAAAAACATGAATCTTCAGAACTGTAAATTATTGCGAATTCTTACAGTCCGCCCTTGGATACTTCCAGCTTGCTTGTAGTATCCTCTTGAAGAAATGAGCAATAATTTCTGACCCCCCACAAACAACCATCCCCTGTATTTACCTAATAGCTATCTGCCACTGATCCCCGTCCCGTCTATTCCCCTTAAATTCAAGAAAAAAACCATGGTACAGTAGGCATCTTACAGATACTTCAGTTTTCACTAAGGGGTCTCTTACCCCTACACGCTTGTAAAATTATACAGTGTAAACCAAATTTACAATCACCTTTTTTTTTACATCATAAGTTATTACAAAATGTTGCAATCTTAGTTACACAATGTACTCAAAAATTTATCGCAAGCACGGAGAGGGTCCTACGCCTCTGCTCAACTTGAAGTTGTCACAAACTGGTCCCAAGCACGGAGAGGACCTCACGCCTCTGCTCAACTTGGGGCTGCAACACAAAATACAAAAAATCATTAAACAACATGCTTAAATGAACCCCGATCATCACGTGCCGATGATGGGTCGCGAAATTCGAGTGGGTATTGCTCCTCCCACTCGGGCAGTAAAAGTACCTTCCACCCCCCTTTGATCGGCTTAAACTTTAAAACAGGCAGAATGGATTTAGCGACCAGCCTGCTCCGCCAGCCCCGAACCGTTCCCTTGTCCTTTTGTGGAGGCGGGGTACCCTTCACGTTTAAATTACCTTGGCACAGACCGAGACCGGGGAGTATGGGATCTCATGACTCCCAGTCCCTCCCCCTCCCGTCTTCCCTCGACTGGCTGCAGAAAATGATGGGTGCCTGTGTGACGGCACTCCCTGGCCCCACACTGATCCGGCCACCCACTCATCCTTCCCAGCCACACTTATCCTCTTGCCCGTGGGCCCCCGGGTGAGTTCCTCCCTCCCCCGACTGCACCCACGCGACTCTTGGGTCTCCCCCCCCCTCTATACAATCATTCCCGGGCCATCACCACCCACTCCCGGGGAACGCGTCCCTATGACCAGGCGCCCGCGCTTCCCCATCGTGACTCCTCAACAGCGAGGTCTCCCGCACGTGAACTTCGGTCAGGATAGTGCTGGGTTGGGGGCCGTGCCCCACCCAGCTGGGGCCATCTCCTCCCCGTAGGAGGAGTAGGCAAGTTCCTCCAGACTCTGTCCGGTTTTTCCCGAAGATCGCTGCGGGGTCTCCTGGATTCGTCCAGTGGCGAGGTGGTCCCCAACATTCCGTATCTTCATTCGATGTCCAGCTCGGGCTGGGCGAACATGGCTGCTTCGTTTTCCCATCTCCTGCAAAAACTTAAAAGGGACATGCAGCCAGGTCTCACTGACCTGCTGCCTTAGGTGGAGACATGGTCGGGTCCCTCGACCTCGGACCAAAACACAAACATTTTGCACACATGTGAACTTAAACTTAAAACTAGTTAAATAAAAATCATTAAACACCTTATCAAGCTTTATACACACACATGGCTATAATACAAATGCCGCCCATCTCCGGACGGCCACTCTAATCTCTGGCACTGTCGCAGATTGCTGCTGGCTGCAGCGAAGCTGGTCTGCCTCCTGTCTCTGGTCCCCCACAGCTTATGGCTGTTGAGTGGGGGCCTCTGTTCTCTGGCTTTTCCCTGGCTCGGGAGACCGTCCTACTCCACTGTAAAGTGGGTGACCATGCTTTCTTAGGCTGGGGCACCCGCTGAGACCTTCTGAGGGGTGTCTCTCTGGGGAAAACTTTGGCTGGCAGACCCTGAGGTTGGGTCACAGCCCCTGCTGGCTGGGAACCTTCTCCCCCATGTCCAAATAGCCCGCACTGTATAATGTACCTGGCAGCCTGCCGGTGCAAATCTCTCTCTGGGTTTGTCTGCTCTTCCCTGCCCACTCCTGTGCTGGGGGCAGGTATACTCTCACCACCCGCGGCTGGTGGCTGGAAATTTTCCTCCCCATGTTTAAAACCTGGTGTCAGCTCCCTCCCTATGTCTCCTGCAAGAGGGATTGCTATCCCTGCCCCCGCAGGGTCCCACATCATGGGGGGGACCCCTCTAGAAGCAGGCTGGGAAGCTGGCTCCTTTAAATAGGCCACAGTGCCTGTCTTTGCAGGCGGTGAACTTGAACTTGCCTTGTACAATTTGTCTAAATTTCTCTGTGCCCCATCCCTGCCTGTAATCACTGCCACTGGCCCGGACCCATATGGGTCCCAGAAAGTGCCTGCACGTGCACTCTCTTTGACCAGCATACCGGCCAGTCATTGTGGGGAGGCAGAGGTGGGCGAGGGGGTTGCAGCACCATTGATGGCTGCTACCTTTCCCTGGTTGGTCAGGAGAGACCGCATTGCTTCCAGTAGCGACTCGACTGAGGCGGGGGAGATTCCTGTCTCTACTCTTTGGGCTGGGGCTGGGGGATTCTTTCCCTTGCTATTCTTCCAGGAATTCTTACAGTCTTTTCTCCAGTGACCGTCTTTCCCACACCCATAGCAATTTAACTGAGCCTGGGAGGGTCTGTTCCCCTCCTGGTGCCACTCTTTCTTATACTGAGCCCCAGGTTCAACCTTGT
Organism: Somniosus microcephalus; assembly: GCF_052327205.1. Taxonomy (NCBI): domain Eukaryota; kingdom Metazoa; phylum Chordata; class Chondrichthyes; order Squaliformes; family Somniosidae; genus Somniosus; species Somniosus microcephalus. Next base: position 301,765,390 of record NC_140987.1, on the reverse strand, counting down.
GGACTTTACCCTTCTGCTGGGGGCTCTCACCATTCCTCCCATTCCTAAATGTCACCATGAGCTGCCGGATTACAGTCTCTTCGGTTACTAGGGGGTCTCGGGGGTCAAACCATGCGTTGGCCTTTGCTCTTATCTTGGGGCAGGCAATTGTACACCAGGCAACGAAGCCATTGGGTCTGCTGCTGCTGGTTCAGCTGTGCCCTATCTTGTCCCCCTGTACATGCACGGTTGTAAACTGGCCACAGCCTGTCTGCAAATGCCTGTGGATTCTCCCCTTCCTGCTGCAGGGTTCTCCCTACGCGATCGAACGGATTGCCGTCGTTCGCACCCATGGCTTCCAGTATTTCCTCCTTCAGGTCCTCAAAACCCTTCTCTCCTCTCTTGGCCTCAGCCGAAAGGGTCTGATAGAGCTTACTATCCACAGAGAAAAGCAACATTCTGGCTTTCTCTTCATCATCACAGCCGTTAACACCGGCTGCCTGGTCTACTTGTTGGAAGTGCAGTGAGGGGTCTCCCTTTTCAGAGAGCATGGGAATATGTTTCACCATACCCCTGAGCTGTGGGGTATCATAAGGGACCAGATAGGTATTCTGAACAGCCCCTGGGTCATTATTATTCACGGGCTGACCGTACCTCCATTGTCGGAGGGGGTACACTGGTCCTGGTCCCCGCCTGCCTAGCGGGACCTGCTGGCGTTCTCCTACCACCCCATTGTCCACCCCTCCTTGCTGCCAGAGCTCCTCAAAACCCGGAGCTGTGGGCTGCTGACTTGGGATCTCTAATTCCCTCGCCAGCCTTTCCCTGGGTGTTGCCTGTGGGGCGGTTTGATTTGGGCTGCCAGTAAAATCCAGCTGACCTGCCTTCGGGCTGATCATGCAAATCATTCCCCTTGCTGCCTTTAAAGCCACATTAAGACTTTCTATCTCTGCCCTACAGGGGCCATGATCTGCTTCACCAAACCTGGCATTCTCTTCCCGCAGTCTCATCTCTCTGTCCCTTGCCTCTGTGACTTCCTGCACAAGGCGCTCTATAAATGCCTGGCATTTCGTGACCTCTAGTGTGAGGCGTGCATTCTCTTCCCGCACCCTCATACCACTAGCTCTGGCCTCTTTGAACTCCTCCTGCTCTCCCATCACACCCTTCCTAACCCAGCCACCTATACCCCGATAGGTGAGCCTACACGCTGCTGCTAACATTCGCAGGGCTACCCACATACTGAAAACGAGAGAAACAAGAGCTGATGCTTTCTCCAGATCCAGACCACTTATTAAATCAAAAACTGCCTCCACTCCTACCTGGCTCGCCATTGTAAGGATTTCGGGGGTTTCTTTTAAACTGGTTTAAAGTAATTTTCCTGGTCTTGCAGCCTTTGCCTGCACATCAGACCATTTCCAATAAAACCAATTTTAAAACAGCGGTTTTGAATCGCCACCCCTCCTTTAGTTTGAGTGGAGGAACTTATAATTAATGATATTAAAACGGAACAAGTGGTTTGGATGAGAGAACAAAAATCAAACTTTATTAACTAAAAGAAACTACAATCACAATATCAAACTATCCCACACGAACACAGTAAAATTGTAAAACTATATATCAAGGGGGTACACACGGCAAAAACGAGGGGTACAGTGGCTACAATGTTATTTAAACAATCTTAGCAATTCCCTTAAATCACCATCCCCCCTTAACTCCTGCTAGGTTGCCTTGTTGAGAGTCAGAAAATCTCTGCTCACATGGTCCAGCGAAGAGAGAGAGAGAGAGAGAGAGAGCTCACCTATCGTCCCAGGAAGTCAGGAGCCAAGAGCCAAGAGTCAAGAGAGCGAGCTGGCTGCTCAGCCCCTTTTTTATACCTGGTGAGCCCCTCACATCTGTGCCTTGCAAGGGCTGTGTGCAAAATTAACCCCAAAGCTGTGATAGGCTAACTCAAAGTGGTTAGATTGAGTTAATGTGATTTTCAGAGCTCCCTTTGCTGAAACAAAAGGGAGATACATCTGCTCTATAGTCCAGTACTGGGTGATTTAAAATCCTTTCAAATGTTAACGCTTCCCATTTAAGATACAAAAAGTCTCTTCTGCAGTATCAGGTGTATCTAAACAAATGCTAATAGCATTCAGTTGCTTTGTAAACAAAGCATTGTCCTTTGTCTTCATTGAACCTTACTTCCAGACACAGAAATCTGCATTCCAAGCCTTTTTGTCTCGGCCATGTGGTGAGACAGCCATTTTATCCCTGGAAATTTATAAAGCACATTGCCCAGGGATACTTTAATCAAAAAACATGAATCTTCAGAACTGTAAATTATTGCGAATTCTTACATCTGTTCTCTCAGGTGAACGTAAAAGATCCCATTGCACTATTTCAAAGAAGAGCAGGGGATTTATCCCCAGTGTCCTGGCCAATATTTATCCCTCAACCAACATAACAAAAATAGATTATCTGGTCATTATCACATTGCTGTTTGTGGGAGCTGGCTGTGCTCAATTTTGGCTGCCGCGTTTCCCACATTACAACAGCGACTACGGGGGGAATTTTGCCAGCACTGTGGAGGCGGGTATGGAGGCAGGACTGCTGGAAAAATGGCAGAAACTGGGAGCAGGCACCGAACCCGCTCCCAACCCGCCTCTGTGCCATCTTCCCAGGAGGTGGGTCCCCGACTCGCGCAGGGATCCATCTCCTCGAGGCAGGAAGGGGATTAGAGCCAATTAACTGCCTGTTAACCGGACGTCGTTGGGGGTGGGACTGAAACCCAACAACCAGCAGTCCCGCCCCCAACGCGCCCCCATTGAGAAAATCCAGCCCTACACTTCAAACAAGTACTTCATTGGCTGTAAAGCGCTTTGAGACGTCCGGTAGTCGTGAAAGGCGTCATAGAAATGCAAGTCTTTCTTTCTTTCTATAGGGAAATCAAGAGAAACTTCTTTACCCAGAGAGTGTTGAGAATGTGGAACTCACCACCACAAGAAGTAGTTGAAGCAACCAGTATAGATGCATTTAAAGGAAAGCTAGATAAACACATGAGGGAGAAAGGAATAGAAGGTTATGCTGATAGGTTGGGAGGAGGCTCGTGTGGAACATAAACACTGGCATAGGCCAATTGGGCTGACTGGCTTGTTTCTGTGTTTTATATTCTATATAATATCACGTTCTTTATCATAAGACTTAACAACTTGGAATCTTTAGGATCAATCATTCACTGTGAGCTTGGTGCAAGATAATTTTTTAATTAGATGACTACAAGCCAGTTACAAAGAGTCATACCTCAAAGTAACAGTCCACGCCACTACCCAGCAACCTGTCCTTGCGTCTGCCTGAACAATGCTAAAGTTATGTCCTTTTAAATGCTACAATGTTGATGCAGCATAATACAATTTACAAAATACTGTAAATATAACAAGTACAGGAAACTTTGTGTTATCCGGAGGCGAACCGTCCGGCAAGCTCGAGCCACCGGCAAAAATCAGGAGCCGTTTTTTATGCTTTTCGTTTCTTTTCTTTGCTTTTTTTGAACAGTCAAGCTCTGCAACGCCTGTAGCTAAGCAACAGCTTCAGCTAGAGATGCTACAGAGATGCTTGCCGACTGTTTAGAGGCTGTTGCTAAGCAACAGGGTTTGTTGATTCATACGGAGATGAAAATCTCCGTATGTTTCAACATTAGCTCTGGAGTGTACAGCAGTTTGGAGGGAACGGCAGTAGCTCGGTCCCGTCGGTGCCGGATAGCGCAAAGTTTCCTGTACAAGAAAGCTTGTAGAATAATAGGGCAGTTTGCAAAGTGCTCCAAAATGCTAGAATTCGGCTCCTGTTGAGATGGGGACAACTGCCAGAAAACTCAGCTGGCAATTCTATTTCTGAATATAAAATAGATTATTGAATATTTATTGAGCTTGTTTATCGCAATAGCAGCACTGTCAGCATGAGTCATAAGCCACCATATGTCACTTTATTTAAACACTTGTTTGAGTGTTAGTGGGTTTGAAAATAAACACTATAAAATCTTTTTACGAATGGAGTACTATTGTCAACTTACTAAATTAATGTTGCACGACTATTTTAACAAAATTAAAAAGATGGTGGCCTTTTCTAGCAGAATTCTGTGAAGTGACCCACTGTTAATGGCATAAATAAATGGAGGTTAATATAGTCTCATTGCTTTAAGTTGGAAGTTGAGTGTTAATATTCCTGAACAATTTGTGAACAGCAATATGTGAACCACAGAACAGCAGATGGGAGTGTGGGCTAGATTCCTTGCACAATTCACAAGCACTACTGCATACATTGCAAACATGTTTGTAATGTGGCTGAGCACCGTCATAGATTTCTGTCAACTTTGATGGTTTAGTTTATCCTGTTTCTCTCCTTCCCCCCAACAAACATCTAGTGGTAGTTTTCTTGTCGCTGGATGTGGGTAGGGCTAATGGAATTGAGGTTGGCATGCTGGGCATTAAAGGACAAGCTTCAAGGAGAAAGCTGGAGCCTTCACTTAAAAGGCAGTTGATGCAAAGTTTTGCACGGTTTCTAATTTAGGTCATTGTGGGACTGCGTGCAGTGCTTCAGTGGCACTGAATTTGGTAAAGCAGGACCAGCTGACTGTGATGTCAGGTGGTGTGTGGCATACTATCAAATTCTGCCACTGTTAAACAGGCAGCCTCCAATACCCCAGTACAACTCAATAGCAATGAGAGTAGACATATATGTTTTAGGAGGCTTAGATTTAGCAAGGAGGATGTGCAAGAGTGCTGACTTCACTAAGTCCTTCAGACAACATGTAACTTCAGTACTGCACTGCCAGTGGATGTCAAAGTCAGTGTGGCCTTCAAGTTTTAAATGTTGGGCTCCTTCCAGGCTAGGAGCGGAAACATCTAAGGTGCATTTTCCTCTGCTCGGCTCCCAAACAGCACTCATAGAGTCATAACAGCACAGAAGGAGGCCATTCAGGCCATCGAGTCCATGCCAGCTCTCTGTAGAGCAATCCAGTCAGTCCCATTCCCCCGCTCTATCCCCATAGCCCTGCAAGTTTATTTCCCTCAAGTGCCTATCCAATCTCCCCTTGAAAACATTGAGTGTCTCCGCTTCCACCACTTCCGTCGGCAGCGAGTTCCAAGTTCTCACCACTTGCTACATAAAAAGTTTTTCCTCACGTACCCCCTGTATCTCTTGCCCAAAACCTTAAATCTGTGTCCACTAGTCCTTGTACCATCAACTAGTGGGAACAGCCTTGTCCTGTCTAGCCTATCCAAACCCATCATAATCTTGTACACCTCTATCAAATCACCCCTCAACCTCCTTTGTTCTAATGAAAACAAATCCAGCTTCTCCAAACTGTCCTTGTAGCTAAGATCCCCCATCCCCGGAACCATTCTGGTATATCTCCTCTGCACCCTCTCAAGGGCCTTCACATCCTTCCTAAAGTGTGGTGACCAGAACTGGACGCAATACTCCAAGTTGTGGCCTAACCAGCACTTTATAAAGGGAGATTTAGAGGCACAAGGAGAAAAGTAGACACCACCCTTCTCTCCCATTCTGTGCCTTAATAGTGCTGCCCTGAACCTACTCTATGGTTTGAAGAGGGTGCAGCAATTTTAATTACATGCAAGTGGATGCCAAATAAACCTGCAGTCAGAATTCCTCCAATAGTCCTGTGTGCTGATCGTGCATAGACTGTCTCCATAAACACCTGAATCTGCTGCTTCCTGAGCTGGCACTTAGGCTGTACCTGCCACAGCTCAGTATTGTCAAGAAAAGGTCTTTATCTTTGACTTCTGGCATTCAATTTTTTATTTTGTTTTAATACTTGTTGCTGAATGTTTTTTGTCTCTTCCAGTTAGGGATGGGGACCCCATTCAGTACGGTACACCGCCCCCAACCCCAACCCACCACCCCCACCATCCATTTTGTGAAATGGCTTCATTCATTGGAGGCAGGTAAGGAGCAGCAATCACAAGCCCCCTTACAACTCCCGAAGAAACTCGTGTGGCTCACTGCTGAGCCACGATCAACTGTTCCACTCCGACAGCGCAAGAATCCTCACTCTCCCTATCAATATAACGACTCCATCCCACCGTGAATAGAAAGAGAGGCCTCCCAGTCAAAGCAGCACTCTTCTCCTATTCCTGCACCATCCTCCTCACACCCACACTTGTATGTCCTATTCCCCCACATTCGAAATGAGCCGATATAGCAATATTATTTTGCGAAAATGCTTTACTGAAATAAGTGTGTTTGCGTGTATCTACCTTCTATCACCACAGTCCTTCGCTTTTATCCACTCCTTCCGAGTTTGATGGCAGGGACACCAAGACTCCTGTTTCGGGGTGCTGCTGCTGCTGCCCCAGCCTGGTAGAGCAGCATGAGCACACTCACAGCGGAATGAGCATTACGAAAAGCAGAAAAGAACTGATCAATGCTTTGGGCAAGCAACAGAGAATGCTAACTGTCTGAAAAATGCAGCTACAATCTCTTTCTAGGTTCCAGAATGGCACTAAAATCCAGATTTCAGCTGCAGCCTCTGTTCTGAGGCCCTCAACTGCACCTGTGCCTTTAGCACCACTGCTTCCTTTAAATCCTAGCAGTGCCTGGTCCAGTGACAAGGACCTTTTTTTAGTTAATTCTCAGGATATGGGCATCACTGGCAAGGCTGGATTTTATTGCCTATCCTAGCTGCCCAATCTTTGATACAACTGAGTGGTTTGCTAGGGTTGGCCAATCACATTGGTGTGGGACTAAAGTCACATATAGGCCGGACAGGGCCTCTATGTGGCCTGCGCCCAATAGCCTGCTGCTCCATGCGCCCGGTGAACGCTCATTACATTATATTGAGGCCTGAGAGAATGTTCAAATACCGAGAGAAAGTTTTCAGTGGAGCACACTTCATTGCGCTCTGTCCAAATTGCCCAGGGAGTGCTGGGAGAGGAAAGTTAACCCTGCATAGTGAAGCCAATTTACTGCCCAGAGATGTAGCAGGTCAAAATGTATTATTCAACAACAACAACAACTTGCATTTATATTGCGCCTTTAACATAGTAAAAAGGTCCCAACGTGCTTCACAGGACGTTATCGGACAAACTTTGACACCAATCCATGTAAAAAGCTATTAGGACAGTTGACAAAAAGCTTGGGCAAAGAGTTAGGTTTTAATGAGCGACTTAAAGGAGAAGAGAGAGTTAGAGGGACAAAGAGGTTTAGGGAGGGAATTCCAGAGCTTGGAACTTAAGCAGCTGAAGGTCCAGCCACCAATGGTGGAGCGATGAAAATCAGGGATATGCAAGAGGCCAGAATTGGAGGAGCGCAGAGATCTTGGAGAGCTGAAGGGTTGGAGGAGGTTACAGTGATAGGGAGGGCTGAGGCCATGGAGGGATTTGAACACAAAGATGAGAATTTTGGAATCGAGGCGTTGCCAGACTTAGACCCATTTTGTAGGTCAGCGAGCAAAGGGATGATGGGCAAACAGGACCTGGTGCGAGTTAGGATACGGGCAGCATTTTAGGATGTTCTCAAGGGTGGAAGGTGGGAGGTCGGCCAGGAGAGCATTGAAAAAGTTGAACCTGAGGTAACTAAAGCATGGATGAGGGCTTTAGCAGCAGAAGAGCTGAGGCAGAGGCAGAGACAGGATATATTACAGAATATAGAATGAAATGATGCAGTCTTTGTGATGGTGAGGATATGGGTCAGAAGCTCAGCTCAGGGTCAAATATGACACCAAGGTTGGGAACAGTCTGGTTCAGCCTCAGACAGTTGCCAGGGAGAGGGATGGAGTCAGTGACTAGGGAACAGAGTTTGTGGCAGAGAACCAAGAGAATGGCTTCAGTCTTCCCAATATTTAATTGGAGGAAATCTCTGCTCATCCAGTACTGGATGTAGGACAAGCAGAGTAACCAATCAGAGCCAGTGGAAGGGTCGAGAGAGGTGGTGCTGAGGTAAAGTTGGGTGCCGTCAGCATACATGTGGAATCTGACGTCGTGTTTTCAGATGATGTCACCGAGGGGCAGCATGTAGATGAGAAATAGGAGGAGGCCCAGGATAGATCCTTGGGGGACACCCAAGCTGTGGGAGTGGGAAGAGGAGCATTCATCATGCCAATTACTTTATCAGTTTAATCACTAAGCAACAGCAGCAATGTGAGACTGCAACAACTTTCTGCAGAATTATTGGCTTTCCCAGAGTCCAGAGGTTCATTACCTGCATCCAGGTTGTCACACTGGGCACAGTGCTTCTCCCTATATAACCCAAATGGGGTTTCTTTAGGGGGAGTTTTGCCAGCCCTGGGGAGACTGTTATGGAGGCCCGATAGCCGGAAAAATGACAGAAACTGGGAGCGGGTATCAAACTTGCCTCTGTACCATCTTCCCAGGAGGTGGGTCCCCGACTCGCGCTGGGACCCATCTCCTCGAGGCGGGAATGGGATTACAGCTAATTAACTGCCTGTTAACAGGTAGTTAACAGGCAAATAAGAAGCTTATCCCCATTTTACCCACACAAGTGCGGGCTTCCCGATGTCAGGAAACCACGCCAGGGTCAGCAAGGCGAGCAGTGGGTCTGCGGGAGTCGGAGGGGTCCAAAAGTGCACTGTGGAGGTGAGTGATGGGTGCAAGTGTGAAGTCATTAAAGTAAATGACTATAATCATTTTAGATGAGCCCGCCAAAAGTTAGACAAAGAACTGACCTGATTTGGCGCGCAGATAAGGGATGAAGAACCGGGTATAATTGTAGGCCAACCGGTAGCTCTCTCTCTCTTGACTCTTGCCTCTCACTCTCTTGCCTCGTGCGCTTGCCTCTGCAGACACTGAGGACGCCCATTACAACACCGGGGGCCAAACACGGGGAGAAGCACAGAACCGAATCGAGCATGCACAGGACACACAGGCAGACGAGACGAGACAAGACGAGACGAGACGAACGGTAAAACCAATAGGCAGAGAAGGGCAGCAAGAAGAAGCGTTGGGGGACAAATGGCTTAGTTATAAGCTGGCGTTTGAAGCTTGGGTAGTAAAATCATATTAACGGTAAAAACCACCAACCGAGCCCCAACCGCAACAAAACCGTTGGCGACCAAACCACTACCAGAAGAACAACCATTTCCTGCAAAGTGAAGTACTCAACAAAAGACTTTAATCTGACGAAGGAAAAGAAGGGTACTTCGCACAGACAACTCCATCGCTGCGCCCTGTGACCACGTGACGACGGCAGGCCCAAAGGACAACAAGAGCGAACCCCAAAAAACCACGACCGGCTTAATCGACAGGTTTTGAACCGTAAAAGAAACCCCATTGGTGAGCATGAATTCCTGGCACCTCGTAGCTTAACCTAGTTAGGTATTGGGGGTGGGATAAGGATAAGGGGATTTTTAATGTGTTTGTTCCCTCGATATGCCGTGTGTTCCCCATTCCCAAATAAGTGTAATTTTATATGCCTGTAATTATTTCAGTAATTCCCAGTAAGTTTGTGTTTTATTGAGCCTTTAATAAAAATTGCGTTTTCTTGCACCAAACCACTTGTCTACTCTATTTTCTGTATCGCCGCCTGTACCTAAGTCCGGTGTCTAGAACCCAGGGGTGTGGGAGTGATTCGAACCGCTCAGAGACCGTCAGGGGCAGAGCTGACTGGGCACATGCCACCCCCTACAGCTATTAATGGTTGAAAAGAAAAACTACACCAGAAATAACACTGCACATTATGAAACTCATCCAGAATTCATTATGCAACATGTGGAATGTTACTAATAGCACAGTACAAACACACTGTCAAAGAGTTACATTCAATAAGTGCTCTGAGGATAAGTTAACTGTACACATCCAATAATTACTGCACCTCCAATTTTCTGTGGTTCAGTGCAAAAGTTACATTGAAGAAAGCAATTCCATGTTCAAAGGTCTTTCAACTGTGCTGCTCAGAATCAGAAACAGCTTTTACACCTCTCCTTGCCTAAGCAAAGAATCTAGTACCTGAGCTACAAGCATCCCACAGCTCAAAATACAGCACTGGCCTAGATTGTGAAAACTTAGGTGACCTCACATATCCATCTCATAATGAAAGAAAGACTTGCATTTTTATAGTGCCTTTCACAACCACTGGTCGTCTCAAAAGCATTTTACAGCCAATGAAGTACTTTTTGAAGTGTAGTCACTGTTGTAATGTGGGAAACTCAGCAGCCAATTTGCGCACAGCAAGCTCCCACAAACAATGTTGATAATGACCAGATAATCTATTTTAGTGATGTTGATTGAGGGCTAACTCCCCTGCTCTTATTCAAAAAAGTGCCTCTAACAGTGCGGTACTCCCTCAGCACTGCACTGGAGTGTCAACCTAAATTTTTGTGCTCAAGTCTCTGGAGTGGGCCTTGAACCCACAACCTTCTGACTCAGAGGCAAGAAAGTTCTACCCACTGAGCCACAGCTGGGCAGATTACCCCAATTATCATGGGAGTAATGTGCTAAGAGAGCAATCTAATGTGCTCCCTTCTTAAGTGGCAATAATGACCAGATTTGCACAGCAAGTAACCTTGACATGCCTTCTGTGGTCAAAAATACCAGAACCTGGAGTGATTTTTCAGGCCAGCGCTCAGCAGATAAAGTGCACGAAAGACTTGGAGATCATAAAGTTGCAGCCCCCACTGCTGCATTGTGTAATGCATAAAGCGACTTGCAATTTCATTTTTGTAGTTTTCTGAGAAGTAGCTTTTTCACTGTAATATAAATGTTTGTTTGAGCATCAGTGTCAGAGCACCTGGCTGGGAAACAGCGATATCACTGAGCTGCCAGCAGACTAATGTTTAATAGTATTACTTCATTTATTTCTGTTTTTTGGCCACCAATTATCCTCAGTGGAGAGCCATGGGTATTGTGACACCACGTGAAGGGGTTGCGCACCTTTTTTCTGGGGTTTGTTTGAGACTGAAGCTTGAAATGTGAGATCACAGAAAGCAGAAGAGTAGGGGGAAATTTGCTGTAATTTTTAAAATGCAAAATACAAATTATTCTCACCGCAGCAACTTAGGGCTGGTAATTCATGTCGCAAGAACCCTGTTAATGACCAGATGTATGGTGCTGATGTGTCACTTAACCTTGGAGGTCTAGAACGGGAACAATGAAACTGTGGTGTCTCACTCCTGCAGGTAGTAAATTGTTCTGAGAAGATTTTTAATTTAAAATATTTTTATATTTTTCTTACTTTTCCTTTCTGTCCCTTCTTTCTTTCTCTCTTAATCTACTCTCTTTCTTTCCCTCTCTTTATTTCTCTTACTGTATCTAATTTGACTCAAATTCTCCCAATTTCCTTCTCTGTTGTTTGCTCTGTTTCGTTCTCTATCCTTAAATTTCATTGGTTGAGGAGATAGACCATTTGTAAGGGGTTTTCGTCCTCGAGAGGTTTTCCAGAGGTTTCTCGAGAGAGAGAGAGAGAGAGAGGCCTCTCTCTCTTGCACAGTAAACCTTGAGTGGTTAGACCCACTCGCCCCTTAGATTCTGTATTCTGGACTTAGGCGCAGGAACTACAATGTAGAGAAAACTCGTGTAGACCAAGTTTGATGAAACAAAATGAAACTTTATTGCAAATGGGAAAAAATATCAAATCAAATGCAAGCAGATAAGGGAATACATGGGAGGGAAAAACACACAAACAAATCATAACGACATTATACTAACTAAGGCAAATAAAGGCATCTTATACTCTACAAAGATCATTATGAAATAAGGAAACACACGGAACATCGAGGGACAACAAATCATGTTAATTGTACCCTTAAATCCACCCACTTTTTAAACCTATCTAGATCTGATTGTGAAGGGCCAGAAACATGCTCACCAATCCCACTAGGAAGTGCAAGGTTTTGAAATCGAGTCTGTGTTTGGTCCTTTCAGGCGTCTCGTCTCCACGTGGATCGTGGAGCCCCTGCGAGCTGCGCCACACCTCTCTCCTGAGGTGGGGGTCGGGGGCGGATGGACACCGGCAGGCCTGGATGTCGGCGAGGTCGAGGATCGTCGGCTCGACCCTGGTCAGGGGAACCTTGGGTTGGTGTGGCCCCCTTCTACCTTCAGCTACAGCGCGGGGATGGTCGATGATCTCCCGATGGTCTTCCCCAGGGCGGGACGTTGGTTCTGAAATGACTTTCTTTATACAGTCATAATTATCTTTCTCCTCCGATGGTGGAGAGGAGTCCGCTGATCTTTCCCCAAGCCAGCTCCTCTTCGCCCAGCTCAAAAGCTGGACCGGCTGCTGGGGCTGCAACGACTGTCCAACTGTAAACTGTCTTTTAGCTCGACTCCCCTTGTGACTGTTCAAGCTTGCTTTTCGTGACTTCCAGCTGCCAGCTCGTCCCGAAGCCACTGCCCTGTTGTCTCCTCCCTAACTGCCGAAAAGTCTCTCCAGATATACCTTTCTTCCCGAGGCCTCACTTCCCGACCAAAATCAGGTTAGTCTTTGTTTTAACTTTGGCGGGCTTTGAGCACAGCGGGGCAGTTATTATATTTAAAATCATTTTAAGCGGCTGGTAACAGGCCCATCTCTGGTTGGAAATGGCTTTCATTGTTTTGAATGTCCTGCTGATCTCGTTATCTAGTCCTGGGTGTTGTTCTCATGAATATGAAATTGTCCCCTTTTGTCTGGGGCAGCATCTTGATGGCCTTTGTCTCCAGGCCGATCTTGAGTGGATCTGCATCTAATCCATATGCATGCCTATGGATCTGGTTTCGTTCTATCTGAAACGGCTTCCAGAACTTACTGTGGGTTCAATCCACATAGCTGTCTGAGGTTGCGCAGGAACCATTTTAAAGTGTCCCAATGAGCTGATCACATGGTATGACGGCCATTTTGTATGCCCTTTTTCTGGACTTCTTTTAAAACAGTCTTTAAAATCACGGCCTCTTCTGCCATTTAACCCTTATTAATATGAAATCCAATTTTGCGAATCATACACTCCCCCCTGATGCTACTGTAACTTGCTTGGAGTATCATAATTCTGGGTGAGCTAATTTTCTGTCCTTCCACAATCTAACCATCCCCAGTATTTACCTATCTATGACCCCACGACACATGCATTTCCCATTTCAGAAAAATCTAGTGTACATTCAGCATCTATAGATGGCAATACCTTGGAGCTAAAAATCTTATAACTTACTTCCAGGTGTGGAGGGGGCCTTATACCCCTACATCACCTAGTACACACACATTATCAAATAATAATCACATCTAATAAACTTCAATAATTAGAATGAAATACATACGAAAATCCAAAAACACATGAATACAATCAAAAATGATACAGAGGAGGGATGGAAACTTTAACTTTATACAAAGCATCAAAAGGAAACGGGTGTCTCTTCTTCTACCCGCACATAATGCTCCCTCCATTCTTCTCTATTCTCGTACTTCTGTGAATGTTTGACCTTTTTACAGTGTATAAACAACAAATACACTACAATGACAACCTGGCACACTACAAGAATGTGGGAGGCTATCCTAATCCAGGAAGGGACTTCTATATTAGTGAACAGGTCCCACCACGGTGGGGTCACTATATCCAATATGTCTGCCCCTATCTCTAAAGTCTTCTGCTCCAGTGTGTAGAATTGTTTCTGTGAAACAACAATGGCTTTTAATATCTTGGTGAGGTGTTCCGGGAGAGGGGGAATGATATACCCAAAATGTGCAACGAATCGCTGCAATCCGTGAAATTCTCTTTCACAGAGGTGAAAAGTGGAAGGTTCAGGGATAGGGACAATTCACTCTTGGGCCACTTGAACTTCTGCCCTGGGCTTGAAACAGAAGCTGCTGTCATTAACCGGACAGCAACCGTGCTGTCCATGCTGGTAGTGGGGCGCTGCAGTGGTGACACAGTATATCCCACCTCCTATATATGCCACCTGCGGGGGCACATGGCCTTGTGCCATTGCCTCCATGGTGCAAATTATAGGCTTCGCGCCAGCAGTTCTGAACCCGCACTGTGGTTTTGAATGGGCATTCAAGTGCTGGGGACACAGGATGATGTGTGCTCCCCGGCTCCGGCACCCCGAGAGGTCAGTACCCGTCATTGCATGCTCCCATCGAATGACGTAAGATGGGACCCCCGTGTAGCGAATGTGCGCACCCCCCTGAATGACTCCAATGTTCTCCACCCTGTATACCGGGGCGGGTTTGGCTGTCTTTCCCATCACCAGCATTCTTACCACTATACCCATAATGGTGTGATTAGACCGTCCACAGTGCACTGGGACTGGGTAGGCCTCTGAAGCTAGTCTGAGCTGGCACGGGCTCAATGTGTTCTCAAAAGGGTGGAGGGCTGCGAGGTGCTTGTTGCTAATCCAGGAGGGGACTAAGCCTTGCTTTAAATCCTCCAGATTACTGCAGCCCTCACCCAGTAACCACGCCCCATATAGCACACAAGCTTCGTTCTACGCAGCCTGATTGGACGCATTCCGTTCCTCCCTAATGAGAGCATTTACCGTTCTGGCGTGTTTCTCCAGCTCTGCTATAATCTCTTTTCAGTGTAGTGTCATGGCCTGGCCCTCATGTAACTCAGAACCCACTACCTTATTCTCATCAGTCAGTATCTTTCTTAGCTGTGTTTTCAAACCATTAATCTGGGTTTGCAGCTCCACGTCATCCAGTGTGTTGATGACGGAAGTCCCTGTGTTAAAGGCTGTGAAAATATCATTTACTGTACCCCTTCTTTGTCTCCCCACTCTGTCCAAGACCTCATGTGGTGTGGTGTACAATTCGGCTCTGTCGACATTGGCAAAGTCGAATTCGTAAAACTGGTTTAACATGTTTCTTAACAGGACCTGGTATAATTGCTCCGTTTCCTTGGGGCACCACGCTGGCAATCTTACCTCGATGAGGTTTAAAATCACCGATGCCACCGCATAGTGAACCCCTTGGTACAGTACCTGACCTGTGGGTATCAATACCAATCTGTTCCCGGGTCCCTTTGTCGTGGTGGGGCACCCTTCCTTCAGGGCTTTTGCTACCGGAATTGTGGGCAGGGGCTTGCGGGGTCGGGTGATGAGCTCCGTGGCGTTTACTGGGATCTGTGAGTATGGGACTCCACATGCCCGTGTGCTGACGCCCCACCTCATTCCTTGTCCAGCAGCCTGCCACTGTCTTTGGAAAAAGATGGAGACGCCTGTGGGGCAAGCGCGTTCTGAACACCACATACAGATGTAGATCCCCTCATCTGGCTCCCACCACTTGTCCCAACAGACACTCAACCCCCCGTGTGTTCCCGTTATTGTCCGATGGGTGTTATTACCCAATCTTTCCCATTCCACCGTCGGGTTTTTCATGGTGCTGCTCAACTTGCGCAGCCACCACCAGCGGTCCAAAGGTACATGTCCATTGCAAACAAGGCAAATTTTCTTGCCCACGGTGATGCTGATCCTGGGTGCAATGATCCGCACCCTGGGGCACATCAGAGATGTTTCTCTGTATGCAAACCCCGTCTGGATGGAGTATTCAGAAGAGTTCGACCCCAGCCAGCCTGGCCATCTCCCTTCATGGTAGTAGGCTGCAGTCTCTTCAGCGTCCCGTGAGCCGGTTCCATCAGTCGCGATGGGGCCTCTATTTCCAGACACCCATAAACGGTGGAGTCCTTGGTGCGGCCCCGATAGGCCCAGCTCCATCCAGCCATCGCGATCGCGATGAGGATCCCTCTCATCTTTACTGGCTTCTGCAACAAACCACACAAATATAGCCAGGCTCCCGAGAGATTCTGGCTTATGTGACGGCATGATCGGGTCTTTCGACCTCGATCCAAAACAACACACACACACTGGGCAGGTTTAAAACTACTTAAAATTCGAATTATCTTAATATTTACACACCCTAAACTTAAACTTAAACTAAACTTATGTACAGCACCGCCCGTCTCCGGGCGGCTTGCCTAATCCATGAACGGACTGCAGCTCGCCGCTCCCTGTGGCGGGGCTGCAGTGACCTGTGTCTCTGGTTCCCCGCAGCCTTTTGCTGTTAATCGGGGACTGTGTTTTCTCAATGACTTCTGAAGTCGGCGTCCACTGGGAGTGGGTGACTCGTGCCAAGACTTTACAGGCTGAGGCGTTCGGGTCGACCTGCGAGAAGGTACTTTGAGCGTGGCTCCCTTAGCGAGTGAACCTTCGGGTGAGACCTCAGCTCTCGCAGCCCGTGGCTTTTCCACGACTGTAGGCTTCGGCTCCCTTCCCTCAGGCTCCGCCCCTTTGGGATTTGGGCAGGCTCCCTTGGCGAGTGGACCTTCGGGTGGGACTTCAGCTCTCACAGCCCGTGGCTCTTCCACGACTGTGGGCTTCGGCTCCCTCCCCTCAGGCTCCGCCCCTTCAGGAATTGGGTCTGTGGCAGACGGCTCCTCCCCACCTGTCCCTACATGTGGAGGATCTCTGCCCCCAACTTCTACCTCCCCCACGCTCGAGTTGAGGGCGGGATCTCCGTCCCCCGACTCCTCCTCCTCCAGAATCGTGTCGAGGGCGGAACCTTGTTGTTCGGGTCCCGCCTCGTCCGAGTCCCAGGCCATCGGAGAAAGCTCCCCCCAGGTGGGCGGGACCTCCTCTCCTTCCAAGCAAGCTACAACGCCAGCTTGTGTGGTCTGTGACTCATCGCGCGCCTCAGGCTGAGGATCTTTATCCTCAGACCTGGCTTTGGTTGCTGATACTCTTGCACCCGGTTTAAACAGTTTGCACTGATTTATGTGAAACCATTTACAAGCCCTTAGCTGACCCTCTAAACTGCCAGCCCTCGCTGTTAACCTAGTGTTCTCCTCCCTTAAAGCCTGCTCAACTAACTTAGCCTCCGCAACCTGGCACCGCAGGTATTCCTCCATTTTACAGGAGGTCTCTTCCTGTGCATGTCTTTCTAGAGGACACAGGTCGACAGGCTGCACTGGCTCTAGTCAATTGGGCACAGGAGTCGAGGTTTCGGGAATGACAAGACCAGTGGTGACGGCTGTTTTCCCCTGCGAAATCATCAGAGACCGCATTGTCTCTATGATTGATTCAATCGCAGCGGGATCCATAACCGCACCAGCTCCTTGCGCTGGGGCAGGAGCTACAACTTGGGTTTGGGCTGGTGCTGGGGCTGTAGTCTGGGCTTGGGCTTGGGCTGCGGGAAATCTCCCTTTATTATCCTTCCACGGATTTCTACAGTCCTTGCGCCAATGTCCATCCTTTCCACACCCGTAGCAATTGAGCTTGGCTTGGACAGGGCGATTCCCCTCCTGACGCCACTCCTGCTTGCTTGGGGCTGCGGGTTTTGCCTCATGCACCTTTCCTTTCTGGGGAGGTGTTTCCTGGCTTCTACAGTTCTTATACACCACATTTAACTGACGGAGCACCGTTTCTTCCATGACACCGGGACCTTGGGGATCAAACCATGATCTGGCTAGGGCCCGTATTTCTGGCAAGCTGTTGGTAACCACGCAACGGAGCCAATGAACCCGCTGTTCATTGCTCATTAAAGCCCGTTCAGGCATACCCGGACAGCTGCGTCGATATACTGGCCACAGCCTTTCTGCGAAAACCCGTGGGGGTTCTCCAGATAGCTGCACGGTCCCTTCTACGCGGTCGAACGGACTACTGTCGTCCACTCCCATTACCTCTAAAAATTCCTCCCTGAGATCCGTATACCCTTTCCGTCCCCTCTTGCCATCCTCTGAGAGGCACTGAAGGATCATGGGATCCAGGGAGAAAAGCAACAATTTGAACTGTTCCTGTTCATCGCAGTCGTTAATGGCTGCTGTTTCCTCTATCTCTCTGAAATGAATCGAGGGATCTCCCTTTACTGTGAGTCGTGTGAGGTGGCTCACCATGGACCTTAATTGCGGGCCAGCATAGGGCACCACGAGCTGGTTCTGGTGGGGTCCGACACTGCCATCGGCAGCGTTGGGACCGAACCTCTGGTGCCGAGCGGGACACATCGGTGCCAGTCCCGTCTTTGCTACCAGTGGTTCTTCCAGACACTCCACCTCGGCTACCTCCTCTTTCGCTACCCCCTCCTTTTCCGACCAAGTCTCACTGTAGCTCGGCGGTGCTGAGGGCTCGGTGGCTGGTAACACATTTACCTCAGCTGGAATCGGCTGTTTTGATTCCTTCAAAAAGTCCATGTGACTGGCTTTCGGGCTGACGAGACACACCATGCCTCTTGCCTTAACCAGGGCCGCTCTTAGGTCCTCTATGGTCTTTTGGCAGGGGCCATGGTCTGTGCTCTCAAACCCGTGCTCGAGGGCCAGCTTGTAAGCTGCCTTAACCTCCACTACTCTCTCCTCCTGCGCTCGTAGCTGTTGTGCGAGGCGGGCGTTTTTCTTCCGTATCCTCATTCATTAATCTTTGCCTCAGTAACCTGGCACTCCAGGTACTCTATCCTCACCTGATGCTGACTAGCTACCACGTGGCGTTCCTGATTCAGCGCATGAAGCGCTGTGATGTGTTTTTCCCCACCCATGGCCTTTTCCTCTACCTCTGCTGCCTGGGCTGTGATTTTGGCTGCCTGTGCTGCAACGACTCAGTCCAAGATCTGGACCTGCTTCTTGTAACACATCAGCCACACTGCCTTTTCCACTGACTTCTTATGCTCTTTGCTCTCTGTCCACCTGATGGCTGCGTCCACTGGACGCCCATACAGCAAGAGATCGGAAATCCACTGTTTAGTGAGATTTACCTTGCCAAAGACATAATCTGCTATTCTCTCATCCATTGCATTTCGACCATTCAAACTTAGATCTACTACATTGCAATCCTGCCGCCAGAGTGCTGCCGCGGTCGCCATTTTCTGTAAGGGGTTTCATTCCTCGAGAGGTTTCCCTGAGGTTTCTCTCTCTGGAGGCCTCTCTCTCTTGCACAGTAAAACCTTGAGTGGTTCGACCGACTCATCCGTTAGATTCTATACTCTGGACTTAGGCGCAGGAACTACAATGTAGAGAAAACTCTTGTAGACCAAGTTTGATGAAACAAAATGAAATTTTATTGGAAATGTAAAAATATCAAATCAAATGCAACACAGATAAGAGTACAGTACATGGGAGGGAAAAACAAACACAAACAAATCATAACAACATTATACTAACTAAGGCAAATACAGGCATCTTATACTCTACAAAGATCATTATGAAATAAGGAAACACACGGAACATCGAGGGACAACAACTCATGTTAATTGTACCCTTAAATCCACCC
Organism: Somniosus microcephalus; assembly: GCF_052327205.1. Classification (NCBI taxonomy): domain Eukaryota; kingdom Metazoa; phylum Chordata; class Chondrichthyes; order Squaliformes; family Somniosidae; genus Somniosus; species Somniosus microcephalus. Next base: position 301,746,248 of record NC_140987.1, on the reverse strand, counting down.
CCTTTTTAAACCTATCTAGATCTGATTGTGAAGGGCCAGAAACATGCTCACCAATCCCACTAGGAAATGCAAGGTTTTGAAATCGAGTCTGTGTTTGGTCCTTTCAGGTGTCTCGTCTCCACGTGGATCGTGGAGCCCCTGCGAGCTATGCCACACCTCTCTCCTGAGGTGGGGGTCGGGGGCTGCTGGACACCGGCAGGCCTGGATGTCAGCGAGGTCAAGGATCGTCGGCTCGACCCTGGTCAGGGGAGTCTTGGGCTGGTGTGGCCCCTTCTACCTTCAGCTACGGCCCGGGGATGGTCGATGATCTCCCGCTGGTCTTCCCCGGGGTGGGACGCTGGTTCCGAAATGACTTTCTTTATACAGTCATAATTATCTTTCTCCTCCGATGGTGGAGAGGAGTCCGCTGATCTTTCCCCAAGCCAGCTCCTCTTCGCCCAGCTCAAAAGCTGGACCGGCTGCTGGGGCTGCAACGACTGTCCGACTGTAAACTGTCTTTTAGCTCGACTCCCCTTGTGACTGTTCAAGCTTGCTTTTCGTGACTTCCAGCTGCCAGCTCGTCCCGAAGCCACTGCCCTGTTGTCTCCTCCCTAACTGCCGAAAAGTCTCTCCAGATATACCTTTCTTCCCGAGGCCTCACTTCCCGCCCAAAATCAGGTTAGTCTTTGTTTTAACTTTGGCGGGCTTTGAGCACAGCGGGGCAGTTATTATATTTAAAATCATTTTAAGCGGCTGGTAACAAGCCCATCTCTGGTTGGAAATGGCTTTCATTGTTTTGAATGTCCTGCTGATCTCGTTATCTAGTCCTGGGTGCTGTTCTCATGAATATGAAATTGTCCCCTTTTGTCTGGGGCAGCATCTTGATGGCCTCTGTCTCCAGGCCGATCTTGAGTGGATCTGCATCTAATCCATATGCATGCCTGTGGGTCTGGTTTCGTTCTCTCTGAAACGGCTTCCAGAACTTACTGTGGGTTCAATCCACAAAGCTGTCTGAGGTTGCGCAGGAACCATTTTAAAGTGTCCCAATGAGCTGATCACATGGTATGGCGGCCATTTTGTATGCCCCTTTTTCTGGGCTTCTTTTAAAACAGTCTTTAAAATCACGGCCTCTTCTGCCATTTAACCCTTATTAATATGAAATCCAATTTTGCGAATCCTACACATTGGACCCTATGTTCATGAGGTCCCAGATGCAATGCTGACATCGCTGTGCTATTAGAAATTCACATTTCCAGCACTTTACGGTGGGAACACCATCACCTCCAAGTTCTCCCCCAAGTCACACACCATCCTGACTTGGAAAGATATCGTCATTCCTTCATCATCGCTGGGTCAACATCCTGCAACTCCCTCCCTCACATCACTGTGGGAGCACCTTCACCACTCGGACTTCAAGAAGACGGCTCACCACCACCTTTTCAAGGGCAAATAGGTATGGGCAATAAATGCTGGCCTTGCCGGGGACATCCACATCCCGTGAATGAATAAAGAAAATATAATAAGACCTGAAGGATGAGGAAGAAAATTAAATTTCCAGCGCTCGCCAACAGATGCACTGCTCCAGCAATTTCTGGACCATTGTCATTGAAATGATGCAGAAATGTATCTCATAGTGTTAATGGAGCAAACATGGTGCAGTGCTTAGTCAATGGAGGTGTCAACCACGAGGAAACATGCATCAAGTGCTTTCCTTAAATACGCCTTTTAGTATCAAAGATATTTCTGGATTTGCTTCACTAACAAATCATTTCTTCTGAAAATGTAATTAATTTGTTTTTAATTTTGAATTTATTTATGCTTTTCTTTGTGTCTTCCACTGGTTTTTCTTTGCTTTGCCATTTTCGTTTTAGTTTTTTCTTTTTTCCATTGTGCTAGTTGTTGTTGTGCTGGTAATAGTACATTCTCTTCTTAAACCGCAAAGAAATAAAGCGGCTGGGTTTTTGCGCATGCTTCGTTCAAAGTGAATTGGAAGGCTTGTACATGATTAGATTCACGAACCTACATAAGAAGTGAGTGAATGTGAGGGGAAGGGGGTTTTAATTCATCAGTAATGGCGAGAAATGTGTGATGTTTCATTTCAAACTCTTCAAGGACATTATTAATAAACCTATAATGACATTTCCTCACACTTTGTAGTTCTCTCTTGATATCATCTCCAATTCTTTCTGTTGTCATTCTTATAATAATATAGTCGGATTTGAACAAAAGCAAGATTCATAGGGGTAGATTTCCATCTTCACCGCCTGAGCAAGGAATGTCTTGGAATGTAACTTCTCAGTCAGAATAGCACTAATGTCATGTTTCCATGACAACCTTCAGACGTAAGAGCTGAACATTCAATTCCTCTATTATGAAATCTATTTGGAAAATAATTTTAAGCATAATATTATTGTTATAAACAATTGATTAATAACAAGATGCTGAGGTCCTTGTCTCTATGATGAGAAGTTTCTCTTGATCCTTCCCCCGGACTGTCTGATTAGGATGAGTCTGTTAAAAAGGTGTTTTGTTCTTCTGCTCCTCTCAGCCCCAGAAAAATAAATAAAATCTTAGCTCTTCGACTCTTTTTTGGGTGAAACTGAGCAGGGAATGCACCCCACATGCTCCGCCCAGTAGTGCCTCAACTTGGCAATCGGGGTCCTATGTACGCCACCCAAAAGTAGGTCCTTCCAAAGATAGCATCGGCCAGATCGGGAATGTGACAGTCAGCTTTTCTCCACCATTTTAGGGAATCTAGTGCTCTGTTTCTGCTGAGTGAAAATCTCCCCCATTGTGTTTAAATGTAAAATTACAAAGAAAAAGTACTTGCTAGGTCTTAGTTACTAGAACCTGCCAGGCGATCCTTTCATTAAATTGACCAAAGGAAAATCCAACGGGATCTGTTCCTGGCATGCAATCCTCCCCACCCACCCGCCCCCCTCCCAGGTATACCTTTCCCCACCAGGTGCCCAAGTGATAACGATGCAAATCTACCGCTCACAGTCCCTTCCCCACAGTCATAGGTGAGAGAAGAGTGGCCAATATGTATAACAACAGAAATAGAAAAAGGCAACTGGGGGAGCTCGTAGTTGAAGAACCTGTTTAAATCAACCATTGAAAAAAAAAATCATTTGCAGTGTTTAGCTTTATTGAAACTAAAGTCATATGTGCAGAAATCATACTTGAACTTCTATACAGGTAGTAAATCTACCTCCTGAACCACCACTTATTCCTCAGAGGAGGTTATCATACTCTTGGTTTAAAGAGGAGAATGAAGATTGGTAAAGTGAAGATCAGAAAATCAGGTGGGTTCCTTTGTAGTGGTGCGCTCCAACACGCCCAGTTTTGCGATATTTGCCGCATCCAAACAAACCAGCGTGCCTGGGTGCAGACCCAGGAACATCTCCTCTCAGGACTTCAGTTCATAAGAACATAAGAATTAGGAAGAGGAGTAGGTCATATGGCCCTTCATAATCTTGCCAGAGCTGTCACCTGATGAGACAAATACTTCCAGCAGCAAGCCCCTGTGCCTAGAATTTACAAAATGCTGCTGCCTGAGTCTGGCCAGTTGCAGACGGCTTATCTGCAGGTTTGGCCTTTAATCTATATATATAAACCGGTTGGTCCATCTGCCTTCCTGCCTTTCTGTCTGTCTGTTTGTCTCTCTGTCTGTTTGTCTTTCTGTCTGTCTGCCTGTCCGGCTATACAATCAAAAGTTATAGCGCGTACCTACACATATGTTATATCAAAAGAAAGCTTATCATTAGGGGACTCTAATAGGCATATTTACTTTTTGGTCAGGCAAAAATTGTTCCGACAGTATACAAAGAAGTTTCAAAAAACGGCAACATTCCGCTCATTAGCGTTGAGTGATGTGATGGTTGACCAAACGTACAGGGGATTAACCTGATGGTTGACCAATCAGTGCATCACGGGGGGCATTTCATTGTGTGTGTGGGCGGGCCTAACCCTTCTGAGCTGAGGTGAGTGGCCGCCATCTTGATTCCTAACGATTTATTTTTCCCACTTTCTGTGTGTTTATTTTTCCCACTTTCTGTGTGTGTGGAGGGGAAATTGTTTATAAAAAAAGTAAATTAACTTGTAAATATTTTTTCTAAGCTGATTAATTTTCCTACCTTTCACCCTCTTTTTTTCCTCTTGACTCACTACCTCTGCCGGGCGCCGCAACCTTGGAGGCTTACCCTACCTGCAGGCCTCGAAGCCTCGGTCTCTCCTAGCCAGCCATGCCTGAGCTAGGCACCGCCCGTCCCGCCCCGCGATCGCCACACTCTTGGTAAAGGCTGGCGGCACGGGACTGAGCCGAGCGTAGCCATCGCTGCCATCTTAGTAAAGGCTGGTGGGGTGGGAGTCAGCGCGTGTGTCAACGTCGGCCCAGAGCGCGACCTGAGCTAAGGTGAGTCCGGCTGGGTCTCACGCGCTAGGCCGCGCACCGGCCGGCCCTGATGCGCTGATCTGTGGAGGGGGAGGGACGGAGAGGAGGGGGGGGAGGGAGGGAGAGGAGAGGGGGAGGGAGGGAGAGGAGAGGGGGGGAGGGAGAGAGAGGAGAGAGGGAGGGAGAGGAGGGGGGAGGGAGGGAGAGGAGAGGGGGGGAGGGAGAGGGGGGGAGGGAGGGAGAGGAGGGGGGAGGGAGGGTGAGGAGAGGGGAGGGGGGAGGGAGGAAGAGGAGGGGGGAGGGAGGGAGAGGAGAGGGGCAGAGGGAAGGGAGAGGAGGGGGGAGGGAGGGAGGGGGGAGGGAGGGAAAGGAGGGGGGAGGGAGTGAGAGGAGAGAGGGAGGGAGAGGAGAGGGGGAGGGAGAGGAGAGGGGGAGGGAGGGAGAGGAAAGGGGGGAGGGAGAGGAGAGCGGGGAGGGAGGGAGAGGAGAGGGGGGAGGGAGGGAGAGGAGAGAGGGAGGGAGAGGAGAGAGAGAGGGAGAGGAGAGGGGGAGGGAGAGGAGAGGGGGAGGGAGGGAGAGGAGAGGGGGAGGGAGAGAGAGGAGAGGGGGAGGGAGAGGGGGAGGGAGTGAGAGGAGAGGGGGGAGGGAGGGAGAGGAGAGAGGGAGGGAGAGGAGAGAGGGAGGGAGCGGAGAGGGGGAGGGAGGGAGAGAGCTAAGGTGAGTCCGGCCGGGCCTCACGCGCTAGGCTGCACACCGGCCGGCCCTGAGGCGCTGATCCGCGGAGGTGGAGGGAGGGAGAGGAGGGGGGGGGAGGGAGGGAGAGGAGAGGGGGGGAGGGAGGGAGAGGAGAGGGGAGGGGAGGAGGGAGGGAGAGGAGAGGGGGGGAGGGAGGGAGAGGAGGTGGGGAGGGAGGGAGGGAGAGGAGAGAGGAAGGGAGAGGAGAGAGGGAGGGAGAGGAGAGAGGGAGGGAGAGGAGAGGGGGAGGGAGGGGGAGGAGAGTGGGAGGGAGTGAGAGGAGAGGGGGAGGGAGGGACAGGAGAGGGAGAGGGAGGGAGAGGAGAGGGGGAGGGAGGGAGAGGAGAGGGGGAAGGAGGGTAAGGAGAGGGGGAGGGAGGGGGGGAGAGGGGGAGGGAGGGAGAGGAGAGGGGGAGGGAGAGGAGAGGGGGAGGGAGAGTGAGGAGAGGGGCAGGGAGGGAGAGGGGAGGGAGGGAAAGAGTGAGGGGGTGGGACACGGAGGGAGAGCTCGCCTTCTTCCTTCCTTCCTTCCTTCGCAGGGGTCGATCGGGCCAGGCCTGAGGCGTTCCTTACCCCCCTCTCTCTCCAGGCTAATCCCAAACTAAATGCAGCAGTCTCACTCTCTTTCTCTTCCCCCCGTCTCTCTCTTCTCCCCCCAGTCTCTCTCTTCTCCCCCCAGTCTCTCTCTCTCTCTCTTCCAACAACAACATTCCCTCAAAAAACCCTCGGCACCGCCGGGCACTCCAGCTAGTAATTCGATAAACTGATGTTTTAGTCAAAAGTAAGCAACAATACATTGGGGGTAAAATTCACCTTCGCTGGTGTACAAAATGGGTGGTAGCTTCTCGATATACACCCCATCCGATTGGGTGAAGTTGAATTTTACCTCCATTATGTGTGTAGTTTCTTAACTTTAGAATTCGCGAGTTTGTGGTTATTGTACTAAAATGCTAAACAGATATTAATATTACCGCAGACAAGGCACTCCATCCTATGTCATAAACTTTAATCCATTATGAAGGTTAGAAGATTCAGAGTGGCCATCTTGTGTTGTTTCTTAATTAAAATCATGCAGTTAAAAACCCACTAAATCAATACGATGGACTGTTGAAAAACAACAATGTTTAGATCAAGTATTATACAAAGAATTGAGGCAGAAAGCTGCAGCTGGACCTGTATCAGAGGAAGCATTAGGGTCAAGAAATCAGGTTTAATTTAATCCCCTATCCAAACAGATAACAGATCATACTAAACCAGTGAACAATTTCAATCCCTCTGTGCTGGCACGACAAAGATCCGAACAGAAAGGATTAAAATGTCACAGAGCTGAAAACCTTCTACTGCAGCAAAGATAAGGAAAACATTCCACATTGCTTCAATGAAATATTAATAATAAAACAATGCATGTTTCAGATGTTGCTTCTTAGTATATCCCATAATATCTTCCAGCCTATTTTTCCCTTATTTGATCAGTTTATCAAGGGATATGATACAGCAGGTTGCTTTCAACAAAGTAGTAAATTATGCTGAAATTACATGGCCCCCTAGATTCTAAATTTAAGTAATTTAGTGATCATTTAATTATTTATCCATGATATATTGGCCCGTATTTTCCGATCGGAGGTGTCCTGTGTGCAGAGGCCTCCTATCTGGAAAAATCTACGGACTTACCTGAGGGCTCCCGAGGTCCAGACAATTCCGCTCCTGGGCCTCTCCAAACTTGAAATGCTCAGGGCCCACATAGCCCAGAGGCGCAGGTAGTTTGCAGAGGTCCCTGGGATCATGTGGACCATTGGGAGCCAATCAAAGAAGGGAATCTCCCTTCATACACTTGACAGATAGACCTGTCAAATATATGAATGGAGATCACCCCAAAAACACTGTAAAACATTAAATAAATTAAAAAAATCACATTTTTAAAATGAGTTCAAATTAAAATAAATTAAATATTTTAAACAAAAATTTTATTTTTAGAAAAAAAATAATTAAAGGTAAAGTTTTTTACAGGGCTAAAAATAAACATACCTTTTTTAAAAGTATTTTAAAATTATAAATGAGTGACATTAAAATTTTTTTTTTTACTTTTTTCAACTCTTATGCTGGTAAAAGCAGGCCTTACGCGTAAGATTTCTAAGGGTTTTCTGCGGGTGCTTCACATGCCTGAAACTGGCATTTCTGATGTCCCTACGGGTGTGTACACAGCCCGTACACACCCGTAGGCATCGGAAAATACAGGCCAATATTTATACAATGTAATATTTCCCCACAGCATGCACTGAAATAAGTCCCAATATCACTTCTGGTCAAATTATTGACTTATTTATAAAAATTGTCAGCTTTTACTGATTCTCATTCTGCACTGGAGGTACAGTACCCACCATATTGCTCACAGCTCCTCTGTCGGCATCCATGCTGCGGCAGTTTCTTCAGGCTTTCAGCAGTTGTTAAATGGACCACTCCGGACTGACAACAACAACAACAACTTGTATTTATATATCACCTTTAATGTAGTGAAAACATCCCAAGGCGCTTCATAGGGGCATTATCAAACAAGATTTGACCCCAAGCCACATAAAGAGATTAGGACAGGTGACCAAAAGTTTGGTGAAAGAGGTAGGTTTTAAGGAGCGTCTACATGAGGAGAGCCAGGTGGCGAGGTGGGGCGGTTTAGGGAGGGAATTCCAAACCTTAGGGCTTAGGTAGCTGAAGACACGGCCGCCAATCGTAGGGTGATGAAAATCAGGAATGTGTAAGAGGCTAGAATTGGAGGAGTGCAGAGATCTCGAAGTGTTGTAGGGCTGGAGGAGGTCACCGAGATAGGAAGATCTCACAACCATCGGATCAAATCAAAGCTCTGCAGTCCTGCCACATCCAGTTATGAGTGGTGGTGGACAATTAAACAGTTAACAGGAGGAGGAGGCTCCAAAAATATCCCCATCCTCAATGATGGTGGAGCCCAGCACGTGAGTGCAAAAGACAAGGCTGAAGCATTTGCAACTATCTTCAGCCAGAAGTGCCGAGTGGATGATCCATCTCGGCCTCCTCCTGAGGTCCCCAGCATCACAGATGCCAGTCTTCAGCCCATTCAATTCACTCCACGTGATGTCAAGAAATGGCTGAAGACACCGGATACTGCAAAGGCTATGGGCCCTGACAACATTCCAGCAATAGTACTGAAGACTTGTGCTCCAGAACTAGCTGCGCCCCTAGCCAAGCTGTTCCAGTACAGCTACAACACTGGCATCTACCCGGCAATGTGGAAAATTGCCCAAGTATGTCCTGTATACATAAAGCAGGACAAATCTGACCCGGCCAATTACCGTCCCATTAATCTACTCTCAATCATCAGCAAAGTGATGGAAGGTGTCGTCGACAGTGCTATCAAGCGGCACTTACTCAGCAATTACCTGCTAACTGATGCCCAGTTTGGGTTCCGCCAGGGCCACTCAGCTCCTGACCTCATTACAGCCTTGGTCCAAACATGGACAAAAGAGCTGAACTCAAGAGGTGAGGTGAGAGTGACTGCCCTTGACATCAAGGCAGCATTTGATCGAGTGTGGCATCAAGGAGCCCTAGCAAAACTGAAGTCAACGGGAATCAAGGGGAAAACTCTCCATTGGTTGGAATCATACCTAGCACAAAGGAAGTTGGCTGTGGTTGTTGGAGGTCATTCATCTCAATCACATGACATCACTGCAGGAATTCCTCAGGGCAGTGTCCTAGGCCCAACCATTTTCAGCTGTTTCATCAATGACCTTCCCTCCATCATAAGGTCAGAAGTGGGGATGTTCGGTGATGATTGCACACTGTTCAGCACCATTCGAGACTCGTCAGATACTGACGCAGTCCGTGTCCATATGCAGCAAGACCTGGACAACATACAGACTTGGGCTGACAAGTGGCAATTAAAATTCGCACCACACAAGTGCCAGGCAATGACCATCTCCAACAAGCGAGACTCTAACCATCTCCCCTTGACATTCAATGGCATTACCATCGCTGAATCCCCCACTATCAACATCCTGGGGGTTACCATTGATCAGAAACTGAACTGGACCAGCCATATAAATACTGTGGCTACAAGAGCAGGCCAGAGGCTGGGAATTCTGCGGCGAGTGTCTCACCTCCTGACTCCCCAAAGCCTTTCCACCATCTACAAGGCACAAGTCAGGAGTGTGATGGAATACTCTCTACTTGCCTGGATGAGTGCAGCTCCAACAACACTCAAGAAGCTCGACACCATTCAGGATAAGGCAGCCCGCTTGATTGGCACTCCATCCACCACCTTCAACATTCACTCCCTCCACCACCGGCGCACTGTGGCTGCAGTGTGTACCATCTACAAGATGCACTGCAGCAACTCGCCAAAGCTCCTTCAACAGCACCTTCCAAGCCCGCGACCTCTACCACTTAGAAGGACAAGGGCAGCAGACGCATGGGAACATCGCCACCTACAAGTTCCCCTCCAAGTCACACACCATCCTGACTTGGACCTGTATCGCTGATCCTTCACTGTCGCTGGGCCAAAATCCTGGAACTCCCTTCCTAACAGCATTGTGGGTGTACCTACACCATATGGACTGCAGCGGTTCAAGAAGGCAGCTCACCACCATCTTCTCAAGGGCAATTAGGGATGGGCACTAAATGCAGGCCTAGCCAGCGATGCCCACATCGCATCAATGAATAAAATTAAATTAAAAAGACCATGGTGGGATTCGAGCATGTGGATGAGAATATTAAAATCGTGACATTGCTGGACCTCAGGTTCCTGGCCATCATCTGAGCCGATCAAATTCACTCCCCCTCCACGAGCTGCCTCAGGGATCATGACTGGTGCCCGCAGCTCATCGGAGGACCAATTTCCCGTGGTCCTGCCAAAGCCTCTTTGCACACATGCAGCATGTGTTGCACTGGGATTGTGCCTCGATTTGGGCCCAATCCAATTTCTAGGCCAATGTGTTTTGCATTTTACATATCTCAGGCTGATTTTCCAATAGGCATGGGTCAGGAGATCAAGAGCTCATTCTTGTGTGGCTGATATATACCCCACCCATTTCAGGCCCAAAAACAATCTGAAGTGAATTTCTCCCCCACTCTCATTTTCATCCATGTGTATGTGCAGACACTTCAGTAACCCACATCATGCACATCTTTCCTGACACACAATGATGAAGAAAAATGTTTTGATGGGTTTTAGCTAAGAGTTAAAAATATTAAGGAAGAGCAGAGATTTTATCTTACTTTACTTTAATCAATTAATTTGAACTCCTGAATTTAAATACATTCACCTGTGCCATTATTTTTCAGTCTAAATGGCTGCGGTGAGAAAACTGGCATAAATCCAGGAAATTTCCGAACGTCATTGACATTGATAAGACTGAGGGGCAGCACTACTAAAATCGACTTTGTATAGTTTCAGTGGAGTGGCACAGAAGTCATATGAAATTATGCTGCGGTGTAAATAATGGAGTCATAATTTTCTGGCATTTTAACAGTGTAAAATCAACTCAACTCTGTAGGTGCACCATATCACTGGCGCAAATCTACAGGAAATACTGGGCCATTATGACAGAACTGGAAGGCTGCCTGAGGGTTCTTCCAAGGATGAACATTAAATATGAAACAAGTTGACAGGCAACAATTTGTGGCATGTAATTTTGGATCATTTACTTGGTATGTGGTATTTGTGGCATGTAATTTTGGATCATTTACTTGGTATGTGGTACCAGTGGATATTCTCACCTTGCCAAGTTCCCTAAAGGGTACCATCTTCCTGCATCTATTCCTGAGTCCCAAAGGTTCTGCACAAAGTGTTCAGCTTGGCTGCTGGACATGGTGCACTTGTCTTCTGTTTAAGATGCAGCAGCTATCAAACAGGGGGTCGTGCCCTACTCTGCATTGCCACTTGCCGACAGTCTCCACGTCATACCTTCACATTGGAATATAGGAACAGGAGTAGGCCATTCAACATCTCGAGCCTGTTCCGCCATTCAATTAGATCTTAGCTGATCTGTTTCTTAACTCCATTTACCCGCCTTGGTTCCATAACCCTTAATACCCTTTCCTAACAAAAACCTATCAATCTCAGTTCTGAAATTTTCAATTGACCCCCAGCCTCAACAGCTATTTGCGGGGGTGGGAGGAGAGGGTTCCAGATTTCCACCACCCTTTGTGTGAAGAACTGCTTCCTGACATCACTGAACGGTCGAGCTCTAATTTTAAGGTTATGCTCCTTTGCTCTGGACTCGCTCACCAGAGGAAATAGTTTCTCTCTATCTACCCAATCAAATACTTTAATCATCTTAAATACCTCAATTTGATCACCCCTTAATCATCTATACAAGAAAAATACAAGCCTCGTCTTTGCAATCTGTTCTCATAATTTAGCCCTTTCAACCTTGGTATCATTCTGTTAAATTTTGCCCTGCACTCACTCCAAGTCCAATATATCCTTCCTGAGGTGTGGTGGCCAGAACTGAATGCAGTGTTCCAGATGGGGTCTGACTAGAGCTTTATTAAGCTCTAGCATAACTTCCATCCCTTGGATTTACTTCACTTTGATTTTCCTTTTCACTTCTTCACTCCCTCCTTACATTCTGCCTTGGAAAACTGTTTAAAATCCACTTTCAGTCTTTATAAATGCTCATAGGATTGTTGTTCTTGTATGTGGCCACTTATCTTTAACCAACTTTTAAATGTAACCAGCAGCCATTTGATTACTTCTGGATTCCCTGAAATCCCATCATCAGCACCTGGCATGATGTGCACATGGAACATGAGGAACTTACTCAATAGAGCTGACTTCAGGATATCTAACGTGGTTAGGCTACCATTGCCCAGGTGTGCAATGTCTGCACAAAAATTCAATGTTGCAGTGATCAGATCTTCTACACCTGTTTTTTCCCCCCTTTTTATGTTAGAGCTCAGTTGTGTGTATCTGATTGAACTTTTTTTCTAGAGTTAACAAATTTTTTAAAAATCACGTGACTAGATGAATTGCGAGTTTATGAATGTTAAATATTTGCAGCAAACTGAATGTCTGAAAGGGATTGACAGGGTAGATGCTGAGAGGTTGTTTCCCCTGGTTGGAGTGTCTGGAACTAGGGGTCACAGTCTCAGGATAAGGGGTTGGCCATTTAAGACCGAGATGAGGTGAAATTTCTTCACTCAGAGGGTTGTGAATCTCTGGAATTCTCTGCCCCAGAGGGCTGTGAATGCTGAGTCTTTGAGTATATTCAAGGCTGAGATCGATAGATTTTCAGACTCTAGGGGAATCAAGGGATATGAAGATCGGACGGGAAAGTGGAGTTGAGGTCAATGATCAGCCATGATCATAGTAAATGGCGGAGCAGGCTCGAGGGGCCATATGGCCTACTCCTGCTCCTAATTCTTATGTTCTTATGTTCTTATGAACTTAGGTAAAACAATGCGTTGGATCATATACTAAAGAAGGCAATATGGCAGATGCTTCTATCCCCGTCCTACAGTTTAGATGAAATGATTCAATGGCTTTCACTAAGGAATATAGTTAACTACTACCATTTTGACTTGCACGCTATGACCTTAGAGCCTTTCAATGCTGCATACATACTCAAAAAATTACAAGACAAAGAAGGCTATTTGCCCATTGCAGTTTATTTATCCAGACATTAAAATCTACAGTCCACCATCGCGTTACCAACTGGCTCTTGAAAGACTCTAAGGTTCCCCCCCCGCCCGCCCCTGTAACCCAATCCTGAAGTCAATTTTACTTTTTATGTGAACAGATTCTTTCTGTCATCAGTATGAAATTTACCTTTCACCAGTATTAACCTATGCCCCCTGCACGACTGACATCCTGTAGTAAGTTGCAGTACATTGCTTCCACTGTTTATAGAATAAGAACTTATAGACATTCCAACTGGTCTATATGCTGATCCCCAAAAAAGACAATGGCCCAGAAATTCGGGTCCCAAAGCATGAGTACGCATGGGGTACTCACGCGTGGACCTGATGGAAGTGCCGGTTTGTTGCATGCACTGCGCATGCGCGGGAAACCGGCACTTCCGTTCCTCTGAACGAAGGGGTTCAGAGGTCGAACGCGTGCACGCGGGAGTCTGCGCGTGCGCTTTGAACTTACGTTTTTTTACAGGTTTGTCCATGAGGGTAAGTCTTTAGATTTTAGAAATGTAAAAACCAGGCATAAGGCCTGCATTTTAAAAGGTAAGTGGTCAATTAATTAAAATTAAAGCATTTTTTCCACAGGTTTATTATTTTTAAATACTTTAAAGCAAGGTAAGTTTATTTTTAGCCCTGTTTTTTTATAAAATTATTTTTTTCAAAAATTTAAATTATTGTTTAAAATTGTTATTTAATGTAATTTATAGTTTATTTAAAAAGTGTGATAAAAAAACAATATTTGAAGGTTTACTGTTATTTTGGGGCCTGTATATTCATAAGTTTAGACAGGTCTTCCTGTCAATCTTATGAATGGGCTTTTCCCTCCTCTGATTGGTTGCCCATGGCTCACGTGATCCCAGGGGACGCATCGCACTAACTATGCCCCTGGGATACGCAAGCACAGCGCGCCGGGAGTTGGAGCAGGCCCCGGAGCGGCATTCCACGGGAGCCCAGAGCTCAACTGCCAGCGCGCAAGGTAAGTGCAGGTTGGGGGCTTGCACCCGCAGGATGCCCCCGACCCGAATTTCTGGGCCATTCTGCCAGAACATTGCCTCATACAAGCACAACTAAGTCGAACGGCACTCGTTCAATGCTGGAGTCCCTAGTGGAGCAAGAAACAAAACAATACTTTCCACAACAAAGCAATAACAGATTGGTGGCAACTTTAATAGCTCTTAGTGGACTGTGGTCAAAGAGCTTGTCAGTCTACCAAGAGAAGCCATTTGCAACCTGATTTGCAACTTGACTTCCTTCAGTCGAGTATTCCCAATGGCATGTACGCTTTAGCACATGACAGGCAGCTTTAAGAAGGAAAAGAAGCTGGTTAGAGCCTTTCTGAAGCAATAGCTTTGGGTGGAACACAAGGGCCAGTTTAACCCATCTTTCAAAAGGGATCTCATATTTTAATGGGTTTGTGCTAATATTCAACAGTCTAAAAAGATTTCCCCTTTCTAACTCAAAATCTGAGGAGATCCTTATAAGAGCAAAACAGTAAGGACATGGTGCTGGCATGAAACTTATTGCATTTCTCTGTTTTTTCTCTCTGAATAGTAGCTAGAAACAAGAAAGAAAAAGCAGAGAGAGAAAGTGACCCAACTGCATGTCCCTAAACAACGGGGATAACTAGCAGACATTTGCCCACACCCTCTCACTCATACAGACCAGCCCAGATAGTCATTCTGGGGATATAGATAGTTCAGATAAGGAGTGGACACTGAGTGCTCGACGACAAAAGAAGCCGGAGGAAGTGGAAGTGAAAGTGAAGAAGGATGTCTTGAGTGGAGGCTAAAGAAATGTCAACCCTTGGCAGAAGGAACAGGGAGAGGCAATATACACTTAATGGCACAGTTTTAAAGAGTGTGCAGGGACAGAGGGACCTGGGAGTTAATGTGCATAGGTCCCTGAAGGTGGCAGGACATATTGAGAGAGTGGTTAGCAAAGCATATGGGATCTTGTGCTTCATAAATAGAGGTATTGAGTACAAAAGTAGAGAAGTTATGCTGAACCTTTATAAAGCGCTGGTTAGGCCACAACTGGAGTATTACATCCAGTTCTGGTCACCACACTTTAGGAAGGATGTGAAGGCACTTGAGAGGGTGCAGAGGGGATTTAGCAGCATGGTTCCGGCGATGGAGAATCTTAGCTACAAGGACAGGTTGGAGAAGCTGGATTTGCTTTCATTAGAGCAAAGGAGGTTGAGGGGTGATTGATAGAGCTGTACAAGATTATGATGGGTTTGGGTAGGCTAGGCGGGGAAAGGCTGTTCCCAGTAGTTGATGGCACAAGGACTAGGGGACAAAGATTTAAGGTTCTAGGCAAGAGATACAGGGGGGACGGGAGGAAAAACTTTTTTTATGCAGTGAGTGGTGAAGACCTGGAATATGCTGCCGATGGAAGTGGTGGAAGCGGAGACACTCAGGGGGAGAAATTCAGTATCCCCCCATTTGGGGCACGATTATCAGCCAGGCGCAAAGTTTAGCACCTGCCGCTAATTATCGCCTCCGACTGCAAACTTGGCTTTTATCGCCCCTGGAGGTGATTGGAGCACTAAATCAGGTGCTGCACACCTATCTTAAGGTGCAAAGGCCAAGGAGTGAGGCACTATAATACAAATCGCTTTATTGGCATGATAAGGTACATCTTATGTTGCCAAAGCATCAAAATACATTTATGGTTGAACACATAAACGCGGTTCCATTCATACAGTGTATAAACAGGTATATCCCTGAGTTTATAAATATACATTCGCCTTGTTTATATATACTCTTGTCTTAGTTTACTGGTTGTCCCTCTGTTCATGGCAAGCTGTAACATAGTGTGGCGCCAGTGTTACACAGCTTCTAACTCAGAGCGCAGGTGCAGCGCAGGTGATGTCAGTTAGCGATTAACACAGACACACTGGCGCTGAACAGTTCTTAAAGGGGAGGGTCGATCTTGCTCTGCAGCCACACCCTGCTCATTGGAGCCTTGAATCTCAGCCTGGAGAGACCTGTGACTACATTTTCCAGCCAAGGACTATGGAGAGGGTGAGAGAACGAGCTCAGCACTTCAGCGAGCGGGCCTTGGAGGCTCTGGTTGGCGCGGTGGAGCGCAGAAGATCTATACTCTACCCTGAGAGCGGCAGGAGGCCTTTGCCGCGTGACTACAGAAGAGTGTGGAGGGAGGTGGCTCAGCCTCAGCACGTCTCCTCTAGGAGCATGGTGACCAGGACCCATACTCAATGTTGCAAAAAGTTCAACGACCTCACTCGGGTCGTCAGGGTGAGTGGCATTTTTTCAATACCTCTCCATCCCTCCTTCTCAACCTCACTCTATGGCCAGAGGGTCTTAAAATCCCAATGCCCAACACTCATCCAGCACCTATGGCCCTCTCATGAAACACACATGCATATTCCACACTTTGCATACATTAAGGGCTATTCAATTATAGTAGGCACATCAGGCAAGACCATGGCTGTATATTTACTCAGACGTCATCCTTTTTCTTGCAGGCCAAGCTATCTCATAATAGGAGACAGCAGAAACGGACGGGTGGAGAGCGGCCTCAGCTGCAACCCCTCAGCGATCTTGAGGCGTGCATCCGCAGGATTGTGGCAAGCCAGGTGGTCGGTCCCATCGCCGGTGGAGAGGCCGACCCCGTTCTGGACAGCAATATTAAGGTCATTGGCTTTTTGTCCTCTCTCCTTCCACTTGTCCCTCACAACACCAGCTTTTGACACTTTCAATCCAACTTACTAAATCGCTGCACTCATTCCTCCCTTACTGCCCCCCTGGCCTCATGTTAAAGCCACTCTTGTACCTCCCTGCTTTCAGATGGTGATTCACCAGATGAAGTGACGGGCCCTCAATCTGCCAGTGAGAGTGAAGCTGCAGGCGAGGAGGAAGAGGAAGCTGGAGAATCAGCGCCACCCTCTCCCGAGGAAGCCCATGCCCACACTGGGAACACGTTTTCCCTGGAGGGGAGCAGGGTGGAAGGGTCTGATGAGGGTGAAGCTCCGGGACCCAGCGGGCTGCAGCAACGCGATGTGGCTAGGGAAACTCGGGGGCCTTCTCCCCAGAGGGAGAGTAGGCCAGCGAGTCCTGCTGCACTGGACGCAGAGGAGGAGCGGCTCATTGCTGAAATGAACACCCAGGTGGTGGACATGCACACTGAGCTCATGGGTGCAGTGGGAAGGGTGCCCGAATGCATTGGTGCACTGGCAAGGAGTGTGGAGCGCTCTGCTGCAGCACAGGCGGTCGCAACACAACTGCTTCGTGCTGCAATTCAGTCACCGGCTGCTGTGATCCAAACACAGACTGCTCTCATGCAGACTCAGATTGAGGCCACGCAAGCACTGACTGCTGCCATCATCGCTGGTTCAGACACATATCCCCAGGGCTCTCATTGCGCTGCAGCAGACCAACAATCTGTGCTCCAGCAGATTGCTCCGGATGCTGATGTGCTGCCCTGTGGGAGTGCCAGTGTGTCAGTCGAGCAGGGAGTTGCTGTCCGCTCTCAATATGACAGCATTCCTGCTGCCACCACTGTTACTTCCCCATTGCACTTGCCACTGCCAGTAGCCCAGATTGCTGCCACCCATGTAGAGTTGGTGCTGTTGTAGGATTCGCAGAATTGGACTTTATATTAATAAGGGTCAAATGGCAGAAGAGGCTGTAAAGTCTGTGGGTTGTACAGTTAATAACGACACAGACTTCAGGAATAACAAACAAACAGGTCTTTACTATTCGAAGGTCAGGGCGAATCTGCCCAAGGAATCATGCCACAACACTTATATACCGGTGTGGTCACCGTCGGTATTACAGTATACAGAAGCCAAACAAGTAGTGCCACACCTAAAGTAGTTCTCTTAAAGGTGAACGGTTACATACAATAGTTCTCTTAAAGGTAGACGGGTACATACACTACAATCCTCCCTTTTTAGCTTATTACTTACAGCGTCCCCGTTAAACATAACATATCTTCAACTTCATATAAAACAATTTACAGACATAGTCTCGGTAGGAAACAGTTCCCAGATTCAGTCTCTGATCTTGACTCGGTCCGAACAACATCTCTTTGGTGTAGATGGTTCACATTGCTAGCGTGACTCCTCCATATCCTTTTCTTGCCGTAACAGCTTGAACTTTCGTCCTGCTAACCAGCAGTGCTGACTTTTACAACAACTGGGTTGCCTTGATATTTTCCTACTTCCCAACTGATTTAACTCCTTTCGTAGGGTCCACGCATGATCTGGTAGAAGTGATAATATTTGCGATAGTTATCATCTTCTGCTTCTTCTTTTTCTTTTCTGCTTTTTGGAGACTCTCGGGGCTCCCTTATCAGCTGCCAGCAGTAGCGCCACCAACTCTCTATGTTCCTTCGACTTTAAGTGCTTCATCCTGATTTCGGCACTTTGGGAGTTTTCATCACAAACTGGGCAGACCACATCCTCGTAATATTCAGTGTCACTCAACAGGTCATGGTAATATTCGGGTTCGTCCTGAGTTAGGCCAGCGAGAGGGCCTTCTACTTCCTCCTTACCCATCTGGACGTTAGCTGACTGTGGTTCCTTCCCTAGACATCTTTCTTGAAAAGACTTCTTCATGCATTCATCTTCATCCCGCTCTTCCTGGGTTTCCTGCAAATCCTTCACTAATGACCTCATTTGTGATTTCAACACTTCCCCTTCCCTCGGGGATTGAATGATCGGGCTATTCAATCCTTCTACTGGAGCAACTGTTTCAACATTCTGTTGTTCACATAGACGTGATTCAGCGTACTTTTGGCATCCCAGTAAAGTCTGTTTTGCAACGTCAGCTATTTCCCAAACTTTTGAGAGCTCCGAACTCCTTCCCGTTGAAGATTGAAGCTCGTGTTCAGATTGTTCCCATTGCAGAGTCTTTTCCCTCAGCATATGAAGGAGTTGGCTGACCATTAACTCTTCCACGGGAACACTGTGGATCAGAGTCTTCTCCATTTCATCCACCTTTTCCTCTAATGCTTCCACCTTCTGTTCCTCTTGTACTTTGGCTTTCAGCGCTCGGAAAAGTTGCGCCCTGATGCTCTCTAGCTCATGTTCAGGGACCATTCTTACAGTCTCTGTGTTTCTTACAGTTTCCTTTTCTTCCACTGAAAGGATTCCCAGTTGAATCTGTTCTTCAAGTTGTTGAACCTCGGTCATTGCCGCCTCATATTTGTCTTGGGTTTCCTTCAATATTTTTATGAGTTCTTGGACATCTTGTCTTTCATGTTCTGCCATGTCTTTCACCTCTAATTTCTCATCTATGGATGGAACTTCTACCGATGAGTCTGTCTTGGCCTTGAGCTCATCAAGAATTTCCTGCAGCCTTTGGACTTCTTGCTCATGTTCAACCTTTAGTTGTTCATATGCTTCTACTGAAACTAGCTTTTCGGAGGTTGCCGAGTTAACCCCCTCCAGAATTGTAGCCTGGGCCTGTTCATACTGTTCTTTCAACTTCTCACACTCTGCTTGTAAGGAGTCGTAGAGAAGAACTGGAATAACATCCTGGCTTCCTGAAGATTCCTCTTCATTTGCTTCTTTCGCAATTTCCTGTTGGAGTTCAGCCAAGGCTGCTATGCTATCTGCCTCTCGAAGTCTCACTGCCATCAAATCTTCTTTATTCTTGCAGTCTATCTCAGCCATTTTCCGTTTACTTTCATTTAACTGAGTGAGTAGTCCCTTATTCTGGGCTGAGAGATATTGCACCGTCTCATGTAGACCATAGCACTCCTTCTCTGCTCGACATAGCTGGTTACTGCTGATTTGGTTCTGTGTTTCAAGTTCCAACATCCTTTGCTTAGCTTCTTTCAGTTTCGCCCCTATAAGCTCCTCTTGCAACATGGCCACATTATTCACATCAGGTAAAGAAGCGTTTCTCTTTTCCATGGCCAAGATTTTTTTCTGCATATCTTTAAGTGCACACTGCGATTCAGCTTCTCTTAACCTTGCCTGCACTAGCTCCATCTCCAATTTCAGAACAAAATCCTCAGTGTAGCGTGGTTTGCCTTTATGCTGTATCTCTAGATCATGCAAATATTCTAACTCCTGAACATCATAAGGGAGATGTGATCGGTACTTGGTCACGATGGCTCTATGGTCGCTCTTTGCTTGAGCTAGCTGCCTCTGCTGTCTTTCCAGGTTCTCCCATTCGGTGTCCCAGAACTTTTCCATTGTTTTCATCTCTTGTACGAGACGGTAACTCAACTGTTCTAATTGTTGTCGTACTTTGAAATAAGTTTGAGTCCGAGTTCGGTGTTCTTCCATCGTGGATAAGTCCTTAACTTGAACAGGCTCAGAATTCTCTGTCAAACTGGAGTTCTGCTCTGAAGCTTTATTCTTCTCGGTAGCATAAGCCTTTATGCATGTCTTCGTTTTCTCCACCATAGTCGGCAAGTTCATTTTAGCCTTGTCTTCCATATTTGAGTTGGTCTTATCGTCATCCGTTTCAGAATCTGAGCTGATAGCTTGCACCGAGTCCTCACTCATTATGGCTTTTAGATAGTGCCATTCCATGTCTATTTTCTTGATCCACTCTCGTCCTAGAAGTGGTGGTCCTCCCTCAGATAATACGTACAAGTTCATTCTTGGGTGTTCTTTACCCCTATCTCTCACCTTGACTCTTACCTTCCCCATGGGGTATACCTTATGCCCCGTGTATGTCTGCAATATGAACTTGGTATTTCTTAAGGGTATGTGAGAGAATAGCCGGTGGTAGTCCCTTCGATTTATGGCTGATAGAGCTGATCCAGTGTCCAACTCCATTCTTACTTGGACTCCAGCTATTTTTAGTATGACCCAGATAGTTTGTAGGTCAGCTTCCTTACTCACATTGTGAATTCTCAGACTTCCCAGCTCCTGGCTGTTTGGGTCTGAGTCTGAATTCTGTTCGTCTGAACTCTTCTCAGCCACCTTGTGTACCTTGTTGTACTTTTCTTGTGGTGGCTTCCTTTGGTTGTTGGTCTTCTTCCCTGACCGGCATACCTTTGCGATGTGACCCAGTTTGCCACATTTCCTGCATTCTTGGTTCTTAAACCAGCATTGATTCTGGTCGTGCGTTGTCTTCCCACAACGATAGCATTTTGTTGTATTCGAGGTAATTTGGTCCACCCCGAGTGCCGCCGCCTTCAGCTGCATTTCTGCCGTTCCTTTCGCTGCGGCTTCGTGCGATGCAGCTATAAGAACAGCCCTGTCTAGTGTGAGGTCGTTCTCTTCCAGTAGTCGCTTTTGCGTTCCTTCTTTGGACAATCCACATACGAATCTCGCAGTGCCTCTGTCAGATTCCCTCCGAACTGGCAGTGTTCCGCTAGCCTACGCAGTTCGACCAAGTATTCCGTGTGGCTTTCGTCTTTCTTCTGCGTTCTTGCATAGAATTTGGATCGTTCAGCCAGTATCAACGGTGTGGGGTTCAAGTGATCCTTCAGCACTGCTGCAATATCATCGAAAGTCTGATCCGTCGGTTTAGCTGGTGAGAGAAGATGCTTCAACAACCCGAATGTTTTCGCACCCATCATGTTAAGTAAGGTTAAAGCTTTTTCATCCTTAGCTATTTTGTTAGCCTTACAATGTATCTCAATACGTTCCACGTACGTGGCCCAGTCTTCTATCTCAGAATTAAAATTGTTGATGTCCCCCTGCTTAGGCATCTTCCTTTCCTTGGGTACAACACAATTTTTATTTATTTATTTATTTATTTTTCCTAAGATGGCGGCTTTTCCCGCGAAAATGGCGGTTTCCCGCTCTTTCCTTCTCTCCCCGCCCACTTCAGTGGCGGTTTCCCGCTTCTGTCGTCTTCGCCGCCTAATGGCGGCTTCCCGCGTTTCTTCCCTGGTGGAAGGGGTACGCTTTCCCCACAACGGACAGGTTCAGCCGCTGGGCTGGCTCTCGCACAGCTCCCCTTACTCGGCTCTGTCTTTCTCTCTCCCGCACGTTCGGTTCTACCGGCGCTGGGTACCCCGTTGGTGGAGGACAGTTCAGCCGCTGGACTGGATCTCGCGCAGTCTCTCTCCCCTTGCTCGGCTCTGTCTCTCTCTCTCCCGCACACTCGGCTCTACCGGCGCTGGGTACCCCGTTGGTGGAGGACAGTTCAGCCGCTGGACTGGCTCTCGCACAGCCTCCTTTGGTCGGCTCTGCCTCTCCCACATGCTCTGTTCCCGTTCGCCTCCCAACCCTCACGCAGTCCGGTGCTTCCCTCCCCGGCTGCGGCTGAGTTTCTCTCTTCCTGCGCCAGCTCCCGGTCTCAGCGCTTCGTGGCTTCGGTCGCTGCCCGGCTTTTTCCCGCCGATCGCGGTCCGGCTGTCTCACAACGCCGTTGGACCCGACTTTCTGACCGGCTCCGCTCCCCCTCGACCGTGGTCGAGTGCACAGCCCTTATCCTCCGGATATTCTTTACACTTTCCCCTACTCACAGTCTCCGCGGCCGCCTTGTTTCCTGCTGATCGGCTCACTCCGCACCGTGGTAGAAGGGTAGTCAGTGCCTGTTGCTGATGGAAGCTTTTGTTGCTAAAGTCTTCCTCCTTTCTATCGCTGCAGCCTCGTGTTTTCTTCCAGCAAAACGACGAGGGCGGTTGCCTCTCTTCGACGCTCTTTAGTTGCTTTGGTAGTCTTGCCGCAGGGTACGATCGGACTCATCGCCACTGTAAAGTCTGTGGGTTGTACAGTTAATAACGACACAGACTTCAAGAATAACAAACAAACAGGTCTTTACTATTCGAAGGTCAGGGCGAATCTGCCCAAGGAATCATGCCCCAACACTTATATACCGGTGTGGTCACCGTCGGTATTACAGTATACAGAAGCCAAACAAGTAGTGCCACACCTAAATTAGTTCTCTTAAAGGTGAACGGTTACATACAATAGTTCTCTTAAAGGTAGACGGGTACATACACTACAGAGGCCATGATTTTAAAGACTGTTTTAAAAGAAGCCCAGAAAAAGGGGCATACAAAATGGCCGCCATACCACGTGACCAGCTTATTGGGACACTTTAAAATGGTTCCTGCGCAACCTCAGGCAGATTTGTGGATTCAACCCACAGTACGCACTGGAAGCCGTTTCTGAGAACGAAACCAGACCCACACGTATGCATATGGATTAGATGCAGATCTAGTCAAGATCGGCCTGGAGACAGAGGCCATCAAAACGTTGACCCAGACAAAAGGGGACAATTTCATATTCATGAGAACAGCACCCAGGACTAGATAACAAGATCAGCAGGGCATTAAAAACAATGAAGGTAATTCCAGACCAGAGATGGGCCTTTGACCAGCCATTTAGGACATATTAAAATATAATAACTACCCCACTGTGCTCCCAGCCCGCCAAAAATAAAACAAAGACTAACCTGATTTTGGGCAGGAGACAGAGGTTTCTGGAAGAAAGTATATCTGGAAGACTTTTTGGCAGTTGGGGCAGGCACGGAGTCGAGCTGGAACACAGTTGCAAGCTTGGAGACCATTGCAGCTTGTGTCAAGTTTGAATCCGGACAGCCAGAAGAAGAAGCAGGCACTCGCAGGAGGAAGAAGAAAGCCAACATCGAGAAGGCCGTCTCGAAGCCGGCGTTCCACCCCGGGGAAGCACATCGGGAGATCATCGACCGTCCCCGGGCCGTTGCCGGAATGAGAGGCCATCGACCCAACTTGGGAGAAGAGACAAAAAAATAAAGGTCCCAAGAGAAGAAACCTTCCAGCCACCCCGGCTCGGGGGAAGAGAGAAAAGGAACCTGAAGAAGCGATGGGAGCAGCCCAATGCTCCTCTAACCAGGGTCGAGCCGACGATCCTCGACCCCGCTGACATCCAGGCCCGCCGGTGTCCAGCCGCCCCCGACCCCCACCTCAGGAGAGAGGTGTGGCGCAGCTCGCAGAGGCTCCACAATCCATGTAGAGACGAAACGCCTGAAAGGACCAAACACAGACTCGATTTCAAAACCTTGCACTTCCTAGTGGGATTGGTGAGCATGTTTCTGGCCCTTCACAATCAGATCTAGATAGGTTTAATAAGGGGGTGGATTTAAGGGTACAATTAACATGAGTTGTTGTCCCTCGATGTTCCGTGTGTTTCCTTATTTCATGATGATCTTTGTAGAGTATAAAATGCCTGTATTTGCTTTAGTTAGTACTGTGTCGTTATGATTTGTTTGTGTGTTTTTCCCTCCCATATACTCCCTTATCTGCTTGCATTTGATTTGATATTTTTCCTTATGCAATAAAATTTCATTTTGTTTCATCAAACCTGGTCTACAAGAGTTTTCTCTACATTGTAGTTCCTGCGCCTAAGTCCAGAGTACAGAATCTAAGGGGCGAGTGGGTCGAACCACTCAAGGTTTACTGTGCAAGAGAGAGAGGCCCCTAGAGAGAGAAACCTCAGGGAAACCTCTCTAGGAAAACCCCTTACACAGTCTGCAGCCGGGCCCTCCAGGCCCAAAGCTGGTCGAGGCCATCCTTCAAGGTCATCTGCAGTCTCAGGTTCTGACAATCAACAGCCTTCCACCAGCCTTGCTGCAGCCACTCGGGCCCCATTATGGAGGAGCAGTAGGGTGGGAAGCGGGGAAGTGTATAAGCGAAGGAGATCACCCTTAATGGACAAAAAGCAGGAGGTGTGACGAAATGTTGGTCAATTTTTTATTAAAGGCCGAGGTTCGTGTTCAACCTTTTGTTTAGTGTTTTGGACATTATCTCCAGTATTTGTAGGGAAATGGTGTTAGGGAAATTGATGGGATTGAAGGCCGATAAATCCCCAGGGCCTGATAATCTACATCCTAGGGTATTTAAGGAAGTGGCTCGAGAAATAGTAGATACACAGTGAGAACCATTTATGTTAATGAATGATTTTTTTGTGTTTGTTTCTATTAGTTTGTCATGAAGAAATGACACACACAGAGTTTGTAAAATAAATAAGTTTTTGTATTCAAAATGTACATGTTTGGTGTTTGGAATCATTGCTGCCTTGGCCGGCTTAGGGGTTGCGGGTTGGTTTCATTCATGCTGTTCTCCATGGCAGAAACCATTTCCTCAGTAGGGGCGCAGAAGCCACTTGCTTTCAGCTGTTGACGGATGGCCCTTGCAGTTTCAACATTGTGGGCCTCTCTCCCGCCTTGGTGCTGCTGATGCTCCTCCTCTTCCTCCTCCTCTTCCTCCTCCTCCACCTCCTCCGTTGATGCTCCAAGGCCTGGTGGCATTGGCTGGGTCCTGAGGATTGCCAGGTTAAGCAGCATGCAGCACACAACTATGAAGAGGGAGACTCACTCAGTCGATTACTGCAGGGCTCCCCCTGAGTGGTCCAGACAGCGGAACCTTTGCTTAAGCATGCCGATCATCTGCTCAACGATCTTCTTGGTGGCGAGATGGCTCTTGTTGTACCGCAGCTCAGCAGCGTGTTAGGGTTACGGACTGGTGTCATCACCCAGGTGCACAGTGGATAACCCTTGTCCCCGAGGAGCCAACCACTTGGCTGATGCGGTGCCTGGAAAAGTTTTGGCACAGCAGCCTGGCGCAGGATGAATGCATCGTGGCTGCTGCCAGGATAGCGGGCATTGACAGCGAGTATGAGCTGTCTGTGGTCACAGACCTGTAAGAGGTTTTAGATCACAGAGGTTTCTCTCTCTAGAGGCCTCTCTCTCTTGCACAGTAAAACCGTGAGTGGTTCGGCCCACTCGCCCCTTAGATTCTATACTCTGGCCTTAGGGGCAGGAACTACAATGTAGAGAAAACTCTTGTAGACCAGGTTTGATGAAACAAAATGAAATTTTATTGCATATGGAAAAATAAGTCAAATGAAAGCAGATAAGAGGATACATGGGAGGGAAAAACACAAACAAATCATAACGACACAAAACTAACTAAGGCAAATACAGGCATCTTATACTCTACAAAAATCATCATGAAATAAGGAAACACACGGAACATCGAGGGACAACAACTCATGTTAATTGTACCCTTAAATCCACCCCCTTAAACCTATCTAGATCTGATTGTGAAGGGCCAGAAACATGCTCACCAATCCAACTAGGAAGTGCAAGGTTTTGAACCATTCTGCATTTGATCCTTTCAGGCATTCCATCTCCACGTGGATCGTGGAGCCCCAGCAAGCTGCGCCACACCTCTCTCCTGAGGTGGGGGTCGGGGCGGCTGGACACCGGCGGGCCTGGATGTCAGCGGGGTCGGGGATCGTCGGCTCGACCCCGGTCAGAGGAGCCTTGGGCTGGCTCCCATCGCTTCTTCAGTTTGTTTTTGTCTCTTCTCCCGAGTTGGGTCGATGGCTTCTCCTTTCAGCAACGGCCCGTGGATGGTTGATGATCTCCCGATGTGATTCCCCGGGGCAGGACGCCAGCTTCGAACGGCCTTCCTGATGTTGGCTTAATTCTTCTTACTCCTCCGATAGTGGAGAGGAGTGTGC
This sequence comes from Somniosus microcephalus, assembly GCF_052327205.1. Classification (NCBI taxonomy): domain Eukaryota; kingdom Metazoa; phylum Chordata; class Chondrichthyes; order Squaliformes; family Somniosidae; genus Somniosus; species Somniosus microcephalus. Next base: position 301,720,092 of record NC_140987.1, on the reverse strand, counting down.
TGATCTTCTCCCGAAGCGACTCCTCTTCACCCACTGCCACTCGGTCGTGTGTTTCTGAGTGTAGCTGTCTCCAACTGTCTCCGCAATTACAACTCCGGTCTCCTTCAGTGTGTCTGTACAACTTCAACTCCTCCAGTTATACCTTTTCTTCAGAGGCTTCCACTTCCCACCCAAAATCAGGTTAGTCATTGTTTAACTTTTGGCGGGCTGGGAGCACAGCGGGGTAGTTATTATATTTTAAAATGATTTAGATGGCCGGTAAAGGCCCATATCTGGTCTGGAATGACCTTCATTGTTTTTAATGTCCTGCTGATCTCGTTATCTAGTCCTGGGTGCTGTTCTCATGAATATGAAATTGTCCCCTTTTGTCTGGGTCAACTTTTAGATGGCCTCTGTCTCCAGGCCGATCTTGACTGGATCTGCATCTAATCCATATGTATATGTGTGGGTCTGGTTTCATTCTCTCAGAAACGGCTTCCAGAACTTACTGTAGGTTGAATCCACAAAGCTGTCTGAAGATTCGCAGGAACCATTTTAAAATGTCCCAATAAGCCGGTCACATGGTATGGCGGCCATTTTGTATGCTGCTTTTTCTGGGCTTCTTTTAAAAGTCTTTAAAATCATGGTCTTTTCTGCCTTTTGATCCTTATTAATACAAAGTCCAATTTTGCGAATACTACACTCCCCCCTGATGATACTGTAACTTGCTTGAAGTATCATAATTCTGGGTGAGCAAAATTTTCTGACTTTCCACAATCTAACCATCCCCAGTATTTACCTATCTATGACCCCACGACACATGCATTTCCCATTTCAGCAAAATATTTAGTGTACATTAAGCATCTATAAATGGCAATACCTTGGAGTTACAAATCTAACAACTTCCAGGCGTGGAGGGGGTCTTATACCCCTACATCACCTAGTGCATACACTTTACCCTTTTAATAATAACATCACATCTAATAAGACTTCAATAATAAAATGAAATACACACGAAAATCACAATGCGCATGAATACATATCAAAATTAATACAAAGGAGGGAGGGAAAACTTTAACTTTATACAAAGCAGCAAAATCTAAATGGGTGTCTCTTCTTCTACCCGCACATAATGCTCCCTTCATTCCCCATTATTCTCGTACTTTTGCGAATGTTTGACCTTTTTACAGTGTACAAACAGTAAATAAACTACAATGACAACCTGGCACACTACAAGAATGTGGGAGGCTATCCTAATCCAAGAATGGACTTCTATATTCGTGAACAGGTCCCAATACGTCTGCCCCTATCTCTAAAGTCTTCTGCTCCAGTGTGTAGAAGTGTTTCTGTGAAACAACAACGGCTTTTAATATCTTGGTGCGGTGTTCAAGGAGAGGGGGAATGATATATCCAAAATGTGCAACGAATCGTTTCAGATTGGTGAAATTCTCTTTAACAGTGATGTAAACAGTGGAAGGTTCAGGAATGGGGACAATTCACTCTTGGGCCACTTGAACCTCTGCCCTGGGCTTGAAACAGAAGCTGCTGTCACTAACAGGACACCAACCGTGCTGTCCATGTTGGTAGTGGGGCGCTGCAGTGGTGACACAATATGTCCCACCTCCTATATATGCCACCTGCGGGGGCACATGGCCTTGTGCCATTGCCTCCATGGTGCAATTTATAGGCTTTGCGCCAGCAGTTCTGAACCCGCACTGTGGTTTTGAATGGGCATTCAAGTGCTGGGGACACAGGATGATGTATGCTCCCCGGCTCCGGCACCCCGAGAGGTCAGTACCCATCATTGCATGCTCCCATCGAATGACGTAAGATGGGACCCCTGTGTAGCGAATGTGCGCACCCCCCTGAATGACTCCAATGTTCTCCACCCTGTATACCGGGGTGGGTTTTGCTGTCTTTCCCATCACCGGCATTCTTACCACTATACCCATAATGGTATGATTAGACCATCCACAGTCCATTGGGACTGGGTAGGCCTCTGAAGCTAGCCTGAGCTGGCACGGACTCAATGTATTCTCAAAAGGGTGGAGGGCTGCGAGGTGCTTGTTGCTGATCCAGGAGGGGACTGAACCTTGCTTTAAATCCTCCAGATTACTGCGGCCCTCGCCCAGTAACCACGCCCCATATAGCATACAAGCTTCGTTCTGCGCAGCCTGATTGGATGCATTCCGATCCTCCATGATGAGGGCATTTACCGTTCTGGCGTGTTTCTCTAGCTCAGCTGTAATTTCTTTTAAGTGTAGTGTCATGGCCTGGTCCTCATGTAACTCAGAACCCACTACCTTATTCTTATCAGTCAGTATCTTTCTTAGCTGTGTTTTTAAACCATTGATTTGGGTTTGCAGCTCCACGTCATCCAGTGTGTTGATGACGGAAGTTCCTGTATTAAAAGCTGTGAAAATATCATTTACTGCACCCCTTCTTTGTCTCCCTACTCTGTCCAAGACCTCATGTGGTGTGGTGTACAATTCGGCTCTGTCGACATCGGCAAAGTCGAATTCATAAAACTGTTTAAACATGTTTGTTAACAGGACCTGGTATAATTGCTCCGTTTCCCTGGGGCACCACTCTGGCAATCGTACCTCGGTGAGGTTTAAAATCACCGAAGCCACCGCGTAGTGCACCCCTTGGTACAGCACCTGACCTGGGTACCAATACCAATCCGTTCCCGGGTGCCTTTGTCATGGTGCGGCACCCTTCCTTGAGGGCTTTAGCTACCGGAATTGTGGGCAGGGGCTTGCGGGGTCGGGTGATGAGCTCAGTGGCGTTTACTGGGATCTGAGAGTATGGGACTCTGCACGCCCGTGTGCTGACGTCCCACCTCAATCCTTGCCCAGCATCCTGCCACTGTCTTTGGAAAAAGATGGAGACGCTTTTGGGGCAAGTGCGTTCTGAACCCCACATACAGATGTAGATCCCCTCATCTGGTTCCCACCATTTGTCCCAACAGACACTCAACCCCCCTTGAGTTTCCGTAATTGTCCGATGGGTGTTGTTACCCATTCTCTCCCATTCCACAGTGGAGTTCTTCATGGTGCTGCTCAACTTGCGCAGCCACCACCAACGATCCAAAGGTACATATCCCAGACAGTTCAAGCAGGTCTTCTTGCCCACGGTGATGCTGATCCTGGGTGCAATGATCCGCACCCTGGGTCACATCAGAGACGTTTCTCTGTATGCGAACCCTGTCTGGCTGGAGTTTTCAGTAGAGTTCGACTGGATCTGCATCTAATCCATATGTATATGTGTGGGTCTGGTTTCGTTCTCTCAGAAACGGCTTCCAGAACTTACTGTCGGTTGAATCCACAAAGCTGTCTGAGGATTCGCAGGAACCATTTTAAAATGTCCCAATAAGCCGGTCACATGGTATGGTGGCCATTTGTATGCCCTTTTTTCTGGGCTCCTTTTAAAACAGTCTTTAAAATCATGGCCTCTTCTGCCATTTGACCCTTATTAATATAAAGTCCAATTCTGCGAATCCTACAGACCAACTGCACATTTAAGGAGCGGAACACCCTGTGGTTGCGGAAATCCTGTGCATTCTCTTGCAGTGCCCCCAATGCCACATGCGTGCAGTCAATGGCCCCCTGCACCATGGGGAAGCCCGCTATCCTCGCAAAGCCCAATGCGCGTTCATGCTGTTTGGCCCGGGTCATCGGGAAACAGATGTACTGGCGTCTCCTTTTATAGAGGGCATTTGTGACCTGACGGATGCAGCAATGGACCGCAAACTGGGAGATATTGGCGATGTCCGCAGTAGCTGCTTGAAAGGAGCCGGTGGCATAAAAGTTCAGAGCCATTGTGACCTTCACTGCCACCGACAGAGACATCCTGGTCCTCAGTAGAGGCTGCAGATCTGGCTGCAGCAGGTGGCAGAGCTCAGTGACCACCTCCTTGCTGAAGCACAGCCTGCGCAAACACTGCTCCTCAGACAAATTAATGTGGGAGAATTGTTGGCGAAATACTCTGGGAGGGTAAGGTCTCCTGTGCAGAGGCCTGTTGGCCCTCCTCCGTCTGGCCATGATTGCCACTCTCTCTCTGCGTCTCTGTTGCCTCCGATTCTGCAGGCGCAGGACAACACTCTGAATCAGTGCAGCCCTCATAGTCTCTTGGTAATCAAAGTAATGAAGGTCAAATCCAAAAGTATCTGCAAAGTGATGCTCAGTAGCCAAAACTACTTCACACAGCATTGAATCTATGCAGAAGCCTCTCCTTCTCTCTCTCAGAATCTCTCTCTCTGTCAGAATGAGTGGTGCAATAATGTCTACCCCAGAAAAAGGCAGGAACAGGTCCCCTTTAAATAGCGCCCCCCCAGCTCCACACCGACTGGGAGACGTTCCAGTCTGCCTGTCGTTGCTTGTGCCAGGCGGAAAGGAGGGGGGCGCCACTCAATATCCAGTCCAAGGCACCACAAGGGTGTTGCACGCACGACTGACATCAAGATATGCGGGCGCAGGAGATCGGGGCGGTATTGTTTAGCGCCGCTGTAAAATGTCTGGTCAATTTTGCGAGCAGCACAGATGTCACTGCGCCCGGGCGCTAGTTGCTTTGCGCACCATTAGCACCCTCTTAAGGCACTAATGCGAGGTGCAAGCCAACCGAATTTTTCCCCCTCAATGTTTTCAAGGGGAGACTGGATAGGCACTTGAGAGAAATAACCTTGCAGGGCTACGGGGATAGAGCGGGGGAATGGGACTGACTGGATTGCTCTACAGAGAGCCGGCACAGACTCGATGGGTCGAATGGCCTTCTTCTCTGCCATTATGACTCTTTGACTTAGCTGAAGAGCATTCACATGTTGATTTCAGTGCTCCTGCCATGAAAAGAAGGGTGGCAACATGGGATCAAAGTCATATGAAGGCCATCCAAAGCCTCTCCAAAAATGTGTGGCACGTGGTAGAGCTGGCAGTCGAGTCCAATGCATTCCTTATTTGCAGCATCAGTGAGGACTTCTCAACAATGCAGATCAGCACAGGAATCTCTGGGTATATCCTACAGAACACAGAAGCCTGGAAGCAAGTCATCAACTCCAATGTGCAGGCTTTGACTGGTGGCATTCAGGCCTTGGGTGACAGAATGGAGACAATGAAGAGTGTCGACTGAATTCTGATATGTCCCGAGTCCATTTCAGAGGGTTTTCAGGATATTCGAGATACTCTTACCCAGTGATTAAGGGATATTAGTAATTTCATATAAGGACTGTGTTCCCTCAAATCAGTGCCAACCAGTATCCCATGCCTAGTGGGAGAACAGGAGTTGGCTCTGAGGATACTGCTTTCCTTCAGGACAGCAGCACCTGAGAGTTCGATGCTGTAGGATTATTATTATTAATTTTGATTACTAGTCCTAACCTTGAGCTGAGAAAACAACCCCAGAAATTGGTATTAAGATTACAAAGCATTTTATTTGAACAACAGTAAGCAACAACTCTAAGCAATATTCACAACTTGCGGAATACGGTTCAGAACACAGATTGACCAGAACGTTATTCTGGGGAGGGCCATGAGTGTTTACCGAAGTGATTCTTCCTTGTCTTATTTATGTAGCCCCTCCTGATGATAACACCATTCGTTTTCCTTTTTATGGCTTCCGACTACCATAAAAGAGATCTCCGCTGTCCTTTTTTTGAATCAGTTTCCAAAGTCATGACCTTTTTCTGTTGTATGTCCGTTTTCTGGGTTATTTTTCATAGCAGCAGACAAAACTCTGTGGTTTGTGGTTAACCTACAGGCTCGGATTTCCATTAGCCAAAGATTCAAAAGTTCATGACATTTAAATGACCAAAGGAATCTGTACCTTACACTGCTTAGTTCCCTCAGAATCATTCACAGGTGGAAGAAAATCAGCGGGCCAAGGTTGCAGAAATTCCAAGCTTAGAGAAGTAGTCTGTTGCATATCCATCCTAGGAATCAGCAACCCTGAGAGGATGGCCACTGTAGTAACCTGGGAGGTTATGAGTAACCTGATCCACCAGGTGGTGCTGTGGCAATTGCTCTCCTGAGTTAAGTCTGATCTGTACTGGTTGTACTCTTTGTTTTTGCTGCCTCATGGCAGAAGCTTTTATGTGCAAGTGTTGATTAAACCATGTTACGGAGTTAACCTAAGTCTGTCTCCATCTATGGCCAGCTCAAGATACCACATATGGCGATGAGAATAAAGGACAGAAAAGTTTTGGAGTATTCGGAAGAGGTGCTCGGGTTGGTTAGCAAACTAGTCGGAAAAGCACGAGGCTAGGCCACAGGAGTCGAAACGGAGTTTGATTTTTTGGCTGAAGTGGCCGGACTCCAAGGATGGCAGGAACGGTAGGCTCCGTGGCACCTTTTGACAGCAAGTCGCAGTCTTGGGAGGAGTATATTGAAATACTGAGCCATTTCTTTATGGCAAACGAGGTGGACAGTGCTGAAAAGAAAAGGGCCATTTTACTGAGTATGTGGAGGAGCTTCGGAAGCTCGCACAGGACTGTAATTTTGGAAATGCGCTCACAGTCATGTTAAGGGACAGACTAGTATGCGGAGTTACCGATGACAGTATACAGCAAAGGTTGCTGTCAGAAGAAGGATTAACGTTTGAGACGGCACTTAAAAAAGCACAAGCCATGGAGACGGCTAACAAGGACATTAAGGACTTAAACAGTATGAGCAAGGAGAAATGGAGTAAACCAGTGGGAGGAGCTGTTTTCAAGATGGAAGCTGGCGCAAAAAGTCCACCAGTCGGGGTTGGGGATTGCTATCGATGTGGCCGGATGAGCCATTATGCAAAGGGCTGCAGGTTTGCAAAGACAAAGTGCCACAATTGTGGAAAAATAGGGCACTTAAAGAAAGTCTGTGAAAGGGCAGTGAGTGAGAGAAGCAGTGCTAAAGGGGCAAAGCATGCAAAAGGGGGGAGGGAGAAGTACACAAAGCGGGCAAATTACATACAAGAGGAGGAAGAGTCTAGTGAGTCTAGTGAGGAGGTTTTCACTGTATACAGTATAGACACTTCAAGGCCCAACATACCCCCTCTCACTCAGTATTTGATAGTGAACGGAGGTCAAGTAAAGTTTGAGATTGACACCAGATGTAGTGTAACCATAATGTCGCAGACTGAGTACACCAAGCTATGGGGGGAAGCAAAAGTACCAGAGCTAGGTACATGCCCCATTAGTCTCAAAACCTACACAGGACAGAAGGTGGACATTTTGGGGGCGGCCGAAGTACAAGTGGAACACAAAGGAGTCACCAAAGAGCTTACGGTGGTAGTGGTAGCAGGGTCAGGGCCAAACCTGTTAGGGCGAGGGTGGATCAGTGAGTTGAGTGTGCACTGGCAGGCAATGAATAAAATGGAGGACAGTACAGAGGCACTGCAAGAAGTGCTGATGAAGCATGAGTTAGTGTTCAAGGACGAACTGGGCACCTTAGGGGGAGCCACAGCCAAGATTCATGTATCCAGTGATGCCACGCCTCGTTTCTTTAAACCAAGGTCGGTACCTTTTGCAATGAAAACCAAGGTTGAGGCGGAACTAGATCGCCTGCTAAGGGACAATGTAATAGAACCAGTGAAATTTTCAGACTGGGCGGCACCAATAGTCCCGGTATTGAAGCCCGACGGTAACGTAAGGGTGTGTGGTGACGATAAGTTAACAGTGAACAGAGTATCATCACTGGAACAGTACCCCATTCCAAGAATGGAGGACATGTTAACATCGCTCGCTGGGGGAGAAAGATTCAGCAAACTGGACATGAGTCATGCGTATCAGCAGATATTGCTAGATGAAGAATCAAAAAAGTTTGTCACGGTCAACACGCACAAGGGGCTGTTCACGTATGCCAGGTTACCATTTGGTGTCAGTTCTAGCCCAGCAATATTCCAACGGACTATGGAGGGCATTCTGCAGGGCATTCCAAAGGTGGCCGTGTACTTAGATGATATTCTGCTAACAGGAAGTGACGATCAGGATCACTTAAAAACACTGGACAAAGTGCTACAGCAGCTGGAAGAGGCAGGGCTATGCCTGAAACGGAGTAAGTGTAGTTTCATGGAGAAGGAAGTTACATTCCTGGGACATCGGGTGGATGCCACAGGCCTCCATCCATTACCAGGGAAAGTGCGGGCAGTGCAGGATGCACCAGCACCCACCTCAGTGACTGAACTGAAAGCCTATCTAGGGCTCCTGAATTATTATAACCGGTTTCTTCCAAACTTATCGATGCTGCTGGCACCCCTGCACAAACTGCTGAGAAAGGAGGAGCCATGGCGTTGGGGGCCAGAGCAAGCGAAAGCGTTTCAGCAGTCAAAGGAGCTACTTCAGTCCAGCAGGGTGTTAGTGCATTACGACGAGAAGAAGGAGCTGATAATGTCCTGCGACGCATCACCCTATGGAGTGGGGGCAGTGTTGGCCCACCGCATGCCAGATGGAGCGGAAAGGCCCATCGGGTTTGTTTCATGCACGCTCACAGCTGCGGAAAAGAACTATTCACAGCTTGATAAAGAGGGGTTGGCCATTATATTTGGAGTAAAGAAATTCCATAAGTACATATATGGGAGGAAGTTTGTAATCAGTACTGACCACAAGCCTCTTATTAGCTTACTGAATGAGATGAAAGCGGTGCCTCAAATTGCTTCACAGAGAATAATGAGATGAGCAGTAATACTAAGAGCCTATGAATATGTGATCACGTACAGAGCCAGCAAGGAAAACGGGAACGTGGATGCTCTTAGCCGCCTGCCCCTCTCAAAATCTCCTCGCAGTACTTCCCCTGAGGAGCACGTCCTGATGCTGGATCAGGAGATCAGTCCCCTGATGACTTCAGTGCAAATCCAGGGCTGGACAGCCAAGGACCCCGTTCTGTCAAGGGTCCGTGAGTATGTGTTGAAAAGCTGGCCAGATCACCGTGAGGGACCGGAGTTTGCGCCATACAGACAGAGACAGCACGAGCTCAGTGTCCAAGATGGATGTGTGCTATGGGGAGCACGCATCATAGTCCCAGAGCGGAGACGCTCTACTTTGATGGAACAGTTGCATCAATCGCACCCAGGAATGACTAGAATGAAAGGACTGGCTAGGAGCTACCTGTGGTGGCCTAACTTGGATGCTGAAATTGAGTCAAAGGTAAAGTCATGCACTATATGTCAGGAACAGAGGAAAGCACCTGCCGGGGCACCACTCCATCCCTGGGAGTGGCCCAGCAAACCCTGGAGGAGAATTCACATAGACTATGCGGGACAAAGGGCAATAGAGGAGGCTGTTCCAGGACCCAGCACGGCTTATAAGGTGCCAGTGGACACTGGTACTGCCAGGCCACAGCGGGACAGAGTAAAACCAACATCAGAGACTACTCCAATCTCAAGTGCGAATGAATCTGAGAATCCACCACAAGTGGAATTGAGATGTTCACAAAGGATTCGCAAGCAACCAGAAAGACTTATACAAACCTGTTAAATTAGTCAGGGGTTAACCATGGTTAGAGCATACTGGTTAATTAAAACGTCGTACCTAGTAAGGGTTATTGTTTAAGAATTGCATATGGCAATCTTAAGGGGGGAGGAGTGTAGTAACCTGGGAGGTTATGAGTAACCTGATCCATCAGGTGGTGCTGTGGCAATTGCTCTCCTGAGTTTAGTCTGATCTGTACTGGTTGTACTCTTTGTTTTTGCTGCCTCCTGGCAGAAGCTTTTATGCGCAAGTGTTGATTAAACCATGTTATGGAGTTAACCTGTGTCTGTCTCCATCTATGGCCAGCTCAAGATACCACAGCCACCTCCATCCTAAGAGACTCAGATGTATAGAGCAGCCAGCCACATCTCAGAACCCAGGCCCTCAGGTTGCAATTAGATTAAATGTTAGACTAGGAATGAGGAAAAAGCAAACAGTCACAGGAAAATTGTACGGTGGTGATTATTAATGACTTAGCTGATGCAATGTGCCAGAAACCTTACAAGATTTTTTTTTATCAGGAAGATGGTTATGATGTTCAATACTTTGTCATTGTAAACATAAAGTTGCACTAGAACTATAAAATGATGCTTATGGATTTGGGACCCTCATGGGACTTTCAATAATGATTGGAGATTTCAGAAGGGTTGCATATTTAAATTACATGGAACATCCTGGTTATTACAGATGTTCTACAGCAATAATACGACCAAACATTGCTGAAAGTGTCTCTGATGAGTTTATCTTGCAGCACTCTCCCAGCCACTGTCTGTGACCCTGCTGCCTCAGTGCTTTTGTCTCAGGGGTTCAGCATCTGACTGTCGCCTCCTCAGGAATCTTAATTTCTAGGCATTTCTGGAGATCTGTGGAGGACACAGAAGGTCACCACAATTTGCAAAACAACACTGGGAAGTTACTGGAGGTAGTGTCAACCGTGATTCAGTGGGTAGCACACTCACTCTGGGTCAGAAGGTTGTGGGTTCATAGTCCCACTCCAGGGACGTGAGCACATAAAGCTAGGCTGACACTCCAGTGTAGTGTATGTACCCATCTACCTTTAAGAGAACTATTGTATGTAACCGTTCACCTTTAAGAGAACTACTTTAGGTGTGGCACTACTTGTTTGGCTTCTGTATACTGTAATACCGACGGTGACCACACCGGTATATAAGTGTTGTGGCATGATTCCTTGGGCAGATTCGCCCTGACCTTCGAATAGTAAAGACCTGTTTGTTTGTTATTCCTGAAGTCTGTGTCGTTATTAACTGTACAACCCACAGACTTTACATCCAGTGCAGTACTGAGTGAGCCCTGCACTATCGGAGATGCCGTCTTTCAGATGAGACGTTAAACCGAGGCCCTGTCTGCCCTCTCAGGTAAAAGATCCCATGGCACTATTTCAAAGAGCAGGGGAGTTATCCCCCGTGTCCTGACCAATATTTATCCCTCAATCAACATCACTGAAAACAGATTATCTGGTCATTATCACATTGCTGTTTGTGGGAACTTGCTGTGCACAAATTGGCTGCCGCATTTCCCACATTACAACAGTGATCCCACTTCAAAAGTACTTCATTTGAGACATCCGGTGGTTATGATAGGTGCTATATAAATGCAAGACTTTCTTTTTCTTTTTTTTCTAGGTACCTGAATCTTCCTTACAACATACCTGTTCAATTTTAATTTGAGTGCAGATGTGTGCCTTGCTGTAGCTTTCTTCTGCTTCATTGGTGATCGTCCTGGATTGTGTTAGAAGGTATGGCAGTATTGGATGCCTCTTACCTCTAAGAAGCTCGTAGTCTGACTTTGAAAGAACACTGGACTGCTGAAGGAGGAACGAATAATGGAAGCTACCTGTATGCTGGGCATTGATGTGTAGAAACCTAATTGGACATTAAGGGATGAAATCCCTTTTGATTCACATAATGATGTGGAATTGACAGAATTGGCTTGTATGGCCACACAAGTGCAATCTTGCTCTAAGCAGTTTTGAAACTCTATGATCTGATAAAAATCAATGGTCATCCATTCATCTTGATTCTACAACAAATATAATGAATTGGACTACCTTATGCAAGAACGCACAGTAAATTGACTGTCCTGGCAGAAGACTTGGGATGATCCAATGATTAGGAAATTAAGCACAGTAGTGATTTTGTATGCCACAGATCAGTGTGGTATTGGTTCTTGATGAAGTTTGCAGATCTCCCTGCAAGATGGAACAAAGCTTTACCAGGGTTTCTGGGATGAACCACAGCCTCCTTATACATTCAAATAAGATCTTCTGGGTCTATATACCTTGGTGACTGGGCATCTGTGAGAGGGCCCAGATATCCTTCAATGTTGATGTGTGAGGCCGGCCTCCCAAATTCTCTACTGTTTCTCCTCCTCCTCTTTCTTCTTCAACACCTTTATCATAAAGAGGGGAATCCTCATTGGGAAACCCAAATCACACCCAAGCAGTATATTGTTGGGAATTTTTCCAAACGAAAAAAAAACAGACTCAAGAGAGATTTCCAAAGGAAGCTACGAGCCTCAAAAACAAAGAAAAAAATCTTGACAAAAGGTCAATCCAAAATTAAGTTATGAATCTCTATGCAACAGTACAGCGAAACTGAGCAATTCAACTCGAAGATTCTAGCGGTGACCTTCCACAGTTACTGTTATATGATAGTCCTATTTTATAGTGGGAAGGTTAGGTGCGTGGGGCTTAGGGCATAAATGTCAAAATTTAGAACTGATGACATTATCTTTGGCTAAACCCATCATTTGCATGGTTGCACTCTTGCTAGAGCAAGTATACCTTACACCTTTTCTCACTTCTGGCAGAATTTAGGATGGAATTAAATAGAACAAAAAATTGTCAGATTCTCTCTCATCCCCAGATAGATCCATTAGGTTTATGTACACCCAATCCTTTGGAATTTCGGGGCCTAAGATTAACGGGCTAGATTTTCAGTATAGACAGTTTTGGGGCGCTAACCTTAGCGCCCGCCCGAAGTTAGCGCCCGCCCCAAAGTAGCGCCCCGTTGTCGGAAATTCAGTGGCTTCGCCCTAAGAGGTTGGTGGAGCGCTAAAAGAGGCGTTCCACTACTATTTTTAGGCGCTAAGCCGGCGGTGCAGAGCGCAGCGCCCGAGCTCGGGCGCAGCGCATGGCAGACACTCTGGTGCCAGTGAGCTCTTAAAGGGGAAGGGTGCATGTGTTTTAGGAGCAGGAGGAAGAGGAGGAGGAGGAGGAGGAGGAGGAGGAGGAGGAGGAGGTGGTGGTGGTGGTGGCCGGAAACATAAATACACCGTTCACAACAACACACTGGATCCTTCCACACAACACATGCAGACTGCCGTTTATAGTGCAGGAGGAGTGCCCTTTAATTTGCGCTCCCCAGGGTGTGTTGCGTTCCATTTTACAAACGTTCTGGACGCCAGCCGCACAATGGGGCGGTCTGACTGAAGTTTGGATTCGGGGCGGCCAAAGGGCGTTGCACGAGGATGTGACGTCATTTTCTGCGCGCGCATCCGGGCGGCCGCTAAACTTTGCGCCGGCGCTAACGGGCAACTTAATTTGGGGCGGGGCGCAAACTGCGCTGCGCCCGGGCACTACATGAATAGCGCCCGAAAATCACTTCTCTTAAGGCGCTAACTGCTGGCGCAAGCAACTGAAAATCTAGCCCAACGTGTTTTTTTCAATGTTTCCTTTTTTAATTTTTGAACACATGACATTATACTGTTTAATGTTTTGTAAATGAAAATAAACTGTTCAAATGTTTCAGAAATAACACTATTGACAAGATTATGGGGGGCTCACATTCTGCTGACATATTAGATACTTCCAATCTTTCAGTCAGGAAATTTTGGCTTACAAGAGTGAAATTGCAAGAGAGATGGGCCTAGAAATTCAATTGGTTGCGCCAGCCGTTAGCGCCTTAAGAGAAGTGAATTTCGGGCGCTATGCGTGTAGTGTCCGGGCGCAGCGCGATCTGCGCCTCGCCCCAAATTAAGTAGACATTTAGCGCCGGCGCAAAGTCTTAGCGCGCGCTCACCTGCGCGCGCAGAAAATGACGTCATATCCTCGTGCAACGCCCTTTGCGCGCCCCGATCCAGAACTTCAGTGGGACCGCCCCATTGTGCGGCCGGCGGCCCGAATGCTTGTTTAGTGGAACGCAACAGAGCCGACGCGGGCCCCAGGGAGCGTAAATTAAAGGGCACTTACCCTGCACTATAAAGGGCAGCCATTTTGCAGCAAACACTCTTGTGCAACGGATTTCTGGAGAGAGACCAAGGAAGACAGCTTTCTGGTTTGGGCCAACACTAGCTCAGGTATTTTTGGCTTCAGGCCAGAGCGTTGCAAGTGGCCTCTTGGATATTTGACTGTTTGGCAGCATATTATGGAGGCTGCATGGGGTGCCAACGCTGAGTTTCAGCGTCATGTCCGTAGGGCTCGCAGACGCAGTGTGAGAGGGGCAGCCCTGGCTAGACACAGAGGGGGCAACAGGCGTCGGACATAGGCCTTACCCAGTCAGGGCATACCGCCAGCAGCGCTCCAACCTCAACATGAGTGGCGCGCAATGTGTTAAAAGGCTGAGATTCCGAAAGGAGGTGGTTGAAGAGATCTGCCATCTGCTTCGCAGAGATCTGCGTCCAAAGCTCAGGAGCAGGACGTCTCTGTCGGTGGAGGCGAAGGTGACGGTGGCCTTGAACTTCTATGCCACCGGCTCCTTCCAATCCGCTGCTGGGGACATTGCTAACATATCCCAGTTCGCCGTGCATTGCTGCATCCGCCAGGTGACCGATGCCCTTTTCAGAAGGAGATGCCAATTCATCTCCTTCCCCATGGCCCTGGAGAGGCAGCATCAGCGTGCACTGGGATTTGCAAGATTCGCGGCCTTCCCCTTGGTGCAGGGCGCCATTGACTGTACGCATGTGGCTTTGCGGGCACCTGTGGAGCATGCCGAGGATTACCGCAACCGGAAGGGCTACAATTCCCTCAATGTGCAGCTGGTGTGTGACCACAAGCAGCGCATCCTAGCTGTCAATGCCCGCTTTCCAGGCAGCAGCCACGATGCCTATATCCTGCGGCAGACAACTGTGCGTGACATGTTCGAGGCACAGCCTCCCCCAAGAGGATGGCTTCTCGGGGACAAAGGCTATCCTTTGTGTACCTGGCTCATGACCCCGCTCCGCGCGCCCAGGACCCCTGCTGAAGAGGCATACAACGAGAGTCATCAAGCGAGCAGGAACATAATCGAGCAAACAATTGGCGTCCTCAAGCAGCGGTTCCGCTGCCTGGATCGTTCCGGCGGATCTCTGCAGTATTCCCCGGACCGAGTGTCCCAATTCGTCGTTGTTTGCTGCATGCTGCACAACCTGGCTCTCCGCAGGACTCAGGCACTGCCACCTCACGTTGGACCACCACCTCAGGAGGAGGAGCAGGAGGAGCATGAGGAGGAGGAGCAGGAGAAGGAGGAGTACCATCCCAGGAGGGAGCGAGAAGGTCCAAGGGCCGTCCGTCGGCGGCTTATTGAACGTCACTTCTAAGCCCCCTGTCAGGGAATGCCTTGTGGCCATGAAGGAACATGAACGCAGCCGCTCCGCAAGCCCTCAGCCGGCGAAGGCAACAAACACTTACAGCAACACACATGGACACTCTCTGAATAAAGAGAAATCTTTATTTTAGACCAATGAAACCCCTTCCCACATGAAACCCAGAAACATTCAACGGCCCCAAAAAACAGTACATCAATTGACTCACTCCCACAACCTGGGGAGGAATAACTGAACATTTGGCCAAAAATGGCCTTCATCTCGGCCTTAACCCAAAAAACATCCCCAGAAACAAAACAACCATCCCCAAAAGAAACATAGGCATCGCCATATAAAATAACACTTGGCCACACCGTCTACTTATTGGGCCGCGAGGGTGAGACCTTGTCGAGCCTTTTGGGGCCCCTGCCCGGCCTGCTGCTCCTCCGCAAGCTCTGCCCAGTGGCTGCTGCGAGGCTGGGGGAAGGCTTCTGAGGGTCAGATGTCCTTCCGGCAGATGCCCTTGGGGGGCGGCCTAGACGGGGTTTGGCCCTCGAGGGGCCGGCTGGTGATTGGCGCAGCTGTGCCTGGCCAACATCATTCGCAGCCGCTTGCCGTTGAGGCGCCACTGGGGGAGTGGCGGTGACGGCTGGAGGAATGTGTGCAATCTGGCGGATGGTAGGCGCTGGCTGGTGATGTGGCACTCTGGCACTCGCCCGGGCCCGCACTGCAGCATGCGCACCAATCTGCCGAAGGGCAGCCCGCTGTGCTGCTGCAGCGCGGCGGGTGTCCAGGCGATGCCTGGCTGACGCAGCGCGTGTGGCAGCAGTGAGTGCCCCTGTTGCCCTGGTCTGCGACCGCAACAGAGCAGCCACTGTCTGGACAGCATCACTGATCAGCCGGCCACTCGCGGCATGTGAGGCCCCGAACTCGCGCACACTACTAGCCAGGGACTCGATCGCCTCAGGCATCCGTGCCACTACCCCCATCAGCTCGGTGTGCCGGCGATCCGAATCCTGGGCCATTTGATCGAGGTGGCGCGCCTCCTCTGAGTTGAACGTGGCCGGACTGGAGTCCGGACTCGCCCGCTGGGGAGCAGGGGGCAGAGCTGCCCGACCCTTGCCACGTTGCCGGCGGTGACTGGGCCCAGCAACTGCACTCCCCTCCGATCCTTCCTCCCTCTGGGGGGAAGGTCGCGGACCAACCGCAGCCCTCCTGGGTTGCTGGACGCCACTGGTCCCAGCAGCTCCACTCCCCTCCGACACTTCCTCCAGGCTCTCCTCCAGGGAAGACATGTCCACTACTTCGGCATCTGCAGCCGGACCTGAGTGCTGCCCTGATGGTCCGCCTTCCTGTTCCTCCTCCTCCTCCTCCTCCTCGGAGGGGCTGTCACTGGCAGCTTCAGGGAGCTCCTCGTCACCAGCTGAAAGCAGGAAGGCACAAGAGTAGCTTTAGAGTGAGGAGAGGGCGTCAGCGAGGGAGGCATGACTGGTGGCATTCAGCGCATTGGTCGGACAGTGGCAAAGGAGGTAGATCGGATGCGCAAGTGCGACGAGAGAGGTCCAAAAGGTGATGTCCATACCATTGCGGCCCAGAAGAGGGTCGGCATCTCCACAGGCGACGGGCCCAATCACCCGGGCTCCCATGAGGTGACTCACGCGCTCCTCCAGGGGAGTGAGCTCCTGGATCTGGGGGCGGCCTCCCCCGGTCTCCTCCTGGTGCCTTCGGTTGTTGGCAAGTTTTGCCTGCAAGAGAAAGGACGGCCTGTAAGTACGGTGTGTAGCCCTGATGTGGTGTGCACTGCCTCCCATGGTGGAATAGCTTGGCCAGTGTGTAGCCCTGATGTGGTGTGCGCTGCCTCCCATGGTGGAATAGCTTGGCCAGTGTGTAGCCCTGATGTGGTGTGCGCTGCCTCCCATGGTGGAATAGCTTGGCCAGTGTGTAGCCCTGATGTGGTGTGCGCTGCCCCCCATGGTGGAATAGCTTGGCCAGTGTGTAGCCCTGATGTGGTGCGCTGCCTCCCATGGTGTAAAGTGCAGAATGTGCAATTGATGTTCATGACTGTCCCATAGCTGCTGGCTGAGGGCTGGCCATTAGGGCTTTCAGGTCCCTTTGCCCATCATGTCAGGTGTACATGCAAGGATGAGGAGGAGACTGGAAAGGGTACTCACCCTAACAACCCTGGTCAGGTCATTAAACTTCTTCCGGCATTGGACATTGTCCCTGGGGGCATCGCCGGTGGCCGACACCCAGCGGGCGACCTCCCTACAGGCTTTCCTATAGACGCTGGTGGGAGGCTTCCTGCCAGTGTCCGGGAACAAGATGTGCTGTCTCTTCTCCAAGGCCCTCACCATCACGTTCATGTCATGGGCTGAGAAGCGCAGGGCACGCTCACGGGCCTTCTGTACCGTTGCCATGGCTCCTTCTGATCACCAGCAGTGTTCAGGCCTAGCTGGAAGGCTGCAGTGTGCAGGCCGTTGCAGCAGACCAAGTCGACCCTTCCCCCTTTAAGAGCTGGCCGGCGCCACGGTGTCTGCTGTCAATCAAGAAATGACCGCACCTGCACTGCGCCCGGCCTCGGCGCTATCCCTCAGCACTGCCAGCTTAGCACCTAAAGATAGGCGTGCATCGCCAGTTTTAGCGCTCAAGCAACCTCTTAGGGCGAAGCTACTGAATATCGGCGAAGTGCCCTCGACTTTGCGCCGGGCGCAAACTTTAGCGCCCGCCCAACTTTACCGCCCCAAAACTGGCTATACTGAATTTCTAGGCCACGATCTATAAAGTCAGTAGAGTAAAGCTCCTGGAATGCATCTTTAGGACTTGATGGGGGAGAAATTGGGTAACCCCTGAAATCGGGCGTGGGGTTCGCGGTACGTGACTAGCCCGCACCCGTTCATTGCGCTGCAAGCAGCACGTTAAATTTGTGCAGTCTGTTGCTTTACATGATTCATAGAATCATAGAATGGTTACAGCACAGAAGGAGGCCATTCAGCCCGTCAAGCCCGTGCCAGCTCTCTGCAAGAGCACTTCAGCTAGTCCCACACCCCAGCCCTTTCCCTGTAGCCCTGCAAATTTTTTCCTTCACTTACTCATCCAATTTCCATTTGAAAGCCGTGATTGAATCTGCCTCCACCACTCTTTCAGGCAGTGCATTCCAGGTCCTAACCACATGCTGAGTAAAAACGATTTTCCTCATGTCACATTTGTTTTTTTTGCCAATCACCTTAAATCAGTGTCCTCTGGTTCTCGACCCTTCTGCCAATGGGAACAGTTTTTCTCTATCTATTCTGTCTGGACCGCTCATGATTTTGAACACCTCTTTCAAATCTCCTCTCAATCTTCTCTGCTCTAAGGAGAACAACCCCAGCTTCTCCAGTCTATCCACGTAACTGAAATCCCTCATCCCTGGAATCATTCTTGTAAATCTTTTCTGCAACCCTCTCTAAGGCTGTCACATCCTTCCTAAAGTGCAGTGCCCAGATTTGGACACAATAGAAATTCGGGTCCCCACGGGTGAGTATGCGCTGTGTACTCACCCTTAAGGCCAATGGAAGTGCCGGTTTTGCTCATGCACTTGAAGGAAGGAGTTCGGAGGTCAAACACGTGCGCCGGAGAGGCAGCGCGTAGACCTGGAACTTCTGATTTTTTTACAGGTTTCTCCGTGTGGCTAAGTCCCTAGCAGCTGTGCGTGAAAAAAAGCAGGTGCAAGGCCTGCTTTTAACAAGGTAAGAGGTTAATTAAGTAAAATGAAAACATTTTTTCCATAGGTTTATCATTTAAAATACTTTTTAAAAATGCAAGTTTATTGTTAAAAACTTCAATTAATTTTTTCAAAAATGTTAAATTTGTTTAAAATAGTTAATTTATGTCATTTATAGTTCTTTTAAAAATGTGATTTAAAAAAATATATATTTGAAGTTTTACTTAGGTTTTGGGGCCGATCTCTATTCATAGATTTGACAGGTCTTCCTGTTAAATCTATGAATGGAGATTCCCTGCTCCGATTGGCTCGCCATGGCCCACATGATCCCAGGGGACGCTGCGAATTAACTTCGCCACTGGGATACGCGAGCACAGCACACTGGCAGCTGGAGGAGGCCCAAGATTGCAATCCCACGTGGGCCCACAGCACAACGGCAGGCGCGCTATGTAAGTGCAGGTCGGGGGCTTGCGCCCGTTGGAAGCCTCCAACCCAAATTTCTGGCACAAATTACTCCAGTTGAGGCCAAGCCAGTGTTTTATGCAGGTGCATCAGAATTTCCACGCTTTTGAACTCTATACCTCTATTCATGAAGCCCAGGATCCTGTAAGCCTTTTTAACTGCTTTCTCAAACTGCCCTGCCACCTTCAATGATTTGTGCACACATACCCCCAGGTCCCTCTGTTCATGCACCCCCTTTAGAATTGTAGTTTATATTGCCTCTCCTCACTTTTTCTACCAGAATGTATCACTTCGCACTTTTCTGCGTTAAATTTCATCTGCCACGTGTCCGCCCATTCCACCAGCCTGTCTATGTCCTTTTGAAGTCTATCACTATCCTCCTCACTGTTCGCTATACTTTCAAGTTTTGTGTCATCTGCAAATGTTGAAATTGTGCCCTGTACACCCACATCCAAGTCATTAATATATATCAAGAACAGCAGTGGTCCTAGAATTGACCCCTGGGGAACACCACTGTATATCTTCCTCCAGTCCGAAAAACAACCGTTCACCACTACTCTCTGTTTCCTGTCAGTTAGCCAATTCTGTATCCATGCTGCCACTGTCCCTTTTATTCCATGGGCTTCAATTTTGCTGGCAAGCCTATTATGTGGCACTTTGTCGAATGCCTTTTGGAAATCTATGTACACTACGTCAACCAAACTTCCCTTATCAACCTTCTCTGTTACCTCATCAAAAAACTCGATCAAGTTGGTTAAACATGATTTGCCTTTAACAAATCCATACTGGCTTTCCTTAATTATTCCGCACTTGTCCAAGTGACTGTTAATTATGTCCCTGATTACTGTTTCTAAAATCTTCCCCACTACCAAGGTTAAACTGACTGACCTGTGGTTACTGGGTTTATCTTTACACCTTTTTTGAACAAGGGTGTAACATTTGCAATTCTCCAGTCCTCTGGCACCACCCCCGTTTCTAAGGAGGATTGGAAGATTATGGCCAGTACCTCCACGATTTCTCCTTTCACTTCCCTCAGCATCCGAGGATGCATCCCATCTGGTCCTGGTGACTTAACTACTTTAAGTACAGGCAGCCTTTCTAGTACCTTCTCTTTATCAATTTTTATCCCATCCAGTATCTCCTCTACCTCCTCCTTCACTATGTCTATGGTAGCATCTTCTTCCTTGGTGAAGCCAGGTGCAAAGTATTCATTTAGCACCTCAGCCATACCCTCTGCCTCCATGTGTAGGTGTCCTTTTGGTCCCTAATCAGCTGCACCTCTCCTCTTACTATCCAATTACTATTTATATGCCTATAGAAGACTATTGGATTCCCTTTTATGTTAGCTGCCATTCTATAATTGCTGCAGGCAGCCAGTGCTTCCTGCGCTGTTCATTGGCTGCATGCATCAGCTGGGGTCACATATTGTGAGTGGCTGGCACTACTTAAAGACAGCCTGCACCTCTTAAAGGGTAGGTCATTGTGGGTGCAAGAAGTGGTGGGAGTTTTTCAAAAACTGAATCTGTGCTGTGATACCTTGAGGAATGGCTGAACTTGTGAGAGAGCGAGCACCAAGGTTTTCAGACACTGCACTGGAGGTCTTGATGGAAGATATGGAATGAAGGAGAAACATCCTGTATCCGCAGAGGGGCAGGAGGCCCTCTAGACACATGCTCAGGAGGCAGTGGGAACAAGAAGCCACGGAGGTCTGTCGAAGTTTCGACTGTTCAATAAGACTGTGAAACAAAGTGATCGTCAAAGGCAGACTTTATTTAACTACTTGCTAGCAAGGGGAGCTTCACGTAGGCAATGGCTATCGTGACTTCTCCGAATACATGGACAACAGCACCTCTTTTTATACACAAAGATCAAAACACTTTATCATATGACATTGTATTGAGACAATTAATAATAAGGTAAAACATTAAGAAAGGAATGAGTAAGGAATGCTTAAGGTCAACAAGAAGATGACTAAAGGGTCAGCGGAGCCTCAGTGTCTTAAGATAAGGTTAGTCAATAGATAATCAAAAGTCATGATGCAGGAATACCTTTAGATAAAGTTAATTAATTTTATACAATGGAGACGGTTTGTCTCTCACTTTGGTTCTGGACATTCATACGAATGTTTACAGTACATGTCCTTCGGTTATCATGCTTTTGTTCTACTAGGCTTATCTTGTTTACTGGAACTGCTTAGCCTGCAAGCTACAAAGGAGTCACATCCTCTTCCTTAAACCGCTTCCTAATATGGGCCTGCCCGTTTCCCCTTATGTTATACTGTGTGAAGCCATTTTGGCCTGTTGAAACAGTTCCAGACTCCATTTTAATATGAGAGAGTATGTGTGCTTATTTTATACTAATATGTGTGGATATATATTTCTATGCTGATGCACTTCTACATTCCCCCATTTTGTCCTACCTAGGACAATATAGCCCACATTAATTCTTTCAGTCCCTTTTGTCAGTCCTCGTGCCAAATTTAAATTTTGGCCTAAGGATACCGACTTCATTTCCATTTTGACCATCCCCGGGATAATACCTGTATTGATGGCTGACCTTATCTAAGATCGTCTCTCCTCTCTTGTCTATCCTAATTGTTAAAATTGTATTTTGTCCAACCGTATCATCTCTTCACGAAAGGGATTGTCCTGATCTCCCTCCATAAGCGGAAAGCATCGCCAGCCCATAGCGACTTACTGGTTTTATTAAACACCTTGGTCCATTCTAGTAAAAACGTTCCCTGCTTGGTCAGACCAGGAATAGGTGGTTGCCATGTGACTGTTTGATTGCAGGAACTCTCTCCTATTCTCTGTCCAACCTTCCTCCCTACCTTGACCTCCTTTTTAAGGCATAACGACCCTTGCGGTCTGCCAACTCCTGAGGTGTTAGTTAAGGAGAGGAAGGGGGCGCTCGAGTATGGTTATAATTGGGTTGACACCATCCCTGGAAGGTGGTCAGATTATAACCTGCTGATCTCCACTGAATCATATCCATGGTTCTGTCTGGGTTGCCTGAACTATTTCGCCTTATGATCCATTCTGCTGTTTCGGAAATATTAAAGGGAATAGATCTTAGTGGGATTCCTCCTGTGGTGTGAATGGGTATATGGGCACAGACCCAGCAATTAGATCTACCACTATCCTTAGCATGCTCGTAAGCCATATAAAGAAAAGTGTTAACATGTAATTCTCGTTTCTTTCGGGGTTCTTCAATATATCTCTGACAGTTTACGTATACCATCTCAATGAGCACATACAGCGTAAACAATAATTTCATCATCTCAAGTCTTTTTTTTATAAATGTCCCCGTCTGGTGCTTTCTTGCAATGGGATGCGTGTATCCAGGTCGGTCTTTCCTTGATTTTAACAGCTGTGTTCGTTGTCAGGAGTACTTGGTATGGCCCTTCAAAGCGTGGTTGTAGTCCGTTCTTTCTTTTGAAGACCTTTACGTATACGTTATCTCCTGGTTCCAAGTTATGGCACCTTCCTTCCGCTGGTTCCGTTTGCGCCTCTTTTACCTGCTGGTGAAAGCTGGAAATACATCTAGTTAATGCAATACAATAGTTTAACATGTTCTCATCCATTTTATGGATGCCCATTTGCTTAACCGTAAGTGGCGCTGAAAATGGCAGTCTTAGGGGTCGTCCCATAACAATCTCATGTGGCGATAGTCCGGTTGTCCTGTTAGTTGCTGCTCGCATTATCATCAATGCTAGGGGTAATAGTTCGACCCATTTAAGTCCAGTTTCATTGCAAAGTTTAGAAAGTTTATTCTTCAGCATACCATTATATTTTTCTACCAGTCCCGCTGACTGTGGATGATAGCTGCAGTAGAAGTCCATTGTCACTTGAAAGTTCTGCAGGTATACCAAATCGTGGTACAATTTCTTTTAACAAACATTTTGCAACAGTAACTGCATCATTTTTTTTTTTACATGGAAAGGCTTCAATCAATCGTGAAAACACATCTACAATAACTAATACATACTTAAATCCTAAACATACCAGTAATTCAATAAAATCCATCTGTAAATGTACAAAGGGTCCTGTTGGATTTGGGTGGGAGGCAGCCTGTACCTTTTCCGTTTTACCTGGGTTCATTGTTTGGCAGGTAATGCATTGTTCACTAATTTGTTTTGTAATTGTCACTGCCTGGTGAATACCAAGTTTGTGTGATATAGTCTGCCATCCCCCCTTTGCCTGCATGTGAACATGTGGACACATCAGGCAATCCATGGGAGTATTGACTTGGAAGCCACCATGCGGCCGTCATGGTAGACCCAAAATCCTTCAGGTGTTTTAAAACAAGAATCATTCACCCAAGCTAACACTTCCTCCGGACTGGCCTGTAATTGATAGGCCAAAACGTCATCAATTGTGGGTGGGGGATTGTCTGGATCTTGATTTCTAAGAACATATGCAGACACTTGTGACCCTGTATCAGAAAGAGCAGCAGCCTTAGCTGCTCGATCCGCCCTATCATTGCCCAAAGAAGCCTGGTCTTGATTGCCTTTATATGCTTTGCATTTAATAACAACAATTTTTGTAGGACACTGGAGAGCCTTTAAAAGGTTATCAATTTGTTCAGCATTTTTAACTGTAGATCCTGATGAAGTCAGGAATCCTCTAAGTTTCCAAATTTGACCATAATTATGAGTGACTCCAAATGCATACCGAGAGTCAATATAAATATTCACTGATTTTCCTGTAGCTAAAATACATGCTCTTGTAACGGCAAACAGTTCTGCTTGTTGTGCTGAAAAGAAAGATGGTGGTCAGCATACTTGGATAATTGAATGATCATCGGAAATGGCATATGCACTTTTTGGCGAGCCCTTTTCGTCTCTGAGGGCTGATCCATCCACATAAAATATAAAATCGCTATTGTCCAGAGGAGTTTCTACAATGTCTATACGAGGCTTAGTGATAAGCTGAGTCACTGATTCACAATGCCTCTTGGGTAGGTGATGCAATTAGCAGGTCATCTACTTACTGTATGAGGGTTAACCCATCGGTTAAGACAATGTTCTGTAAATCATGTTTGAGGCACTGCGAAAAGAGAGTTGAGCTTTCTGTATAGCCTTGTGGCAGCCTGGTCCATGTGTATTGGGTTCCTTTGAACGTGAAGGCAAACAGGAACTGGGAATCTTGGTGAATAGGAATGCTGAAGAAGGCTGAGCAGAGATCAATGACCGTATAATACCTTGAATTAGGAGGTATACTGGTCAGGATGGTGGCTGGGTTTGGGACCACAGGGTAGGCAGGGAGAACAGACTCGTTAACTGCTCTTAGGTCTTGAACCAACCCTGACTTATTCTCCACTCCTGTTGAACTGCAGCTTTTGATAGGCGTAGGACCATCTGTCCTAGATCAGAAGGTTTGAATTCATACGCCACTGCTAGTGTACAGTGTGGCTTAGAGTCTTTTACACTGAATAATTCCCATGCTGTTTGGGTCAACAAGATTGGTGACGCTATTCCTTCTTGCCCAATTAAAATTCTTCGGATTTTAAGTGAATATTTCTGATGCAGAAAGGGCTTGTAATTAATTGCCACTTCTAGATCTTCTCCCGTTTTGTCATAATAGGCTATACAGTGCAATTTATCATGCCAATGTCCCAAATTAAACTGCTTCTGGTATTCTGATACTGATCTTGTGGCATACTGCAATGCTCCCACAGCCATCAGTAATTATTTACTGAGGTTGTCATCATGATTAGTCCAACAATACAAAATAGGAGAATTGTGGACCTGCAATGGGTACATCCCACATCTGTCAGTTGGAACATATACCTTCAGTCCTTTTTCCATACATGATATCACTGCTTTCATTTTACACAACAAATCTCTTCCTAATAAGTTGATGGGAACGTCTTCAGATAATAAGAATGCATGCTGTTCATGAAAGTCTTTCATCTGTACATCCAATGGAGTGGGCCATACCATAGTCTGGGTTGTTCCTGAAAGTCCTACACACTTGACACTCTGATTGATACAAGGTGCTCCTACTGCATATTGTTTAGTCAAGACCGAATTAGTTGCTCCAGTGTCTACCAAAAAATGGAACTTGTGTTCCATTCATATTTAAATTTATAAATGGCTCTTCTTTAGAATTTAATGATACTGCAGGCAATTGTACCATAGCCTGTTGTTCCTGGGCAATGTCTGGAGTGGGCTCTAAGTAACGTCATGCTGAACAATTTGGATTTTGTCCAAACTCTTCGTTTGGGCCACTTTGATTTCCCCAGGGATTGCTAGTTGTCCAATTAGTCTGTGGACGAGTGTGAACCTGGGCTTGGGTATTTCTGTTTCCGGATAAATTTTGTGGACCCTGCCAACCCTGATTTGTTTAACTTTTTGTTGTTTATTCTGTTCCTGATTAATCTCATCCCTCTTTTTATTATGATTACTAACTTCTATACTTCATTCGCGTCGCCTCTCTGCTTCCTTTTTCCAATCTGAGAAGGCTGACCAATTTACTTCTTTTTTTTTCTTTTCTCTGCGGGTCTCTAGTTACGAGGCAATTCTCTAGACATGTTATTCTGTCTAAATTAAAGGTTCCGTCAATAGGGAATGGGTATTTGTCATTCTTGGTCCAATTAGACCATTTAGGTAAATCATTTGTGGATGATCGGCCACAATTTTGAAAAATATGGAAAGCTGGGGTTCCCCTTTCGGGGACCTTGCTTTGTGCAGCTCCCATCCTAGTTAGTTTTCAATTTCCACTAGCTGCACTTGTTCTGGGTCGCAAGTTTTACCCTCAACCCTCTTACGACCCCTACAGGCTGACCAAAGTGCTGAGAGCTGTAAAGTCTGTGGGTTGTATAGCGAAGTAATACACAGACTACAAGAGTAAATTAAGCAGGACTTTACTATTCGAAGGTCAGGGCGAATCTGCCCAATAAATTCTGCCACAGCACTTATATACCGGTGTGGTCACCGTCGGTATTACAGTATACAGCAGCCAGGATAAAGTAGTGTCACACCTAAAATTGTTCTCTTAAAGGTGGACGGTTACATACAATAGTTCTCTTAAAGGTAGAACAGTTACATACACTACAATCCTCCCTTTTTAGCTTACAACATACTTATTCCCCATTAACATAACATCATAACATATCCAACTTCATGTTACAACAGTTCACAGAGGTAGTCTCTGCAGAAACAGTTCACAGATTCAGTCTCTGCGGGAAACAGTTCACAGATTCAGTCTCTGATCTTCTTGACTCGGTCCGGACCACGCCTCCGTGGTGTAGTCGGGTCACCTTGCTAGAGGGACTCATCCCATTGTCCTTCCCTAGACTTAACAGCTTTACTTCCATCACTTCTGAACCAGCATTGCTGACTTTTTAAAACAAACAAAAAACAGTTGGATTGCCTTGGGAAATTTTCCTACTTTCCAACTGATTTGGCTCCGTTCGGGGGACCACGTGTGTGATCGGGTAGAGGTAATAATGGTTCAGATGGTTATCATCTTCTGCTTCGTCTTTTCCTTTTTTTGCTTCTTGGAGACTCTCGGGGCTCCATTGTCAGCTGCCAGCTGTAACGCCACCATCTCCCTATGTTCCTTAGACTTTAAGTGATTCATCCTGATTTCGGCACTTTGGGAGTTCTCGGCACAAGCTGGGCAGACCAGGTCCTCGTAATATTCAGTGTCACTCAACAGATCATGGTAATATTCGGTGTCGTCCTGAGCTAGGCCAGCGAGAGGGTCTTCTATTTCCTCCTTACCCAGCTGGACGTTAGCCGACTTTTGTTCCAAATCCCGACATCTGTCCTGAAGAGACTTCATCATGCGTTCAGATTCATCCCGCTTTTTCTGGGCTTCCTGCAAGTCTTTTACTAATGACCTCATTTGTGATTTCAATACTTCAACTTCATTCGGAGATTGATTGATCGGACTATTCAATCCCTCTACTGAAGTAGCTGTTTCAGTATTCTGTTGTTCTACATTGCCGTGCGTCAGCGTACTTTTGGCATCCAAGGGCTGTTCTGCTGCAGACTTCTCAGTCTGGGTTGCCACCTCAGCTCTTCCAATGACTTTTGAGAGCTCCCTTCCCTTTGAAGATTGAGGCTCGTATTTAAGTTTTTCCCATTTTAGAGTTTTATCCCTCAGCATATGAATGAGTTGGCTGACTGTTAACTCTTCTGCCATCATCCCTTTTCCATTAACTACAGGGCTGTTTATAACCTTGCCCTGGAGGAGTTGGCTGACTGTTAACTCTTCTGTCCTCATCCCTTTTCCATTAGCTGCAGGGCTGTTTAGAACCTTGTCCTGGGGCTCCTTTGCTGCTTCTACTTCGCCATCATCCGCAGCCCCCATCATTCGAATTTCCACAAATGAATCGTCCAGTGATGCTGCACCCAACTTCAGTAGGAGCTCGGAAGTCATGTCGACCAACTCAGCTTTTTCTGCCTGCAACCTGCTAACCAGCGCCTTCAGTTGTGGCACATCTTGTTCCACTGGATTGGAGCACGCCCCTTCAGAAGCCGAATCAGCTTTGATTCGTTTGGCCTCCTCGTGCAGACGGTTTGTGTGCTCCTGCTCCCTTTTCTTCCCCAGCTGCTTCTGTTGTCTTTCCAGATTCTCCCATTCGGTATCATAGAACTTTTTCATTGCTTTCATCTCTTGCTCGAGACGGCAATTCAATTGTTCTAATTGCTGTCGTAATCTGAAATAAGTTTGCGTTCGAGCTCGATGTTCCTCAGTAATATATATGTCTGTAACTTGAACAGACTCAGAATTCTCTGTCAAGCTATGTTGTTGTTGTTCAGAGGAATTCTGTTCTGAAACTTTGTTCTCCTCTGGAGCATAAGCCTTTATGCCCACATTCGTTCTACCAACCTTAGTCAGCAAGTTCATTTTAGACTTGTCTTTCATGCTTGGGCTGGTCTTATCGTCATCCGTTTCAGAGTCTGAGCTGATTGTCTGCCCCGAGTCCTCACTCGTTATTGCTTTGAGGTAGTGCCATTCCATGTCTTTTTTCTTGATCCACTCCCATCCTAGAAGTGGTGGTCCTCCCTCAGGTAGTACGTATAAGTCCATTCCGGGGAGTTCTTTGCCCCTGTCTCTCACCTTGACTCTTATCTTTCCCATGTGGTATACTTTATGCCCCGTGTATGTCTGCAATGCGAACTTGGTATCTCTCAAGGGTATATGTGAGAATAGCCGGTTGTAATCCCTTCGATTTATGACTGATAGGGCTGATCCAGTGTCCAATTCCATTCTCACTTGGACTCCGGCTATTTTTAGCATGACCCAGATAGTTTGTAGGTCAGCTTCCTTACTCACATTATGAATTCTCAGACTACCCAGTTCCTGGCCGCTTGGGTCTGAATCCGAATTCTGTTCATCTGAACTCTTCTCAACCACCTTGTGTACTTTGTTGTACTTTTCCTGTGATGGCTTTTTTTTTTGGTTGTTGGTCTTCTTACCTGACCGGCATACTTTGGCTATGTGACCCAGTTTGCCACATTTCCTACAGTCCTGGTTTTTAAACCAGCATTGGTTCTGGTCATGTGTTGTCTTCCCACAACGATAACATTTCGTTGCACCCGAAGTAATTTGATCCACACTGAGGACCGCTGCCTTCAGCTGCATTTCCGCAGTTCATTTCGCTGCGGCTTCGTGTGATGCTGCAATAAGGACAGCCCTATCCAGTGTAAGGTCGTTCTCTTCGAGCAGTCGCTTTTGTGTTCCTTCCTTCGACAACCCGCACACGAACTTGTTTCGCAATGCCTCTATCAGATTTCCTCCAAACTGGCAGTATTTCGCTAGCCTACGCAGTTCGACCAAGTATTCCGCGTTGCTTTCCTCTTTCCGTTGCGTTCTCGCATAAAATTTGAATCGTTCCGCCAACATCAGCGGTGTGGGGTTCAAGTGATCCTTCAGAACAGCAACAATATTATCGAAGGTTTGATCCGCCGGTTTAACTGGTGCTAGAAAATGCTTCAATAGCCCGTATGTCTTCGCCCCCATCGAGTTTAGCAAGGTTATAGCTTTATCATCATCCTCTATTTTATTGGCCTCACAATATATCTCAATGCGTTCTACATACGTGGCCCAATCTTCTACCTCGGAATCGAAATCGTTGATGTTACCACGCTTAGGCATCTTCACCTCCCTGATAAACAACAACGAAATATTTCTTTAACTCTTTTTTTTTCCCAAGATGGCGGTTTCCCCGCGCTTATCTTCTTTCCCCCACCCCTTTCAAAATGGCGGTTCCCGCTTCTGTCTTTTTCTCCGCTTACTGGTGGCTTCCCATGGTTTCCCGCGCTTATCTTCTTTCCCCGCCCACTTTCAAGATGGCGGTTCCCGCTTTTCTTCCCCTGGCGGGAGGGGTAAGCTTTTCCCTCGGGCGACGGCCACTGGCTTTCGGGGTTCGCAGCCTGCTCTTCGGCTTCAGCACGTTCCCTTCTCTCGGCCGGGCAACCGGCTCTGGGTACAACCCGTTGACGGCGAACGGTCTCAGCCGCTGGCTGGATCTCGCTCAGTCTCCCTCGCTCGGGCTCTGTCTCTCCGGTGCTGGCTACAACCCGTTGACAGCGAACAGTTTCAGCCGCTGGGCTGGATCTCGCTCAGTCTTCCTCGGGCTCTGTCTCTCCCGCTCGCGCGGCTCTCACTCGCTCTCTCTCGGGCTCTGTCTCTCCCATTCGCGCGGCTCTCGCTCGGGCTCTGTCTCTCCCACTCGCGCGGCTCTCAATCGCGCCTCCCAGCCCTCTCGCAGTCCGGTGCTTCCCTCCCCGGCTGCGGCTGAGTTCTCCGCGATTTATTTATTTTATCTCTTCCCGCGCCTTATGATCCCGGTCGCAGCGCTTCGTGGCCTCGGTCACTGTCCGACCTTTTTCACCCAATCGCTCCTCCCAGCCTCTCGCAGTCCGGTGCTTCCTCCCCGGCTGCGGCTGCGTTCTCCGCGGTTTATTTATTTTTATCTCTTCCCGCGCCTTACGATCCGGTCGCAGCGCTTCGTGGCCTCCGTCACTGTCTGGCCTTTTTCACCCCAATCGCGCCTCCCAGCTTCCCGCAGTCCGGTGCTTTCCTCCCCGGCTGTGGCTGAGTTCTCCGTGGCTTATTTATGTTTATATCTTCCCGCGCCTTACGATCCCGGTTGCAGCGCCTCGTGGTCGCGGTATTTGTCCGGCCTTTTTCGCCGTCGCGGTCTAGTCGTCTCACGACGCTCCCCAGCCCGCTTGTACCGCGGCTTCTGCTCCACGCTGCCCCAGTCTCTGCGCTTCTGGGCCCGACTTCTGTCCGTCTCCTTTCCCCCTCGACCGTGGTCGAGTGCACCGCCCTTATCCTCCGTTTATTTGTTTCTATTTTCCCTTTACTCACAGTCACCGTGGCCGACTTGCTTCTCGTGTTGATCGGCTCACTCACCACCGTGGCAGAAGGGACAATCCGTGCCTGTTGCTGATGGAAGACTTCGTGTTTGAAATCTTCCTCCTTTCTTGGTCTGCAGACTCGAGTTTTCTCTCAGCAAAACGACGAGGGCGGGTGCCTCTTTTCGACGCTCGTTTACTTCTTCAGAAGTATTGTTGCCGCAGGGTAAGATCGAACTCGTCGCCACTGTAAAGTCTGTGGGTTGTATAGTGAAGTAATACACAGACTACAAGAGTAACTTAAACAGGACTTTACTATTCGAAGGTCAGGGCAAATCTGCCCAATAAATTCTGCCACAGCACTTATATACCGGTGTGGTCACCGTCGGTATTACAGTATACAGCAGCCAGGATAAAGTAGTGCCACACCTGAAATAGTTCTCTTAAAGGTGGACGGTTACATACAATAGTTCTCTTAAAGGTAGAGCAGTTACATACACTACAAGAGCGATGAACAATAACATACAATAATAACAATTAAGAAAATACTAAGGAATAACTTGAAGGTCCAAACAGGTACACAAAAGAACTCAGACATAAAATAACGTAAGTACAGTTATGCAGGCTTTCTACAAAAGCTAAATTACAATCCAACAGTTTTCTCGATCTGCGTGGTACTCTCTACAGATCGAGGCCTTATTTTACAAGCTTTTAACAACTAATGACTGAGTATCATGATCCTAAGTGCCTTTATGCCTCTCCGCCCACTTCAGGGTCCTGACCTTCGCGTGGGGGATTTCCTCTCTTAACAACCGGTCTAAGGCTGCGCGTTTGAGACAGGCACTTCCTTGTCCTAGTCGATCAACTCAGTCACCAACAGTTTTCCTTTAAATCTTTACAAACTTTACATATGCATATAAGCGTTATTTTACAAAACAGTTGTGTTTTATTTCTGAATCCTTATTCTATACTTATCCTTACTCTAACTGCCTATCTATCCTTCGGGATTACTAGGTAGTCCCTTCACAGATTACATCACTGTGCACTCTCTGCCTATCCTTCGAGCTAGTCTCTTCACAGGCCCTCTGGTACCCTTATTTCTTTCTTTCATTGTCTATCCTTCAGGCTAATCCCTTCACAGTACACTCACATATATTCCAGAACTCAACCTGGTCGCGACCTTTCTGCTGTCTCCCTTTGTCCGACAGTTTTGAAACCTGAACCGGCAGTATCCTCCTCCTTTTAATGTCAAGATAAAAGAAGCAAAAGGTTACACAAGTTAACTCAAGTTCCAAACACACACGAGTCTTAACAGATCGCAGTGCTCCCGTCGGAAGTAACAGACTACACCAACTATGTATCTAAAGAGAAATCCTTTTCTGTGAGAAAACCTCACTTATGGCCATTCAGGATTTGTCGTTAGCAAAGTATGGTGTCCTCGTCCGTGACTTACCGAAAGGCAGCAGGCGATCTCGGTGGGACCTCCACGATTTCTCCTTTCACTTCCCTCAGCATCCTAGGATGCATCCCATCTGGTCCTGGTGACTTAACTACTTTAAGTACAGGCAGCCTTTCTAGTACCTTCTCTTTATCAATTTTTATCCCATCCAGTATCTCCTCTACCTCCTCCTTCACTATGTCTATGGTAGCATCTTCTTCCTTGGTGAAGCCAGGTGCAAAGTATTCATTTAGCACCTCAGCCATACCCTCTGCCTCCATGTGTAGGTGTCCTTTTGGTCCCTAATCAGCTGCACCTCTCCTCTTACTATCCAATTACTATTTATATGCCTATAGAAGACTATTGGATTCCCTTTTATGTTAGCTGCCATTCTATAATTGCTGCAGGCAGCCAGTGCTTCCTGCGCTGTTCATTGGCTGCATGCATCAGCTGGGGTCACATATTGTGAGTGGCTGGCACTACTTAAAGACAGCCTGCACCTCTTAAAGGGTAGGTCATTGTGGGTGCAAGAAGTGGTGGGAGTTTTTCAAAAACTGAATCTGTGCTGTGATACCTTGAGGAATGGCTGAACTTGTGAGAGAGCGAGCACCAAGGTTTTCAGACACTGCACTGGAGGTCTTGATGGAAGATATGGAATGAAGGAGAAACATCCTGTATCCGCAGAGGGGCAGGAGGCCCTCTAGACACATGTTCAGGAGGCAGTGGGAACAAGAAGCCACGGAGGTCAATGCCAGGAGTGTTGCTCCAAAAACACAGATGAAGTGCAGGAAGAAGTTTAACAATCTGACATGAGTTGTCAACATGAGTGGGTTCATATCCTACCAACTGAACTATTAGCCTCACCCACTCAATTCACTACATTCCCATCACCCACCTACCAACATCTCCATCAATCAGTACTCAACCCTTCAATTCATCTGCTTTACCTTACACTCACACACTTAGCACTGTTGCAAGCCTCACACCCACAACTCACAGCTCGCACTCACTGGCAGCTATTCAACCATGACAGCCACATCACCCAAACATATTGCAGGACACACACTGACACACTTCCCTCTTTCAGGTGAAGGTGGCACATAACAGGAGGCAACAGGAAAGAACTGGAGGAGGACAAGCGCAGCTGCATGTTTTAACACCCATGAGGAAGACAGTGCTGGCCATCATGGGAAGGGGCATCACTGAGGCCGTGACCACTGGCGGGGCTGGAGGGATTGATGATGAGTGTATCTGCAAACTTAATCCTCCGTCTCTCATCCCAGTTCTCCCTCATCCCACAATCTCTTCTGACTTAGAAGCTTCAGATAGTGTAAGCACGCACTTATTACTTTCTCCTCAGCCCTGGCCACAACCCAACCCTTGTCCCTTTTTCATTTCAGATACCCAAGAACTGGAGATTCCCCAGTCATTGGAGGAAGAGGAAGAAGACAGTAAAGTTGAAGGATTCATGATTACTGCTAGGGTAATGGACATTCACCTGCATGATGAGCTGCCTGTGGTCGCAGACCAGATGCACATTGAGGGAATGGAATCCCTCTCAATTTGTGTAAATGGCTGAGTTCAGGTGAGCCATATGCAAAGCAATGTGTGTGCAGCCAATGATGCCCTGCACCACGGGGAAGCCTGCAATCCATGCAAAACCTCATGCTCACTCTGCCTGCTTGTCTCTGGCAAGTGGCAATGAAATGAAGCTGTCTCTCTGGCTGCGATTTTGCCATAGGAGACGGGTTGGATTTGGGTCGGCTGGTCATCGGGTTCCGGTCCTGCTGCTAGCTTCAGCCGCTCCGATATATCAATTTTCACTTAACTGGGCTTATTAAGCCCGCCGTGCGCGCTACCTGGCCCAATCAGTGGGTGCAGGTCTGCTGCTTGCCTCTTTTTCTGCCCTTGCAGCGCGTTCCTATGCAGAGCTAGACAGGTAGCTAACAACTTGATATCTTCCCATAAAAATCACGAGGCTTGACTTTTCTTGTAAACTTTACTGAAAGATTCTTATTGTGAAACTGAAATACAATACAGAAATGGAAGCACACATTAGTACACAAACACATAACTGATATGCATACACAAATTTAGGTAAGCCTGAGCAACACAGTACATTTGGCATGTAACTTACCAAAACACGTGGAAACACAGCTTACTGTGAATATACATTTAGCAAACTGAAAGGCATTCTCTTACATTCACTTTAAATTAGTCCTGTACATAGTGCATCAAATACAAGTTAACCAGCTAGACAGAGAGCGAGCACTTCACCGCTAGCTGTGTAAGTTTGCTTAGAGAGAAAAGTTACAAACTAAACATTTTCTGCAAAATATAGTGTACACTAATCATCTATAACATTCTCAAGTACTTACAGACAAATAGTGTCCAAGGCCGGAGCGTAACAAGAAAATAACTTCCCAGACCATGTGTCGAGCTGCAGGTCTGTGATATACAGTAGTTTACTTTACTGCACTTTACTGTGCTTTACTGCACTTTACTGTGCTTTACTGCACTTGCTAGGTACCAAATATCCACTACATGGCGGCACACAATGGAAATTGACCCAAATTACTCAAACCCCTGAATTAACTGGAAAACTAACATAAATTCCTAAAGGAAGGCAGCACACTCCCCGCTTGGTACAATTCCGTTGTACCACTACAGATACAAAATAAAACCTAAAGAAGACGTCCTTTGGCTGCAAACATGCTCAGAATCCTTTCTCTAGGTTTCTTCAGAAAGGAGGACTATGATCTCTGAGACTGGCCTCAGAAACACTTTGACAGTACCCTCCTTGACAATCTTTACCTCCACCTTGCGGACCCTCTTGTCCCTGCTCGGCAGAGTTTTGACAACCAGTCCCACTGGCCATTCATTTCTGTGTGCTTGGCTGTCTTTCAGCAAGACAACATCTCCCACTTTGGCATTTGGCTTGTCTTCTGTCCATTTCCTACGGCTCTGTAGGGTGGACAAATGCTCTCCTCTCCATCTCTTCCAAAAAGTGTCTGCAAGACACTGGACTTGCTTCCACTGCTTCCCATGCAGCTCAGCCATGTCGAAGTTTCCAGAGGGGGCTGAAACAGCACTCATCTTTTGAGTCAGGAGCATCGCTGGGGTGAGGACTGCAGGCATGTATGGGTCGGTGGACACCGGCACCAGGGGTCTTGCATTCATGATCGCCATGACTTCAGCCATGAGAGTGCTCAAGACGTCGTGTGTGAGATGAGTGGGTCCCGTCCGAAGCAGCATAGCATCCAGAATACACCTGACAACACCGATGAGCCTCTCCCATGAACCACCCATGTGGGATGAATGCGGCGGGTTAAACAGCCACGTGCATCCTTTCTTTTGGAGGTAGCTTCTTACCGCTGCATCATCCGTGTGGATGTCCAACTCCTTACAGGCACCCATGAAGTTAGTCCCTCTGTCAGATCGGAGAAGTTTGGCTGGTCCATGGATTGAGAAAAACCTCCTCAGGGCATTGATGGTTAGGAAAGCTTTGTCGTCCATGGATAGTGCTGGCTTGTCATCATCCTTGGACCTTTCAAACACTGAGCATCCTAGGCTGTCTGTACTCACAGTGAGGCCTGCCTCTTCCTCACAGGCAGAGGAGTTTGACCTATGATGCTGCGTCATGCCATCGTAGTCTTCATTTACCTGGATCCTGTTTGGGCATGGGCTGAGACAGGATGTGCGACCGTTGTGCAACAGGTTTGCTTTATAGACGTTGACATCCGCTGGTTTGTGGACTGGTCCCAGGCAAACTCCACCCACGAGGACCCATCCCAGGTCAAGCCGCTGCGCATAAGGAGCATTGTGGGGCCCGTTGATTTGCTCACGCACCTTGTGCACCCTTAAGATGTCTTTTCCCAAGAGCAGGAGGATTGGAGCGTCCGGGTCCACAGCTGGAATCTTGTTGGCAACTGGCTGTAGGTGGGGCTGATGGCGTGCAACCTCTGGGGAGGGAATTTCCGTCCTATCATCTGGCATCATGCCACACTCAATTAAGGTGGGGAGGGGAAGCTGTAGTTTCCCATCCATGGACTCGATCATGAAGTTGCCGACTCTCCTACCCATAGTCTCTGTTGTCCCTGAACAGGTTTTTAGCGTGTACGGAGCTGCGCTGGCCTTGACTTCAAAGAGATTGAAGAATTCTGTCTTCGCTAGAGACTTGTTACTTTGCTCATCAAGCACTGCATACATCTTGATTGCCTTATCCTCTCTCCCTGCAGGATATGCTTTAACCAAGCAGATTTTGGAGCATGAGCGTGGGCTGCTTGCATTTCCACAAACCTCTGTACACTTGGAGGTGACTGAAGAAGATGCGCTTTCACTTTGCTCCCCGCTATCCTCTTTGTCAACCGCAGCACTCTCGGTGGTTGAAGGAGGAGGACCTGGATGCAGGGCTGTGATGTGTTTTTCACTGTTGCACTCGAAGTACTTGATTGTCGCCTTGCAGTCTTTTGCCATGTGCATAGTCGACCCACAACACCTGAAGCAGATGCGATTCTCTTTCAGGTATGAATCGCTCATCAATAGGCTTGCCGCTAAAGCTTCGACACTTTTTGAGTGCGCGGGGCATCTTGTTTATTGGACACTGACGATCTGGGTCATCCACTTTATTCCCAGCAGAACTGGATTGGTTGACTGAGGGTTCGGCTGGAACATCTGTTTTGTGCACGCTCACAGAGGCTTTGTTGCTGTACTTTGTGGGTTTCTCTGTTCTCGAAGGAGCGTAACTGCTGGAGGTGGAGAAAGTGAAACTTGGATCATTCCTCACCTTTGCCTGTTGTTGGACGAACCTGGAGAAGAGAGAGAAGGGGGGAAATGCCATTCCGTAGTCCTCCTTGTACTTGGATCCCTTAGCTATCCATTTCTCTTGAAGGTTGTAGGGGAGCTTTTCCACTATTGGATTTACCCCACGAGCTGTATTCAAATACGAGAGGCCTGTCAGGTAACCTTCTCCCTTAGCACACTCCAGTTCGAGGAGGATGTCACCCAGTTCTCGAAGCTCGACATTATCTGTGTTGGTTAGCTTCAGAAAGTCCTCAATCTTCTTAAGCAGTGCGTGTTCAATGACTTCTGGTGTCCCATAACAGTCTTCGAGATGTTGCCAAACCAGGTGAGGCCTGCTGTGGGATTGCGGGCGTGTGCTGAGCGAATTCTCCTCGCCTGTTCTGACGACTCAGCTCCGAGCCACTTTGTCATCAAATCTAGTTCTTCTCTGGCTGACAGATTCAAGTCCTTGGTGGTGCTCAGGAAGGACGCTTTCCATGACCAATAATTTTCAGGACGGTCATCAAATTCTAGAAGACCTGAACTTAACAATTCTCGGCGGATGAGGTACCTAGCGAGGTCTTGTGCACCTTGTGGCTTGGGTGAGGACTGCTTGGCTGGATTGGCCGAGTGCTGTGGAGGTCTCTGCAGGTAAGTCTTACTTGTTTTTTCTCTTTTAAGCTCAGTGTTTCCGAAAACAGGCTGTTTGTTACTGTGGTGAGTAGCTGGTTCTGTGTCGAGATACCTGGATGTTTCCTTGAAGAACAATTTGGAGTGTTGTTGGACATACTCACTTGTACGTTGCACTGGACTGAGGGGCTGTTCTGGAACATATGGTTCATGGCTGTGCTCCCCGCCTTCGCTTTCCTCACCTTCTTCATAAGCTGCAGCTTCAGCTTCAGCGGCAGCGGCATCTCTCTGGCTTTGGAGAATGTGGAGACTGGCGTCGAGGTCAGCTCTCTGCTTCATCACACTAGCGTCGAGGTCAGCTCTCTGCTTCATCACACTAGCATCGAGGTCGGCTCTCTGCTTCATCACATTAGCTTAGTTTTCAGCGAAGGACAATTGAGCCTGGGCAGCTTTTGCCTTGGCATGTGCTTTGGCGGCTGCAGAAGCTGTCGATGACGACAGTCTGCTGGACCGCCGAGATGATCTGGAGGATGCTTTAGAGGACTGTGACTTGGCATCATTTGCTCAAAGAGGCTCATGCTTCTCGGTTGGCTGGTCGACGTCCTCTATGGTATATTGTCTTCCTGAGCGTAGACTCATGGTAGCTGAGTGGTATCTTCTTGTGCTTGAGCCCGCTGTGCTGTTGTCTTTTCACTCTTCCCAGACCATGTGTTGAGCTGCAGGTCTGTGATATACAGTAGTTTACTTTACTGCACTTTACTGTGCTTTACTGCACTTTACTGCACTTGCTAGGTACCAAATATCCACTAGGTGGCGGCACACAATGGAAATCGACCCAAATTACTCAAACCCCTGAATTAACTGGAAAACTAACATAAATTCCTAAAGGAAGGCAGCACACCTCTGCTGATGTCTTCAATTCAGGAGCTTTAAAGGGGCCCATGTAGCCTTTGAATTTCATTTCCTTTCTGCTGCTCCTGAAAATGGGTCTTTGGAACATGACTGCCGCAGGATCTAAGGCTGCTCCTTGATTTGATGATGACTCCCTCCATGCTCTTGTGCAGGGTGTAAGAGGGCGCAGGGAGTTTCTGTTCCCTCCCGATGGCCGGAGGAAGCCTCCTCAGCAAACAAAGGCAGCCTGGCTGCAAATTTCTGAGGAGGTCAGGGCCAGGTCCACATGTTCACACACCTGGATCCAGTGCAGGAAAAGGTTCAACGATCTGCTACTCTCAGCAAAAGTGAGTAGACCATCACACTTACCTTCAACCTGCTTCCCATCTGTCCTCAGCTCCAGCATTCTGCATTGTCAACCTACTCCTCCACATCCCACCTTACCCTTACACCCCTTGCACTCTTACCTATCCCTCTCTCTCTATGTACACAATCACTTCACTATTCTACTATGCACCCCTCACACTCGCTCTCACTGTTATGCAATGACAACAACTAACAATGCACAGGGAGGCACCTTGGTTTTGGCACCTCACCCTATCTTAGTCTCCCTCTAAGCTTCGATGTTATGGATTCTTTACACTCACTCCATCAATCTTGCTGAAACTCCACTTGTGTCCTTAATTGCAGGAAATGAAAGCCCACAATAATAGGGAGAGTGGGAGGACAGGACAGGAGGAGGCCCACCATCCCTGGCGACTTTAACAAATGCTGAGGAGGCTGCTATCGAGATTGTCAGAGGTGCAGAGGAGCTGGAAGTGGGGATGGAGAGACGGGCGCAGTAGAGCAAGCTGGTGACAGAATAGATTTGCAACCCTCTCATTTCGATTTCATGAGTGACTGATATGGCACCTGATGTTCATACAGATTGACTTCTGATCATCTGCACAATGGGATGTGTCTGCTACCTAAATATCACATGACCATAAGAGCCCCCCTCCCTACTGTCCAGGAGGAAGAGCTGGAAGACTCCTCAGAGGAAGCTGCATCCTCTGAGGGAGTAGCGTCACTAGAAATCAGTGCACCCAGCACCAGCGCAGAAACGCACACCTCGATGGGTCCTTCGCGACATAGAGTAGTGTTCTCACCTGGTGTATCACAGCTCACAAGTGAGCATCAGCAGAAGGTGGAGTCAGGGACAGCAGTGGAGAGTCCTCGTCGGAGGCCGCAGGGTGCTCCCAGCTCTGCTCAGATGCATGTAGAAGCTGTGTCTCTGGGGTCATCCAGAAAGAGAGCAGTGCTGGAACTTCAGCAGCAAGTGCAGGAGGTTCTGACAGGGTTTGCATCCATGGTAACTGTGAGTGTGCAGAAAATGGAGGAGTCCATCTCAAACATGAGCAATGCCATGGTGCATGCAACGGCAAATGTAGGTGCTGCCATGGAAAGGATGGCAACCTCCATGGAAGACATAAATCACCAAATGCAAATTAGCACGGTGACTCGTCTAAATAGATGGTCTGCAATGGAGGATAGATGGGCATCTATTCAGGAGAGGAACCACAGGTACATGGACGTCCCCATTATGAGGACTGTCAGTACAGAGATGGGTCCTCATGGCTCCACTGATGTGCAGCAAGGTGCTCTCCAGCCACTTGGTAGCAGTGAAGTGCGGATGACCCATGAGAGGGATGTTGGTGGTCAACAACAAGCAAGTGTGGGCTCCTCTCCAAGCGCTCACACTCCCATGCCACTACGGAGCCCTCATTCAGAGCCCCAGATTCCTCACCCAACTGAGATGGCTGTCTCAGCCCCTGCACAGCCACAGGAGGAGCAGACTGTTGCCGAGCCCTCCCAGGCTCCCAAACACAGAGGACACCCACCAAAGGTGTCAAAGCAGGTGCAGCATGGAAGTGAGCAAGGTGCCTCAACATCTGCTGAGGCCACAGGGGAAGCACCACGTAGAAGCATGCATAAGAGAAAGTTAACACACAAATAGTCACAAGGGGAGTGACTTGGGTGTTTTGATCTGATACAAACGTTTATCATCGTGATTATAAATGTATTGAAGAAAAGCAATGGCAAAGATTCAAAGAGTTGGCCTATGTGTGCTCAGAAATGGAAGTTGCACAGTGAGGGGTCAGGGTGCCTTTCATCTGTACTGATGGAGGTGAGAGTGATAGGAACCCACAGTTTATTGTACAGATGCTATATGGTGTGTTAAGAAGGTCAGCCAGACATTCATTTCCATTTGCCAGCCTTATGTGGTTGATGAGTAAAATTATGCAAATCTGGCATGGATTAGTGCAT
This sequence comes from Somniosus microcephalus, assembly GCF_052327205.1. Taxonomy (NCBI): domain Eukaryota; kingdom Metazoa; phylum Chordata; class Chondrichthyes; order Squaliformes; family Somniosidae; genus Somniosus; species Somniosus microcephalus. The sequence continues at coordinate 301,679,630 of NC_140987.1, read as the reverse complement.
CCCTTGCCTCACAGCTAGCAATGTGCTTGCGTGCTGGTGGAATTGGCATATCTGCCCCCACAAGGCATCCCGCATCTGCTGCCTCCTCCTCCTGCTCCTCCTCTTACTCTTCCGAGGAGGCTGTGCGCTGAGCTACTTGTTCCTCAGGCAGCGATAAGCCACGCTGCTGTGCGATGTTGTGCAGGGCACAGCAGACCATGATGATTCTGGAGACCCTGGCTGGTGTGTACTGTACGGCTTCACCAGATCTATCCAAGCAACTGAATCGCATTTTGAGCAAGCCGATGGTTTGCTCTATGATGCTTCTGGTGGAAATATTCCTCTCATTGTAGTGCTCTTCAGCTTCATTTAATGGCCTCCTCATCGGTGTTATTAGCCACTTTTTCAGGGGATAGCCCTTGTCTCCAAGGAGCCATCCGGAAAGTTGAGTTGGCGGATTAAAGAGCTGAGACACAGTAGACTGGTGCAGGGCTAAGAGATCCAACAATCAACGGATCAGATCAAAGCACTGCAGTCCTGCCACATTCAGTCATGAATGGTGGTGGCCATTAAACAACTAACGGGAGGAGTAGTCTCCATGAATTTCCCCATCCTCAATGATGGTGGAGCCCAGCACATGAGTGTAAAAGACAAGGCTGAAGTGTTTGCAACCATCTTCAGCCAGAAGTGCCAAATGGATAAGAACATAAGAACATAAGAAATAGGGGCAGGAGTAGGCCATTCGGCCCCTCGAGCCTGCTCCGCCATTCAATGAGATCATGGCTGATCTTCTGCCTCAACTCCATTCACCGGCCCTATCGCCATATCCCTTGATGCCCTTACTAGTCAGAAATCTATCGACTTCTGTTTTGAATATACCCAATGACTGAGCCTCCACAGCTCTCTGGGGTAGAGAATGCCAAAGATTCACCACCCTCTGTGTGAAGAAATTTCTTCTCATCTCAGTCCTGAATGGCCCCTGGTTCTAGACTCCCCAGCCAAGGGAAACATTCACCCTATCAACCCTATAATAATTTTGTATGCTTCAATGAGAACCCCTCTCATTTTTCTGAATTCAAGAGAATACAGTCCTAGATTACTCAATCTCTTCTCATACGACAGTCCCGCTCTCCCAGGAATCAATCTCGTGAACCTTTGTTGCACTCCCTCTATGGCAAGTATATCCTTCCTTAGGTAAGGAGATCAAAATTGTAAACAGTACTCCAGGTGTGGTCTCACCAAGGCCCTATATAATTTGAGTAAGACTTCTTTACTCCTGTACTCAAATCCTCTTGTAATGAAGGCCAGCATAACATTTGCCTTCCTAATGGCTTGCTGCACCTGCACATTCACTTTCAGTGACTCATGTACAAGGACACCCAGGTCCCTTTGAGCATCTGCATTCCCTAATCTTTCAACATTTAGGAAATACTCTGCCTTTCTGTTTTTTCTACCAAAGTGGGTTACTTCACATTTATCCACATTATATTCCATCTGCCATGTTCTCGCCCACTCACTGAGCCTGTCACGATCCCCTTGAAGCCTCTTCACATTCTCTTCACAACTGACACTGCCACCTAGCTTTGTATCATCAGCAAATTTGGAAATGTTACATTTAGTCCCCTCATCCAAATCATTGATATCGATTGTGAATAGCTGGGGCCCAAGCACTGATCATTGCGGTACCCCACTAGTCACAGCCTGCCATACTGAAAAAGATTTGTTTATCACTACTCTTTGTTTTCTGTCTGTTAACCAATTCTCAATCCATGTTAGTATATTACCCCCAATTCCATGTGCCTAATTTTGTTCACCAACCTCTTGTGTGGGACCTTATCGAAGGCCTTCTGAAAATCCAAATGCACTACATCTACCGATTCCCCTTTGTCTACCCCATTAGTTACATCCTCAAAAAAATCCAATTGGTTTGTTAAACAGGATTTCCCTTACATAAATTCATGTCGACTCTGCCCAATCTTACTATTAGTTTCTAAGTGCTCAGTTATTGCATCCTTTATAATAGATTCCAGCATTTTCCCAACTACTGATGTGAGGCTAACAGGTCTGCAGTTCCCCGTTTTCTCTCTCCTTCCTTTCTTAAATAGCGGGGTTACATTTGCTATCCTCCAATCTGCAGGAACCGTTCCAGAATCTATAGAATTTTGGAAGATGACAACCAATGCGTCCACTATACCAATGGCCAACTCTGTCAAAACCCTAGTGTAATGTATGTACCTTTAAGGGAGAGAACTACTTTTTACAGCTCCTGTATACTGTAGTACCGGCAGTGACCACACCTGTATATAAACCCTGAGTAGTGATCTGTACATTTAGTTCTAGAGTAACCCTCATTCAGTAAACACCTGTTGATCATTACCTGCCGTCTGTTGTCTGATTATTGAAGGACACAACATTAAGATACACGGATATAACACCTAGGATGTAGGTCATCCGGTCCTTGGGATTTATCGACTTTTAGTCCCTTTAATTTTGCTAGTACTGTTTTTTCACTTATAATCATTTCTTTAAATTCCTCATTCTTGCCACACCCTTGATTTTCTCGTATTTCTGGGAGATTTATTGTGTCTTCCTCCATGATCCATCTTGGCCTCTTCCTGAGGTCCCCACCATCACAGAAGCCAGTCGTCACCCAATTCGATTCACTCCACTTGATATCAAGAAACGGCTAAGTGCACTGGATACAGCAAAGGCTATGGGCCCCGACAACATCCCGGCTATTGTGCTGAAGACTTGTGCTCCAGAACTAGCCGTGCCTCTAGCCAAGCTGTTCCAGTACAGCTACAACACTGGCATCTATCCGATAATGTGGAAAACTGCCCAGGTATGTCCTGCCCACAAAAAGCAGGAGAAATCCAATCCGGCCATTACCACCCCGTCCGTCAACTCTCAATCATCAGCAAAGTGATGGAAGGTGTCATCAACAGTGCTATCAAGCAGCACTTACTCACCAATAACCTGCTGACTGATGCCCAAGACCACCCGGCTCCCTACCTCATTACAGCCTTGGTCCAAACACGGACAAAGGAGCTGAATTCCAGAGGTGAGGTGAGAGTGACTGCCCTTGACATCAAGGCAGCATTTGACCGAGTGTAGCATCAAGGAGCCCCAGTAAAACTGAAGTCAATGGGAATCAGGGGGAAAACTCTCCACTGGCTGGAGTGATACAAAGGAAGATGGTTGTGGTGGTTGATCGTCAATCATCACAGACCCAGGACATTGCTGCAGGAGTTCCTCAGGGCAGTGTCCTATGCCCAACCATCTTCAGCTGCTTCATCAATGACCTTCCCTCCAAAAGTCAGAAATTGGGATGTTCACTGATGACTGCATAGTGTTCAGTGCCATTCACAACTCCTCAGATAATGAAGCCGTCCATGTCCACATGCAACAAGAACTGGAAGATTTTCAGGCTTGGGCTGATAAGTGGCAGGTAACATTCACGCCACAGAATTGTCAGGCAATGACTATCTCCAACAAGTGAGAGTCTAACCACCGCCCCTTGACATTCAATGGAGTCACCAACACAGAATCCCCCACCATCAACATCCTGGGGGTCACCATTGACCAGAAACTTAACTGGACCAGCCACATAAATACTGTGGCAACCAGAGCAGGTCAGAGGTTAGGTAATCTGCGGCGAGTGTCTCACCTCTAGAATCCCCAAAGCCTTTCCACCATCTACAAAGCACAAGCAAAGAGGAGACTGTGTGGAGTTTGTACATTCTCCCCGTGTTTGCGTGGGTTTCCTCCGGGTGCTCCGGTTTCCTCCCACAGTCCAAAGATGTGCGGGTTAGGTTGATTGGCTATGATAAAAATTGACCCTTAGTGTTAGGGGGATTAAATACGTGGGGTTACGGGGATCGGGTGGGATATGTGTCGGTGCAGGCTCGATGGGCCGAAATGGCCTCTATCTGCACTGTGGGGTTTCTGTGATTCTGTGAGTGTGATGGAATACTCTCCTCTTGCCTGGATGAGTGCAACTCCATCAACACTCAAGAAGCTTGACACCATCCAGGACAAACAGCCCGCTTGATTGGCACCCCATCCACCACCTTAAACATTCACTCCCTCCACCACCAGTGTACCGTGGCTGCAGTGTGTACCATCTACAAGATGCACTGCAGCAACTTGCCAAGGCTTCTTCGGCAGCACCTCCGAAACCTGCAACCTCTTCCACCTAGAAGGACAAGGGCAGCAGGCACCTGGGAACACCACCACCTCCAAGTTCCCCTCCAAGTCACACACCATCCTGACTTGGAAGTATATCGCCGATCCTTCATCGTCGCTGGGTCAAAATCCTGGAACTCCCTCCCTAACAGCACTGTAGGAGTACCTTCGCCACATGGACTGCAGCGTTTCAAGATGACTGCTCACCACCACCTTCTCAAGGGCAATTAGGGATGGGCAATAAATGCTGGCCTTGTCAGCGATGCCCACATCCCATACACAAATTTTTAAAGAAGGATTAATGAGTCATGGCAACTGCCAGGGAACCTGGCGCAAACATGCATAATGTTCTTCCTGAGGTTACACACCAGCTGGACGTTAAAGGAGTGGAAGCCGTTGCGGTTGATAAATACAGTTAGGTTGTGATGAGGTGCCCTAATGGCCATGCGTGTGCAGTCTATGATGCCCTGCACCCTTAGGAAACATGCCATATTTGCAAAGCTAACTGCACGCACGGTTACACTTGCTTCATCCATGGAGAAGTGGATGTAATTGTGCAACTTTCCAAAGAGGGCATTGGTAACCTGCATGATGCAAGTGTGTGTGGCCAACTGGGAGATGCCACTCATGTCTGCTGATGATCCCTAGATGGACCCTGAAGCAAAAAGTTGAGTGCAGTGGTGACTTTGACAGCCACTTGTAAGGAGAGGCCACCCGCTTTTCTGGGCTCCAGGTGTTGGTGCAGCTTTGTGCAGATGTCAGCGATGACCTCTCACAAAAGTCTCAGCCTTTTTTGGCACTGCTGCTCAGTCATGTTGAGGAAGCTCATCCTCTGCCTGTAAACACAGTGTTGGGGTACCCCCTGCGGCAAGGTGCAGCCCTGCGCTGACGCCCTCTGCCCTGCGCAGCATCAGGTGGCTGAGGAGAATGTTGGTGCTCCTGTTGTTGGTGCTGCTGTTGTACCTGGTTCTGCTGCTGCCACAGCTGCTCTTCCTCCAATTCTGAGGACCAGGGTGAGGGGGTATAAATGGTTCCCATTCCACTGGTATATATTTCAGTTGAGGAAGAGATGTTATAAGCGCTCAGTCAATGTGGCCAGCGGGTATTCCAAGGAGGTCACAGTGCATATGGATCTCAGGTTAAACACTCGCAGGCTCAATAGACCTGCAAAATGTGTTCCAAAACCTCAAAGCACAAATTCAGTCATCTGAAAGTCAGCCATGTTACAGATCCGCTTTTATGCTGCAGGAGCAGCTGTAAAGTATTCAACGAGTTGCTGAAACTGGCACAATCAGCTGGCGTGTTTGTCGCACAACGGGCAACATGCTAAAAATGTAGTAAAATGGGACGAGCCAGTAAAAAAAGGGATTATCCAGGCAGTTAATAAGCTTTTAACTGATTCAAGTGCCTCTCCTGCCGTTTGCTGTCAGGTCAGATCGGGACTCGCAGACCCGACACTTTGTAAAGTTGCGTGGAGGTGGGATGGCGGTGGATTCACAACCCGCTGTCAATCGTTTAGATTTTAACTCCTGACCCGCCTCCAAACCCGCCCTCTGAGCACCGGCAAAATCACGTCTAGGTTGTGTAGCAGGTTACTGAAAACTGTGAGATGTTGCTTTTATCTCCAGCAGCAGCCTGGAAGGAGCCAGATGCAAAGAAGTTAAGAGCCACAGTCACCTTGACAGCCACAGGCAATGCGGTCCTTGCCCTGCTCTGAGGCTGCAGTTGTGGCTGCAGCAGTTGACAGATTTCAGTCACAACCTCTTAGGTGAAGCAAAGATGTCTCGTGCATTGGTCCTCGCTGAAGTTGAGGTAAGATAATTGCTTCCTGAACACCCTGGGTGGATATGGCGTCCTGCTGAGTGCCCTTCTCCCCCTCCTCCTCCTCTCTCTTCTAGCAGCTTGCCCTGCTCTGTGTGGCCTCTCTTCATTCTCCCAGTCATGTTCAATTCCCAGAGGAAGGCGTACCAGACCACCCATGTCTAGAAGCAACTTGTTTCACCACAAGTTTTAAATCAACAAAAAAAGTACTTCAGCACCAGACAGACCCCACCCTGTAGACTACTGATACTTTAGGCATGTATAGGAAAGTTCCAAAAATGTGAAACAAAAATAAAAAAGCAGCCATATGAAATAATCCAGCAACCGACATGTAAGTAATTCATGATCCCTTTAAGTAGCGCTGGTGAGGGGGTCCTTCATGTCGTTTAATGTCATGTTCAGTTGTGCAAAGTTAAGTCAGGGTGTAGACTGGAGCGTGTCTTTCGAAAATGGCAGCGCTGGCATCAAATCAGCATTGCACACTGACTGACATTATAATCTAACTTATCTACATGCTGCCTGCGGTCGTTAGGTGAGTGCGCGCAAACCCCTTTACCAAGATGGCTTCCGGCGCACTCCCATTGGAAGTTCGCGTGAGCATCCCAGATGCCATTTTCGAGTGTTGGAGGATGCGTAGCTCCTAAAAAACAAGCGCTATGAAACTCAATTTCTCCTCTATATTCTTCAAAATCAAACGGCTAGTATTTGCCAGCATGCTCATTTGGGCTCTGAGTTAATGACTAACCTACATTTGCTAAGGTTAGCAAAAATGTTGGCAGCTGTGTATGCTCATGCCAACTTTTACACTAATTTTAGCAAATGGAGCAAAATATACCCTGAGGTCTTGGTTTCATACAGCAAGCAAAAACTGAAGTATGAAAAAGATGGCAGAAAGAGAGCCTTAATTTTGCCACAGATTAGACAATGAGGCCGGTTTTCCTGAAATTAGTGGCCAGGGTAGAGATCTGTAATGTCAGGGTTTTGCCCCATTACATTACATTACCAAGGGATTTCTGGGGCTTGGAGTGCCTGTGTCTAAGGAACATGGGAGAGGGTGATCATAGCCCTCCCACTACATATTGCTCAAGGTCAGTCAGTAAGACATGCAGACATGAAGAATCTGGCGTTGGGCCTTGTGCCTGGATCCCCATTAGATTAGCGGATACGATGCATGCAGGCAGCAAGATAAGAGAGGCCTGAGAATGTAAGCCCTCCCTTTCTCTTCCAGCTTCCCCATAGAATAGTAGGCTTGAAGGCCTTCTGGCTGCTGTTTTCTAATAACAGCCAGAAGGCCTCAAAGCCAATGGGAAGACCCTCAGCTGACCCTGTAATCTTACCCCCATTTCTCAGTGCATAGCCCCAGTGAATGGTTCAATCACCGCTCCCACCCCCCCCCCCCCCACCGCCACCCCCTCCCCCCACCCCCAGGCCGAAGCCGTGGGCGGGGGGTGATTGGATCATAATAACAACCTGATTCACCAAATTTAGGCATGGTCAGACCAGGGCAGGCACAACTAACATCTGGATTACTGCACTTGTCCAGAACGCATGGAAAGTAAGAAAAATCCATTTTACTTTTCTAGATGTAAGTTCAATGAGCTTTGGTCAGTTAAATAAAGCAGAAAACATAACAAAGTCTAGCTATCAAATGCCCTATATGTGTGGGCTCACTCCACACAAAGCAGAAATTAAGAATTAAATTGAATGTTAGCAAATTGACAATACATTACATTGAGATAACTGGATAATCCAATAAGAATGGTGAAATGAGATTCTATCAGTAACACTGCAAGCAGCAGCATTTCCCGAAGGATTTTTTCTCTATCCAATTTTGTTCTTCTATTTGAGATTTCACATCAAAGCTTATATGAACTTATCTTTATCAAACCAGTTATCTTCCTCACTTTAACAGTCAACATCCCTTGGTAGAACGTTCAGACGCTGTGATCTCAAGAGACTAAAGGTGGCCCCTGGACCAGCCTTATCAGAGTATAGCACAAGGCACATCTTGTAGTTGCCTCTTCGAATAAATTCTGACTAAATGGCTTTTATGGATTTCTGGTTATATGGTGATACATTGCAGACCATTTTATAAAACAATTTAATAGTGCAGAAACAAGGAACTAATAATTCTGTGAATAGAAAGCAAGTTAGGATTTTTAATTGTTAGCCGGTAACTACATTCTAATTAACTGGAGAACACATGCAGCCCTGGTAAATCTCCATGCAGAACTGAAAAATGAATATTGTCCCATAAAGTCTAAGGTGCAAAACTGAAGCTTCAGTTTCAGTTTAATTCACACGGAAGACTGCTCATTACATAGGAAGCTGTGTGCTTTTAGGTTCTGCTAAATAGCTTTTACGCATTAGAAATGAGACTTAGATTTGGGTTGCTTCCAGCAGTTCAAATAATTTGAAGTTTTTCTTGCTCCCTCCCCAAACAACTGATAGGACAAGGGGAGTTAACAGGGAGAGTATTTAAACATAGCCAGGAAAGACGATAGCTCCCGCAGATTTCAGGAAAACAGGTGTTAGATGCAGATTGATGAGGTGCTCATGGAAATTTGGTGGATCAGGAATATACACATTAATATACATTAGGATGACCACACGTCCCCATTTTCCAGGGACAGTCCCCAGATGAGGTACTGTGTCCCTGGGCAAACAATGTCCCCGGAACAGTCCCCTGTTCAGGAAACTCGTCCCCAAATAGAGTCATATTCATTGGTCTGCTGGTCGGCAGGAGTTGGATTTCAACTTTATATTTGGATAAACTGGAAAAATTCGAACACGAATATACAGAAACTCGAGGGGAAGATTCGTGGCCTGTTCCCGCCCGGTTGAAGCTCGGGAACGGATTCCAGGAGCCAGTTGAACGGAGGCGACGATGGTGGCCCCGCCTTCCCACAATGCAGCGTGGCAGAGAAAAGGCCCCATTGATAGCTCGGGCCACACTGCACTCTGGGAGACTGAGTCACCTGACCCCGTGTTTCAGCCAACAGCCATTGGCCAGAGGGGGAACCTTTCAAATGTGCTGGAGAAGTCGAGGGCGCGGTAAGAGCTGGTGGGGAAGTGGATTTACTTTACCTCAGAGATCAGTATGGTGCATCGTGTTTTTATTACTGAATAAGGCACGCTCTAAATCCTCCTACTGGGAAGAGATTTATGAAACCTTCTGAGACAGAAGGTGCTTCACACCTTGTGTGGAAAATCTCAGTCTATTTGGAACAGATTTAAAATTGAGAAATTAAAAGTTAGGGGCCTAGAAATTCGGTGGGGTTAGCGCCCAATTAGAGGCGTTAGAGGGCCTTGCGCCGGAATTATAGCCGCGATCGAAATTGCGTTGGGCCCTACCATCGGCGTTAGCCGGTAGCGCTGCGCCGGCACCGATGACGTCATCGGTGTGCGCAGCGTCCCGGTTGCCGTGGTAACACGGCCGGACGTCCAAATTCAGTTGCGGCCGCCTCGCCCGTGGCAGCCGCAACCAACGATTGTTCAACGGGATGTTGCAGCACGTAGCGCCGGCGCATTAAGGTGGAGCGGTGGCCGGCCGCTTTCCCGGCGGCCGCCTGCCCGCACCTCCCTCCCCGGACTCCTCCACCACCCCCCCGCGGCACTGATGTATGTGGCCCGCGAGCCGGGCACTTCTCCGAGGTGCCGGGCTCATTTGTCGGGCGAATCGACCGGTCAGCGGTCGGCTGCAGGCAGCTCCTCCTTAACAGAAGGAGGAGGCCTGCAGTACCCCAGCTTGCCGCACCGCATCGGGTGCCGCAGCGGGGGATTAGCGCCGCAAACCTGCATTCAGCGCCCATAGCGAGGCGCTGAAACCCTCCATTAGCGCCCGCAGCCGTCTGGGCGCGGGGCAGCTGAATTTTTGGCGGGCGCAGCGGCAATTATCGCGGGCGCAAAATTTCGGGCGCAAAAGCCCTGGCGGAGGCAAACCTAATTTCTAGGCCAGGGTATTCAGGGAGGAGTATAGACGGTACAGCACTATTGCCAGAACACATGCACTACCAGAAGCAACAAAGTCACCATGCCAGTTTTCTTGAAATGTGTCCTAGCTGCTTTGCTGTGCTCCCACCCTGTGTGTCCCCGGATTCAATTTAGAAAATATGGTCACCCTAACATATAAGTTCTAACAAAAGGTCATTGAGCTGAAACTTTGTTAACTCTTCTTCTCTCTCCACAGATGCTGCCTGACCTGCTGAGTACTTTCAGCATTTTCTGTTCTTATTTTACATTAATATATATCTTTTTAAAAGATACAAGTAAAAGCAATGCAAGAAATACCTTAAGCATGCCCTTTTCTCTGCAACATCACAAGCCACCTCACTGCAGAGATGTCCATATAGGTTATGAGATGTTTGGGGGTAGGATAAATATCCGTGTTCTTGCTCAGGCCAACATCCCCAGCATCGAAGCTTTGACCACGCTCAATCAGCTCCGATGGACGGGTCACATTGTCCGCATGCCCGATACGAGACTCCCAAAACAAGCCCTCTACTCGGAGCTCCGACATGGCAAGAGAGCCCCTGGTGGGCAGAGGAAACACTTCAAGGACACCCTCAAAGCCTCCTTGAAAATGTGTAACATTCCCACCGACACCTGGGAATCCCTGGCCCAAGACCGCACAAAGTGAAGGAGAAGCATCCGGGAAGGCGCCGAATACCTCGAGTCTCTTCGCCGGGAGCAAGCAGAAGCCAAGCGCAGGCAGCGCAAGGAGTGCACGTCAACCCAAGCACCCCACCCACCCGCCCCTTCAACCACTGTCTGTCCCACCTGTGACAGAGACTGTAGGTCCCGCATTGGACTCATCAGTCACCTGTGAACTCATTTTTAATGTGGAAGCAAGTCATCCTCAGTTCCGAGAGACTTCCTAAGAAGAGAAGAAGAAGAAGGTAGGAATTGTTCCTGTTGCGCCTGTTTTTCTGGTGTGAAGCATACCAATTTAGCAGTGGGATGGCCTGCAACCAATCTACACAGGTATTCATCACACTGCCAAATTCGTGGGGCATTTTTTTTAGGGACCTGAGTGGAAGCTGAAACAGGCATTATGTGCCTTTAATATGTAAATTAGGGGCCCCTTTGACAAATTGCTCACTGATTGTGGGGCAGGAGTTGAGCCTGCTCCATTCAGAAACCTTCAGCAGCCCTTGTCGCTGCCAATCAAAGGTAAGTTCATCAATTTATAAAAACCTTCCTGTACAGCCAAAAGCACAGGAGAGCTCCCCTGACTCCACAGGAGTCCTGATCCCTATGGCTCTCGCCACTGAGATTTTTGTGACTTGTATTTTTAACATGTATGAAATATTTGGTCTTACACATACAGAGAAACTTGTATAGGGATGCCTTTTCAGTCCATATAAGGTGTGAGTTTAGCTCTCTATTCTTTCCTCTCATGGATTATTTTATTCTCTTATCTAGAATGACAGCCCACACATCCCTCTGCCCCCGATCCCCCAACAATAAATTGACATTTCACACATAAACCTGCATAAAAAGACTAGGGGGGGCAAAATTGAGTGGCGCCTCCTTTGGGGCACTAACTTTGCCAGGTCGCTACTTTTAGCACCCCAAAAAAGTTAGCGCTCCTGTGCCTGAAATTCACTGGTAGCACCCCAAGAGGGAGGCGGGGCGCTACTGGAAGCATTCCACCTTCCTCTTGGGGTGCTGCGAGTGAATATCACTGATTTATGTGCAGCAGTGCCGCACTCTGCGGCACGTCGTGCCACGGTATTGCGGGCCTTCCTACCCTTATTAAAGGGGAGGGGCCTAGTGAAGCACAACCCGGGGCCCAGCTGGACAACCAGGGATCGTGGGGGGGAGGGGGGGGCTGCACAGGAGGCCGGGGACAGGTGTTGGCAGGTGGCCAACAACAAAAATGGTCGCCCGGCACCTCCCCTTTAATTTGCGACGCCCCAGCCGCAGGTAGGCCACTCTGACCCTGTCGGACAGAGCATTCGGCGATAAGTCGGGGGCGCTGCCGAAGATCGTGGCCGGGTTGCGAGCAAGGTGCTGCGCATGGCATTGACATCATCGCGGGGGGCACAGTGCCAATGCGTGCTAACTGTTACCGCCGACGTTAACAGGAGCCCAGATGACTGGAATGAAGTCTGTTTATCTACTGGATATAAGCATCTAATGTGAAATGAGTTTGTGCAGTCTCAGTTTAGTTTCCCGGCTGTGCATTGAATGTTTTACGTCATTCGTTTCGAGTAGTTTGTGTTCCACAAAAGCCAAGGAGCGTATGTCTGTGGAAGATTATAAAATTGCCTCAATGTTGCTTCATCTGTCACATTAATGTCCAGTTGTACTGTACCAAGGGACACAGTACTGGGTGTGTTTTTACACATGATTAAAACTAGTTATATTTCCTGCTTACATCACTTTCGAGTGAGGTAAACAGATCGCTAGGCATACGCACTCAAATGGAATAGCTCTAATGCCCAACTGATGGGGGATGGTGAAATTCTGAATGGCGAATATTATTATCAGCTCTCTTTTTCTGTTGTTTTAAAGTAGTAGTGTGAGCTGCTCTTTTTAGATTTTACGTTGGTTTTGTGCTAACTACAGTCTGAAACTGAAATATTAGCACAGTGAGATCAGACTTCCATGTAGTCCTAGTACTGTTTTCAAACCGTGAAATCAGAAGTGTTATACTACAAATTTGGCACTGTTATAGAGCAAACCATAATGCTGCATTAACACCAAGCATGCAAAAAAAGTAGAAAATAATGAATAATGGCCCAGAACTTCGGGTCTTTTAAAAAAAATTCATTGATGGGATGTGGGCATCGCTGGCTGGCTAGGCCTGCATTTAGTGCCCATCCATAATTGCCCTTGAGAAGATGGTGGTGAGCCGCCTTCTTGAACCGCTGCAGTCCATATGGTGTAGGTACACCCACAACGCTGTTAGGAAAGGAGTTCCAGGATTTTGGCCCAGCGACAGTGAAGGAACGGCGATACAGGTCCAAGTCAGGATGGTGTGTGGCTTGGAGAGGAACTTGTAGGTGGTGATGTTCCCATGCATCTGCTGTCCTTGACCTTCTAAGTGGTAGAGTTCGCGGGTTTGGAAGGTGCTGTTGAAGGAGCTTTGGCGAGTTGCTGCAGTGCATCTTGTAGATGGCACACACTGCAGCCACAGTGCGCCGGTGGTGGAGGGAGTGAATGTTGAAGGTGGATGGAGTGCCAATCAAGCGGGCTGCTTTAGCCTGAACTAGCTGGAGTGTCCGGCGGCACCGAGGCTTTTTTGAGGGCATGTTGTTGTTGGAAGAGAGAGAGAGAGCGACTGGGGGGAAGAGAGAGAGCGACTGGGGGGAAGAGAGAGAGCGACTGGGGGGAAGAGAGAGAGCGACTGGGGGGAAGAGAGAGAGCGACTGGGGAGAAGAGAGAGAGCGACGGGGGGAAGAGAGAGTGACGGGGGGAAGAGAGAGAGCGACTGGGGGGAAGAGAGAGAGCGACTGGGGGGAAGAGAGAGAGTGACTGGGGGGAAGAGAGAGAGCGACTGGGGGGAAGAGAGAGGGCGACTGGGGAGAAGAGAGAGAGCGACGGGGGGAAGAGAGAGAGTGATGGGGAAGAGAGAGAGCGACTGGGGGGAAGAGAGAGAGCGACTGGGGGAAGAGAGAGAGCGAGTGGGGGGAAGAGAGAGAGCGAGTGGGGGGAAGAGAGAGAGCGAGTGGGGGGAAGAGAGAGAGCAACTGGGGGGAAGAGAGAGAGTGACTTGTGGGAAGAGAGAGAGCGACTGGGAGGAAGAGAGAGAGAGAAACTGGGGGAGAGAGAGAGAGAGACTGGGGGGGAGAGAGAGCGAGAGAGACTGGGGGAGAGAGAGAGAATGGGGGGAAGAGAGAGAGAAAGAGAGAGAGGGAGAGAGAGAGACAGAGAGAGAGAGGGAGAGACAGACAGAGACAGAGGGAAGGAGAGAGTGAGGGAAGGAGGAAGAAACCGGGCAGCCCAGACTAAAGATGGCGTTGTTCGGGCCCACATTGAAGTGACGCCTTGATGAAAGATGGCGCTGTTCGGGCCCTTTTGAAGTGCCGCCATGATCAAAGATGGTGTCACAAGGAAATTGCTGTGCTGCCAGGATCAAATATGGCGCTGTTGTTTCCCCACATTGAAGTGCTGCCATGATCAAAGATGGCGGCGAGCGATCTGGTTGGTGCTGACTGGGAGTGTTTGAGAGAGAGAGAGTGAGAGAGAGAGAGAGAGTGGGCCGCTATGGACCGCCGCAGCCGCTCACCTGGTGGCTTTGGGTCGGGCTCTGGGGCGGGGCTGTTGACGCCGCGGGGAAGTTTTGTGCACGGCGGCTCTCGGCACGGACCGCTGCGGCCGCTCACCTGCTGGCTTTGGGTCGGGCTCTCGGGCCGCGGGGGGGAAGGAGGGAGAGAGCCGCCGCTCCTCCGGTCGATGTGTTGCGGGCCGAACCCTGATGAGTGCCCGATCAGCTGAGCCCGAGCCCTGCGATGACCGCAACTCACCTCCCGCTAGGCTCTCTCCCACCCTGCCAGCCTTTACCAAAATGGCAGCGATGGCTACGCTCGGCCCAGCCCCGCGCCGACAGCCTTTACCAAGATGGCGGTGATCGCGGGGCGGGCCCAGCAGGAGGGGCGGTGCCTAGCTCGGGCGTGGCTGGGCAACAGATGCCCAGGCTTCGAGGCCTGCAAAAATGGTGAAAGGTAGGAAAATTATAGAGGTTGGAGAAAAGATTTACAAATTAATTAACTTTTTTTAAAAACAATTTGTGTTTTAAAAGCAACTTTTTTTTTGCTGGAGATCTAGATTTGAAAAGAAACACACAGAAAGTGGGAAAAAGAAATGAAGCGTTTGGAACAAAGATAGCTCACCTCAACTCAGAAGCATTAGGCCCGCCCACACATGCACCAATTGGTCAACCGTCAGGTCACTGAACTGTAGGATTGGTCAATCGTCACGTCACTCGACTCTAGGATGGCCTGCCCGCACATGCAATGAACTTTCACGTCACTCGATGCTAATGAACGGCTAATGAGCGGAATTTTGAAAGTTTTTTGGATACCATCGGCACAATTTTTGTCCGACCAAAAAGTAAATATGCCTGAGAGTCCCCTAATGATAAGCTTTCTTTTGATATAACATATGTGTAGGTACGCTCTATAACTTTTGATTGGAGAGCCGGACAGACAGACAGAAAGACAGACAGACAGACAGAGAGACAGACAGACAGAGAGACATACTGTTTTATATATATAGATGGTGTCAAGCTTCTTGAGTGTTGTTGGAGCTGCACTCATCCAGGCAAGTGGAGAGTATTCCATCACACTCCTGACTTGTGCCTTGTAGATGGTGGAAAGGCTTTGGGGAGTCAGGAGGTGAGACACTCGCTGCAGAATTCCCAGCCTCTGGCCTGCTCTTGTAGCCACAGTATTTATATGGCTGGTCCAGTTCAGTTTCTGATCAATGGTAACCCCCAGGATGTTGATAGTGGGGGATTCAGCGATGCGTGGGAAACCGGCACTTCCGTTCCCCTGAACGAAGGGGTTCAGAGTTCGAACGCGTGCAAGGGAGAAGCTGCGCGTGCGCATCAAACTTACATTTTTTTTTACAGGTTTCTCTAGGATCGTAAGCCTGCAGAAGTTAGAAATATAAAAAACAAACATAATCCCAATTAGCATTTGGCTCAAAATTTTTAAATCAGTAATTGAACCAATTGCACTCTATGGCAGTGAGGTGTGGGGACCGCTAACACAACAAGAATTTGCAAAATGGGACAAACACCCAATTGAGATCCTACATGCAGAATTCTGTAAAAGTATCTTCCGGACTCAAAGGAAAACCGTAAACAATGCATGCAGGGCAGAACTAGGCCAATATCCATTAATAATCACTATCCAAAAAAGAGCCACCAAATTTTGGATACACCTAAAAATGAGCAACCCCCACTGCTATCATTACAAAGCCCTGAAATGCCAAGAGAGGACCATAAAGAAGAATACCCTCAGTCAACTAGTCCTGGGACTCAGTGAAGTAACTACTAACACGACTAACAATAACCAGCCCCAGGACAGTGACAGCGTAACACAAAGAATTCGACCCAACACAATCGTCACTAAGCAAAAGGAAAAATATCTGTCATATTGGGCAGATACAACAAAAACCCAAAACAAACTCAATTGCTACTTGGCCCTAAACAGACAATACAGCATGGCTGATTACCTAACCATGGTAAAGGATAGCAAACTGAGAAAAACCTTGACAATGTACAGACTTAGTGAACATAGCCTGGCGATTGAAAAAGGTAAACACAGGCAGACCCGGCTACCAAGAGAGGACAGGATATGCTCTCACTGCAGTCAGGGAGTGGTGGAGACAGAGATGCACTTCCTCACAGCTTGTAGAAAATATCAGGGCATAAGGGAGAATTTCTACCCAAAATTCACAAAAATATGCCCGGAATTCAGAAATTTGAATGACAACCAAAAACTCCCATACCTACTAGGGGAAGAGAGAAATTGTGTAACCTTAGTGGCACACTATGTTACAGCTTGCCATAAACAGAGGGACAACCACTAAATTTAAGAAAAGAGTATATACAAATTATATGAATGTATATTTATACACTCAGGGATATATCTGTTTATACACTGTATGGATAGATCTGTATTTTTTGTGTTAAACCATGAATGTTTTTCGATGCTTTGGCAACATAAGATGTACCTTGTCATGCCAATAAAGTGATTTGAATTGAATTGAATTGAATTGAAGTGGTGAATTAATTAAATTAAAACATTTTTTCCGCAGGTTTATTATTTTTAAATACTTTAAAGCAAGGTAAGTTTATTTTTAGCCCCGTTAGAATATAAAATTATTTTTTTCAAAAATCTAAATTATTGTTTAAAATAGTTATTTCATGTAATTTATAGTTTATTTAAAAAATGTGATGTTTTAAAAAAATGTATTTGAAGGTTTACTGCTATTTTGGTGCCCGTAGTATTTATAAGTTTTGAAGGTCTTCCTGTCAATTTTATGAATGGGCTTTTCCCTCCTCCGATTGGCTGCCCATGGCCCACGTAATCCCAGGGGACGCATCGAACTAACTGCACCCCTGGGATACGCAAGCACTGCGCGCCGGCAGCTGGACCAGGCCCTGGATCGGAATTCGACGGGGCCCTACAGCTCAACTGCCGGCACGCAAGGTAAGTGCAGATCGGGGGCTTGCAACCGCGGGAAGCCCCTGACCTGAATTTCTGGGCAAGTACTTGTGGTCATAGCATCAGAGAATAGTACAGCACAGAAGGAGGCCATTGGGCCCATTGAGTCTGTGCCAACACTGTCGAAGAGCAATCCAGTTAGTCCCTCTCTCCTGCCCTTTCCCCATATTCCTGCAATTTTTTCTCAAGTATTTATCCAATTCCCTTCTAAGACTACTATTGAATCTGTATCTACCACCCTATCAGGCAGCACATTCCAAATCCTAGCCACTCGTTGCGTAAAAAAGTTTTTCCACATGTCGTCTCTTTTTCTTTTGCCAATCACTTTAAATCTGTGCCCTTTGGTTAGTGACCCTTTAGGTCCAGTCTGCAGAGATCTGTCACAAAAAACCGTGCCATGCAGTTACTGGAGAAGGATTGGCTGCTGTGGACAATAGGCTAATAATACTGTAGTGCAAAAGCAAATTTAATGTTAGTTTTATTTTTTAATTTATATTATTCAAATTAACTCTACACTCTTGAACTTTTTCCAGGGCCAAAATGGGCACCACAACATTGAACTCTGCATCGCAATGTTTTGCGCTGGAGTGACAGCGCAAGTGTGACTAGCGCCATATTGGTTTGGGTGCCTGAAGGCAGCCTGCAACAAATGGAGGCATAATTTAAATATGTTAATATAGGTCCTGCACTTGAATCAAGACTGTTTTGCCCAATTTGTGTTCGTGCGCGCCTGAAACGTTACTTCCTTAACCCACCACCAGCAAATCATGGAGTGGCGAGGGAAGGGTGAGGAACAGTTGGGAAGCAGTTTTCACAAGCGGTATTTAAAAGGATTCTCACCTCAATTAAGGCAAGTCTCTGGCTAGTCATTTTAGGTTTCTAGGCTGCTTTTGGGCCAAGTTTTTGGTTGTTTTGGCAAATGTTTCTCTGTGAGATATTTTTGTGGAGTGAATTTATGGAGGACACAAACTTTCATGCGTTTTACTTGTTCTGAATTACTTTTTCTTATTCGTTCCTGAGCTCTGGGCGTCACTGGCAAGGCCAGCATTTATTGCCCATCTCTAATTGCCCTTGAGAAGGTGGTGGTGAGCTGCCTTCTTGAACCGCTGCAGTCCGTGTAGTGAAGGTACTCCCACAGTGCTGTTAGGGAGGGAGTTCCAGGATTTTGACCCAGCGACAATGAAGGAAAGGCGATATACTTCCTGTGGTGTATGTAACCGTTCCACCTTTAAGAGAACTATTTTAAGAGATGCACTACTTTATCTTGGCTGCTGTATACTGTAATACCGGTGGTGACCACACCGGTATATAAGTGTTTTGTAATGATTTATTGGGCAGTTCAGCCTGACCTCCGACTAGAAAAGACCTGTTGAATTTATTCTTGTGGTCTGTGTGCAATGATTCTTATTAACAATAACTAGAACACACAGACTTAACAGTGGCGATGATGACGATCTTACCCTGCGGCAGAGATATATCCAAGGCAGTTTAACGGGCGTCGAGAAGAGGCATCCGCCCTCATCATCCTGCTGAGAAAAGACTCGGGTCTGAAGAGCAAGGAAGAATCCTGACACGAAGCCTTCCATCAGCAACAGGCAGTGATCATCCCTTCTACCACGGTGGTGGGTAAGCCGATTAGCGACGAGCAGCAAGTCGGCCACGTTGGCTGTGAAGTAGGGGAGGGAAAAACGGAGGATATAAGGGTGGAGAACTCGACCACGGCCGGGGAAAAGAGCCGGACAGAAGTCGGGGCCAGAGGCGCTGAGACTGGGGCAGTGTAAGGCACGGGAGCCGCGGTGAATGCAAATGCAGCTGGTGTAAAAGACCGGGCTGCAAGCGGGCTGGGAGATGCAACAGCGTCGAGAGAGAGCTCGACCGCGACCGGGGAAAAAGGCCGGGCAGCTACCGAGGCCGCGAGGCGCGGGATAAAATTAAAAAAGAACCGCGGAGAACTCAGCCGCAGCCGGGGGAAAGGACCGGACTGCAAGAGGGGCTGGGAGGCACGATTTGAGAACCGCTGGGGAGGGCGAATGCAGCAATACAGCAATCGCCATTACAGCCAGCGGGGGAGAAAGGCAAACGCGGGAAGCCACCATTTTCGTAGGCGGGGGAAGAAGACAAGCGTGGGAAAACGCCATTTAAAAAAAAAAAAAAAAAAAAAATTCTTTTTGTTTCTCAAGAAGATTGCGAGGATGCCTAAGCGTGGTAACATCAACGATTTCGATCCCGATGTTGAAGATTGGGCCACGTATGTAGAACGCATAGAGATTTATTGTAAGGCAAATAAAATATCAGATGAAGATAAAGCACTAACCTTACTAAACTCAATGGGTGCGAAGACATACGGGCTATTGAAGCATCTTCTATCACCAGCTAAACCGGCGGATCAGGCTTTCGCTAATATTGTTGCTGTCCTGAGAAATCATTTGAACCCCACACCGCTGATGTTAGCGGAACGATTTTAATTTTATGCGAGAACGCAACTGAAAGAGGAAAGCAACGTGGAGTATTTAATTGAACTGCGTAAGCTAGCGAAATACTGTCAGTTTGGGGAAAGACTGACAGAGGCACTGAGAGACAAATTCGTGTGTGGATTGTCGAAAGAAGGAACACAAAAGCGGCTGCTTGAAGAGAATGATCTTACACTTGATAAGGCTGTCACTATTGCAGCATCGCACGAAGCCACAGCGAGAGGCACTGCGGAAATGCAGCTGAAGGCAGCGGTACTCAGCGTAGATCAAATGGCTTTGGGTACAGCGAAATGTTATCATTGTGGAAAGACAACACACGATCAGAACCAATGCTGGTTTAAAAATCAGGAATGTAGAAAATGTGGCAAGCTTGGTCACATAGCTAAAGTATGCCGGTCAGGAAAGAAGACCAGCAACAAAAAGTCACCGCAGGAAAAGTGCAGAAAGGTACATAAGGTGGCTGAGAAGAGTTCGGATGAACAGAATTCGGATTCAGACTCCAACAGCAAGGAACCGGGTAGTCTGATAATTCACAATGTGAGTAAGGAAGCTGACCTACAAACTATCTGGGTCACACTTCAGATAGCAGGAGTCCAAGTGAAGATGGAATTGGACACCGGATCGGCGTTGACGGTCATGAATAAGCAAGATTACAAAAGGTTATTCACACATATTCCCCTACAGGATACGGAGATAGTGTTGCAGACATACACGGGGCAAAGAGTATACCCCATCGGAGAGATAAAAGTCAAGGTGGTACACAAGGGCAAAGAACACCAAGGAATGGACTTATATGTACTACCTGAGGGAGGTCCACCACTTCTGGGACGGGAGTGGATCAGGAAAATAAATATGGACTGGCACTCCCTAAAAGCAATAACGGTAGATTCCGGAAAAAAAGATGTCAAACCTGAACGATTGTCCAGAATATTGGATGAGGCTAAAGAGGTGTTCCAACAGGGACTGGGAACACTGAGAGGAATTACGGCAAAAATCAAGATTGCAGAACATGCAAACCCAAAATTTTTCAAAGCCTTATGCGATACGACCTGCTGTGGAAGCTGAGCTGGAAGGGCTAGAACGTTCAGGAGTACTGTCTAAGGTGGACTGGAGTGACTGGGCCACGCCCATTGTTCCCGTCATGAAGCGTTCATTGAGTAACAAGCCAGGGGAACCGGGGAAGGTCCGCATCTGTGGAGACTTCAAGATCACGGTTAATCCAATGCTTCACACGATGCAATATCCGCTTCCGCGGATTGAGGATATCTTTGCTTCATTGTCTGATGGGAAACACTTCACCAAAATAAACCTGGCGCAAGCGTACTTACAGATGGAAGTTGAGGAAGAGTCGCGCCAGTATCTCACAATCAACACGCACAGAGGCTTGTATCGATATAATAGACTGGTTTTTGGAGTGGCTTCGGCTCCAGCAATTTGGCAGAGGGCCATGGAGCAGGTATTACAGGGAATTCCAAGCACTCAATGTTACTTGGACGATATCCTGATTACAGGAGATGACGATGAGGAACACCTTGCAAATTTGAAACTGGTGCTCACCAGATTGAAGGAATATGGACTTCGAGTTAATCGCCAGAAATGTGAGTTCTTTCAGAAACGGATCTCGTACTGTGGTCATGTCATTGACCAGGAGGGGCTGCACAAGTCACCTGACAAGATCGAAGCTGTTGTGAAGGCTCCCGCTCCGGAAAATGTATCCCAGTTGAGGTCATTCCTAGGGTTGATTAACTATTACCATAAGTTTCTGCCAAATCTATCCACGGTGCTGCACCCGCTGAACGCTCTTTTGCAGAAAGAAGTACCATGGAAGTGGAGCGAGGACTGTAAGAAGGCCTTTCGCAAAAGCAAGGCATTGATCACCTCAGAGGAAGTGTTGGCTCACTTCAACCCAACGCTACCTATTCGTTTAGCTTGTGATGCTTCTCCTTATGGTATTGGAGCAGTACTCTCACACAAGTTGCCAAATGGCTTGGAAAGGCCAGTCGCATTTGCATCCAGATCATTGACCTCCGCTGAGCGCAACTATGCTCAGATAGATAGGGAGGCTCTCAGCCTTGTGTGGGGAGTAAAGAAGTTTAATCATTACCTGCAGGGCCAGAAGTTTACACTGCTGACAGACCACCAGCCGTTGGTATCCATTTTTAACCCTAAGAAGGGTGTTTCGGTGATGACAGCACAGAGGCTCCAGAGATGGTCCCTTTTCCCAGGGGCACATCAATATCAGATAGAATTCAAAGGTACAAAGCAGCATGGTAATGCTGATGGGCTGTCGCGCCTGCCACTACCTACTGAGGAGGAGGCACCGACGGTTGACCCGGTGGAGTTATTTCACTCGACCATCATCGAATGTTTACCTGTCACCAATGCAAATATTGAAAGGGAGACTAGGAATGACCCGACACTGTCCCGGGTCTACGAATTGACAGTAAAGGGATGGCCAGCCCATGGTGATCCACTGTTACCGGCATTCTCAGCAAGACGAGAACAGCTGTCCATCTGTCAGGGAACATTGATGTATGGAACAAGGGTGATTATCCCTCCTAAGTTAAGAGAGAGAGTTCTAAAAGAAGTACATGAAGGTCATCTGGGGGGAGTCAAGATGAAAAGCCTTGCTAGGGCTTATGTGTGGTGGCCGGGTATCGACCAACAGATAGAGGATTTGACGAAAAGCTGCTCAGGGTGCCAAAAAGTCCAAAATGCACCTCCAATTGCACCGCTGCATCCATGGGAATGGCCTTCAACCCCATGGCAACGTGTACATATTGACTTTGCTGGTCCATTCATGGATTCCATGTTTTTAATTGCGGTGGACGCACATTCTAAATGGCCAGAAGTGATTAAAATGACTACCACTACCTCGGAGAAGACGATCGCGGTGCTAAGAACGATATTTGCAAGAAATGGATTGTCAGAGCAAATATGTTCAGACAACGGACCACAGTTCGTGTCAGAGGAATTCCAGAAATTCCTGAAGAAGAATGGGGTGAAACATTATACCTCTGCCACATATCATCCAGCTATGAATGGGCTGGCCGAGAGGTTTGTACAGACGTTCAAAAAGGCAATAAAGGCCATGAGCGAAGATCAGATTCCACTGCAACACAAGGTGGACAATTTCCTACTGGCATATCGAAACGCCACCCATGCAACAACAAACCAAAGTCCTGCCATGATGTTCTATAACAGGAGGTGGCGGTCCAGGTTGGACTTGTTAAAACCAAATGTGCGGAGGGAAGTCGAAAACAAACAGTTCCAGCATATCAATAACAAGCCCACTCGGAGTTTTGAAATAGGACAACCGGTGTTAGCCAGGGACTATAAAAACGAGAAATGGCAATCTGGAACAATTCGGGCCAGACAAGGACCCCTGATGTACACGGTAGATGTTGGTCAAAACGTAATGCGACGTCATGCTGACCAACTGGTGGGATCGAGAACAAGGGTCGAGCCCATGGTTACGACAGAGACAACCGTGGAGGAAGTTAGTGAACCTGAAGCATCTACCTCAGAAGTGAATATACCTGATGATGATGTCCTGTCCATAGGGGATCAACTAGATGAGTCACCCCAGCAACGAGAACCAGAGACCCCTGAAAGGCGTTATCCGTCTCGGATCAGGAGGCCTCCTCAGAGACTGAATCTGTGAACTGTTTTTACATGAAGTTGTGTATATATGTTATTATGTTATGTTAAATGGGGAATATATACTGTTAAGCTAAAAAGGGAGGATTGTGGTGTATGTAACCGTTCCACCTTTAAGAGAACTATTTTAAGAGATGCACTATTTTATCTTGGCTGCTGTATATTGTAATACCGGTGGTGACCACACCGGTATATAAGTGCTGTGTAATGATTTATTGGGCAGTTCAGCCTGACCTCCGACTAGTAAAGACCTGTTGAATTTATTCTTGTGGTCTGTGTGCAATGATTCTTATTAACAATAACTAGAACACACAGACTTAACACTTCCAAGTCAGGATGGTGTGTGACTTGGGGAACTTAGAGGTGGTGGTGTTCCCATGTACCTGCTGCCCTGTCCTTATAAGTGGTAGAGGTCGCGGGTGTGGGAGGTGCTGTCAAAGAAGCCTTTGCGAGTTGCTGCAGTGCATCTTGTAGATGGTACACACTGCAGCCACAGTGCGCCGGTGCTGGAGGGAGTGAATATTTAAGGTGGTGGATGGGGTGCCAATCAAGCGGGCTGCTTTGTCCTGGATGGTGTCGAGCTTCTTGTGTTGCTGGAGCTGCACTCATCCAGGCAAGTGGAGAGTATTCCATCACACTCCTTACTTGTGCCTTGTAGATGGTGCAAAGGCTTTGGGAATGCTGCTGGGCTTACCATTGAGGCTCCAAAATCAGGAGGAGGAGCAACAACTAGAAAGGCAGCAAAGACCTTCATAGGCTGCAAGAAGAGGGGAAGGAGGCAAGGGTGCAGGAGGCATTACAGTATGCAGGTATTCAGAAACACAGCATCATACCTGTCTAGGCCTATGTTCCCTAGAGTTTAGAAGAATGAAAGGTGATCTATTTTAGTGCTACTACGAGATGCTTTCCCGGTGATTGCAGCTTGGGAAGTGGAAGTGAAGGCACTTGAGATGGTGGTGTGCAATTTTGAGGAATTACAACCATTGAGGACCCGCCGCAGACTGTTAGAACTTGGCTTCAGCCAGGACAATCTGGCCCAGATGACTGTCTGGCAGTAACAGGAGCACTGGTTGAGAAACTGCTGGGGGAGCAGCTGTGCTGTCATTCTGAAAGGGCAACAGGAGTCTCTCCAATGGCGCCACTGCAGCTCACAGTGGGCTGAGCCTCAGCACTCCCACTGCCCCCTGTGAAAACAGAGTTCAGGTGTACTAGGAGGCTCGCGAATCCCCGATCCACACTCTCCATCAGGCTTTGTTAGCTGGAACTCAGAGCGAAGATGGCTTGCTGTCAAATTTTGCTTGCTAATCCTCCTGTAAAGCATCTTGAGACTTTTTGCTACATTAAAAGCACTACATAAATGCAAGTTGTTGTTGTAGTGCTGATAGAGCTAACCACATGCTCTGTTTGACGTCATGGTCTCAATGCCGTGTGCGAAGACAGCACTCCAGTTGTAGCTGGACTCACCCATGCGCTCTGACATTGTGCGCAAGCTCGCTGGCACGCAGCCCAGCGTACTCCGAAGGTCCCTGTGGATCGACATCGGACTTCTTATGCATTGTGGTCCCTCGATATGCTTCATCTCTACCCTGTGCAGCAAGTCTAGATGGAAGCTCTCCCTCCAGCGAGCGGCTTCCTGAGCCATCCTATCCCCCTGCCCTCCCTCCTGCTCATTAGTGCTGGGTACATCTCCACGTGCAAACTCCATTAGCCTACCATGTGAAATAAGA
The DNA here is from genome assembly GCF_052327205.1 of Somniosus microcephalus. Taxonomy (NCBI): domain Eukaryota; kingdom Metazoa; phylum Chordata; class Chondrichthyes; order Squaliformes; family Somniosidae; genus Somniosus; species Somniosus microcephalus. The sequence continues at coordinate 301,654,604 of NC_140987.1, read as the reverse complement.
AAAACTTGCATTTAATTAGTGCCCTTCACCACCTCAGGACGTCTCAAAGCGCTTTACATCCAATGAACTACTTTTGAAGTGTAGTCGCTGTTGTAATGTAGGAACAGGTTGTCAGTCACTGAGCTAGTGTCTGCAAGTGTAAAGTTGAGTGATGCAGTGCTGCTCTTCTTCTTCTCCCTCTCCCTCTCCCTGAAAGCTGTGTGGAATGTCTGGACCTGAAGTGGAAGAAGGGGCCAAGAGTTAACATTTATTGGCAGAGATGGATGAGTGGCTTCATGAAAGCAGCAGAAATTAGTCACGCATAATGTGACAGGGTGAGATGTAAGTGAGAAGGGAAGGTGGTTTAAACCCTGCAGGACTTGCCATCCAGACGCCACGCTCCTGACACACCCCCTGCCCACAATATCCATAACTTGTATTTCAAGAGGGGGCAGCACGTGGATGGCCCTTCCCCTGTGGCTGCCTGATCCCTGTTATTTAGTGCGAGCTTCATTTGAAAGAAAGAAGGGATTGTGTCGGTGAATAGTTGAGGACCTGCATGTCAGGGTAGAATAGTGTTGCTGGTGTGTGGAAGATGGCAGAGTTGAAGGAACTTGCAGTGATGAGTACCAGCTGCAGAGTGCTGCAGTAGGAGCAGAAGGAGGTGGAGTGAAGTGTGCTGCAGTGGAGGAGAGTGCTGATAATCAGGGGAGGGAAGCGTTGAGTGCTGGAGCAACAGGTAGTGCAAGGCTAAGCAGAGAGTAATGAGATATGAGTTAGGAGGCTTATGTTAACATATCCTTGCGGGCAATGCTTCTGGCACTGACTCACTGCCACTGCCGTCCACTAGTGCCGTGCATCTTGCCTTGATATCTTCTTGCCACCTGGGAATAGGTGAAATTTCTTCACTCAGAGGAATGTGAATCTTTGGAATTCTCTGCCCCAGAGGGCTGTGAATCCTGAGTCTTTGAGTATATTCAAGGCTGAGATAGATAGATTTTTGGACTCTAGGGGAATCAAGGGATATGGAGATCGGGCGGGAAAGTGGAGTTTTGGTCGATGATCAGCCATGATCTTAATGAATGGCGGAGCAGGCTTAAGGGGCCATATGGCTGACTCCTGCTCTTACTTCTTATGTTCTTATGTCCCTCCTCCTGCCCACGTCCTCCACAATACCTCCAACGCAGCGTCAGAAAACCGAGGAACCCTTGCAGCTACTCCTGTGCTTTCCATTGTCCACAATCCTCAGCTACAGTTACCTGCAGCCAAAGTGCACCTCCCCTTTAAGAGGCAGAGGCTGCCGTTAAATGGTGTCAGCAACGCGCAATAGTGACGCACCTCATTAGGCGAGCTGTCAATGAACAGCATGATGAGTACTTTACTATTTTGTTTTAATTCATCAGGGGTAAGAAACTGGGGTCTTAGTTGTGACAACATGATTGGACGCATGCTCTGAAACCAGCGCCGATTCTGCTCCTGAAAACATGCTTCAACCAATTTCTACTCTCAATGCTCCTTGATGGCTTGGATATTTTAAATTTTTGTCAAATAACACTTGATTTCCAAACCTGCAGTGGGCATGGTTTGTATCCTGCTCATAGAATTTTTGGGCTAGTAATTCATTATAGCCAAGAAATGGGCAGTGTTTAGAATAAAAATGGTTAAGTAGCGCCAGTTGAAAATCGTCTAGGCTGCACGCAAAATTCACCCTCACTTCTCATTAAAATGATAGCAGTAAAGATTCTAACCTAAAAGCAGAAGCTCATTGGCGTTACACTGAAAAGATGGACGAATATTAGGTGTATTCTAAATGCAAGTAATAATTACCACAGGCTTTTTTCACTACTTAAAGGGAAGGTTCATTGATGCTTCAGCACCTCATTCTCCACAGTGTGCAGCTGCTTCAACAACCATAAGGAGAACGATAAGGAGAAGGAGCACTTATTTACAAATCCTAATGGCAGATCTCTGCCCCAGGGAGAGAGCACGGAGGTTTTCCGAAGAAGCTTTGGAGGCATTGGTTTTAACAGGGGAGAGAAGACAGGTGGTCCTTTACACCCCAACTAGCAGGAGGCCCTCAACAGAAGTTTGCCAGATTATGTAGAGGGAGGTGACACACCACATCATAGGCAGCACTGTGCTCCCCAGGACCCCCACATGGTGCAGGAGGAAGTTTAATGAGCTCACACGGGTGGTCAGGGTGAGTGAAGGCTTCAACAAATGCTACATACCACCATCTGTACCACAAGCTTCCCACACAGCTCAATGCACCACACCTCCAGCACTCACCCACCAACAATCTCTACCTATCAACACTCTCACCCACATCTCACACCTTGCACACAACTATGGCAGGCACAAGGGTCATTAGTTATTAGAATTCATGTGATATTTGTGATATGCTTATAGATAAATTTATTAAGTGTTTTTGTAATATTTTGTGGTCTCTCTCATTTCACCTTCGTGCCCAGGAGGACGCTGTGGTATGCTGTGAGACAGGGATCGTATGATGGGGATATGATGAGCTACGGAGTTCTGGGGTTTCATTCATTTGAATCGGAGTCTGATGAGCTGGTCACGGACAGCCCGTCCAGAAGGTCGATTGTCTCGCTGCCTCCACCCTCCCTCCTCTTCCTCCCCCTCCTCCTCTGTCTCGTCCTCTTCCCCCTTCTCATCCTCCTCACCCTCATCATCCTCATGAGGTAATCCCACAGCCCCATGACTGTGAGGAAGTGTTGTGAGCAGAAGCCTTTAACATAGAAACATAGAAACACAGAAGATAGGAGCAGGAGTAGGCCATTCGGCCCTTCGAGCCTGCTCCGCCATTCAATGAGATCATGGCTGATCATCCAAATTCAGTACCCTGTCCCTGCCTTCTCCACATATCCCTTGATCCCTTTAGCCCCAAACAACATATCCAACTCTTTCTTGAATATATTTAATGAACTGGCCTCCACCACCCTCTGTGGCAGAGAATTCCACAGGTTCACCACTCTCTGGGTGAAGAAATTCCTCCTCATTTCTGCCCTAAATGGCTTACCCCTTATCCTTTGACTATGACCCCTGGTTCTGGACTCCCCGGCCATCAGAAACATCCTTTCTGCATCTAGTCTGTCCAGACCTGACAGAATTTTATAGGTTTCGATGAGATCCCCTCTCAACCTTCTAAACTCCAGTGAGTATAAGCCCAATCAACACAATCTCTCCTCATACGTCATTCCTGCCATCCCAGGTATCAGCCTGGTGAATCTTCGCTGCACTCCTTCCATGGCAAGAACGTCCTTCCTCAGGTAAGGTGACCAAAACTGCACACAATACTCAAGGTGTGGTCTCACCAAGGCCCTGTACAACTGCAGCAAGACATCCTTGTTCTTGTACTGAAACCCTCTTGCTACGAAAGCCAAAATACCATTTGCCATCTTAACAGCCTGCTGCACCTGCATGCTTACCTTCAGCGACTGGTGCTCAAGAACACCCAGGTCTCTTTGCACTTCCCCTTCTCCCAATCTATTGCCATTCAAATAATAATCTGCCTTCCTGTTTTTGCCACCAAAGTGGATAACCTCACATATATCCACATTATAGTGTATTGCCATGTTTCTGCCCAATCACCCAACCTGTCCAATACGTACTGGAGTTTCACGACATCCTCCTCACAGCTTACCCTCCCAATCAGCTTTGTGTCATCTGCAAATTTGGAGATATTACATCCAATTCCCTCGTCGAGATCATTAATATATATTGTGAACAGCTGGGGTCCTAGGACCGATCCTTGCGGTACCCCACTAGTCACTGCCTGCCACTCGGAAAACGACCCGTTTATTCCAACTCTTTGCTTTCTGTCCGCCAACCAGTTCTCTATCCAAGTCAACACCTTGCCCACAATCCCTTGTGCCTTAATTTTGCATGCTAATCTCTTATGTGGGACCTTATCGAAAGCCTTCTGAAAGTCCAAATACACCACATCCACTGGTTCTCCCTTATCTATTATACCAGTTACATCCTCAAAAAATTCCAGTAGATTAGTCAAGCATGATTTACCTTTTGTAAATCCATGTTGACTTTGTCCGATCCTGTCACTGCTTTCCAAGTGCTCTGCTATTACATCTTTTATAATAGACTCTAGCATTTTCCCCACGACCGATGTCAGGCTTACTGGTCTATAATTCCCCGCTTTTTCTCTACCAACTTTTTTGAATAGTGGGGTAACATTAGCTACCCTCCAATCCATGGGTACTGTTCCAGAGTCTATCGAGTTCTGGAAGATGACCAGCAATGCATCTATTATCTCTAGGGCCACTTCCTTAAGTACCCTGGGATGTAGACCATCAGGCCCTGGGGATTTTATCGGCCTTCAGTCCCATCAGTTTTCCTAACACCATTTCCCTACAGATACTGATTTCTTTCAGTTCCTCCCTCTCATTAGACCCTATGTTCCCCAGCATCTCTGGGATGTTATTTGTGTCCTCCATTGTGAAGACAGAACCAAAGTATGTATTTAGTTGGTCTCCCATTTCCTTGTTTCCCATTATAAATTCCCCTGATTCTGACTGTAAGGGACCTACGCTTGACTTCACCAATCTTTTTCTCTTCGCATATCTATAGAAGCTTTTACAGTCAGTTTTTATGTTCCCAGCAGGCTTACTCTCATATTCTATTTTCCCTTTCTTAATTAATCCCTTTGTCCTCCTTTGTTGACTCCTAAACTGCTCCCAATACTCAGGATTATTGCTTTTTCTAGCCAATTTATATGTCCTCTCCTTGGATCTTATGCTATCCCTAATTTCCCTTGTTAGCCACGGTTGAGTCACCTTTTTTGTTTTATTTTTATGCCAAACTGTGATGAACAAATTCTGTAGCTCATCCATTCGGTCTTTGAATGTTTGCCATTGCCTATCCACCGTCAACCTTTTGAGTGCCATTCCCCAATCAATCCTACCCAACTCACTCCTCAGACCATCGTAGTTTCCTTTATTTAAATTCAGGACCCTAGACTCTGAGTCAAATACTTCATTCTCCATCTTAATGAAGAATTCGATCATATTATTATCGCTCCGACCCAAGGGGCCTCGTACAATAAGATTGCTAATTAATCCTTCCTCGTTACATAATACCCAGTCTAAGATGGCCTGATCTCTGGTTGGTTCCTCGACATATTGGTCCAGGAAGCCATCCCATAAACACTCCAGGAATTCCTCCTCCACAGTATTGTTACTAATTTGGTTGGCCCAATCTATATGTAGATTAAAGTCACCCATGTTGACTGCTGTGCCCTTATTGCACGCTTCTTTAATTTCCCTTTTAATGCCATCCCCAACCTCCGCCTTACTGTTTGGAGGTCTATATACCACTCCCACTAATGTTTTTCTCCCCTCGGTATTTCTCAATTCTACCCATACAGATTCCACGTCATCAGAGCTAATATCCTTCATTACAATTGTATTAATCCCTTCTTTAACCAGTAATGCTAACCCACCTCCCTTTCCTTTTTGCCTATCTTTCCTGAATATCGAATACCCCTGGATGTTGAGTTCCCAGTCTTGGCCATCCTTGCGCCACGCTTCCGTAATCCCAAGCAAATCATATTCGTTTACCTCTATTTGCGCAGCCAATTCATCCACCTTATTACAAATGCTCCTCGCATTAAGACACAAAGCCTTCAGGCTTGTTTTTTTAACACTCTTTGACCTATTAGAATTATTATTTGTTGTGGCCATGTTTGATTTAAACCGTTGATTTCTCTGACTGCCACTTTTGTTTTTCTCCTTCCTATCTTTTGCTTTTATCCCTGTTTTCCTTTCCTCTGTCTCCCTGCTCAGGTTCCCAACCCCCTGCCATTTTAGTTTAAACCCCCCCGAACAGTGCTAGCAAACCTTCCCACAAGGATATTTGTCCCACTCTGGTTCAGGTGCAACCAGTCTGACTTGTACAAGTCCCACCTTCCCCAGAAGCAGGCCCAGTGATCCAGGAAACTAAAGCCCTCCCTCCTGCACCAACTCTTTAGCCATGCATTCATCTACTCTATCCTCCTATTCCTATGCTCACTAGCACGTGGCGCCAGGAGTAATCCAGAGATTACAACCTTTGAGGTCCTACTCTTTAATCTGCTACCTAGCTCCCTAAATTCTTGCTGCAGGACCTCATCCCTCTTCCTACCCATGTCGTTGGTCCCAATGTGAACCACAACCTCTGCCTGTTCACCCTCCCTCTTCAGAATGCCCTGCAGCCGTTCAGTGACATCCTTGACCCTGGCACCAGGGAGGCAACAAACCATCCTGGAGTCACGTCTATGGCCACAGAAACGCCTACCTGTTCCCCTTACGATAGAATCCCCTGCCACTATTGCTCTCCCACTCTTTTTCCTCCCTTCCTGAGCAGCAGAAGCACCCCTGGTGCCAGGAAGTTGGCTGCTGCTGCCTTCCTCTGGTAAGTCATCCCCCTCAACAGTATCCAAACTGGTATACCTGTTTGAAAGGGGGATGGCCACAGAGGTCCCCTGCACTACCTGCCTATCTCTACTGCTCTGCCTGATGGTCACCCATTTCCCTTCTGACTGTGCAGCCCTACCCTGCGGTGTGGCCAAGTCAGTATACGTGTTATCCACGACCCTCTCAGCATTGTGAATGCTCCACAACCCATCCATCCGCAGCTCCAGCGCCTCAATACGGCCCATTAGTATCTGCAGTTGGATGCATTTCTGGCACACATGGTCATCAGGGACACTGGCAGCGTCCCTGAATTCCCACATAGAGCAAGAGGAGCATAACATGGGGCTGGGCTCTCCTGGCATGACTTACCCCTTTAATTAATTTAAATTAATTCAATACCACCAGTTAAAGATATACTCTAGGGCGCTTATTTACCAACTGTCCCCACTACACCACAGAGACCCTAGAAAATATAAACCGCAGAATTTAAGCTTGTAATGAAAAGGAGAAAGAAAGAAATACTCACAAACCAATCACTTACCTGCTTCCTGGTGACGTCACACTTGGATGACTTTTTACCTCTCTCCCCTGCTGTTGAATTGGTAAGCCTCGCCTCGCTGAATCAGCCACCGCTCCCCAACTGCCGCCGGTTTTTGAAACTCCTCAGCTACTCGCTCGCAGGTCCGCTCTGGTCGGGCCTCACCTCGCTGAATCAGCCGCCGCTCCCCAACTGCCGTCGGTTTTTGAAACTCCTCAGCTGCTTCCTCGCAGGTCCGCTCTGGTCGGGCCTCGCCTCGCTGAAGAAATAATGAGTGACTTCTGCACTTGAACCAACACTCCCTGTCACCAAAAAAACTTGAAATAACTAAAGAGAGCTGTTTCAGTTGCAGGAAGTAACAAACAGGCACTGAAACTGCAGAACCATGTTAGTTGCAGCTGATTGTGGACGGTGCCTTTAAATATCGCTGCTGTAGCCTGCTTCCTGCTGGTAGACGCCAGCTCTCCCTGTCGTTGTTCTGCGCTGCCGTTAAGGTAATTGGCTATAATGAAGTTGGGAGATCGTACGTCCAGCGAGCGCTGCACACTCACTGACGTCACTATCTCCATGATGGTGAGGACCCTGGCGATCGAGTTTACCGGCAGTGCTACCGATGTTGGAACCGGCATCAGCTTTCATTGCAGCTGTCAATGGCATTTTTGCGCCATCTTGTGGTGCTAACGTGTGGCGCAAACCATGCAAATTTCTTTCCCGTAGAATCATACAGTACAGAAGGAGACCATTTGACCCAGCATACATGCGCTGGCTCTTTGAAAGTGCTATCCAATTATTCCCACTCCCCTGTTCTATCCTCCTAGCCTTGTAATTTTTTTTTCTTTTCAAGTATTTATCCAACTCTCTTTTGAAAGTTACCACTGAATCCCTTTCAGGCAGTGCATTCCAGATCATAACAACTTGCCGCGTAAAATGAATTTTTCCTCATTTTCCCCCTGGTTCTTTTGCCAATTATCTTAAATCTGTTTCCTCTGGTTACCAACCCTCTTACTACAGTATACCGTTTCCATCAAAACTTCTTATAATGCAGAACATCTCCATTAAATCTCCCCTTAACCTTCTCTTCTCTAACTAGAACAATCCCAGCTTCTTTAGTCTCTCCACATAACTGAAGTCCCTCATCCCTGGTACCATTCTAGTAAATCTGTCGGCTTTCTTAGGTGGACATAAAATATCCCATGGCACTATTTCGAAGAAGAGCAGGGGAGTTATCCCCAGTGTCCGGGCCAATATTTATCCCTCAACCAGCATAGCAAAAACAGATTATCTAGCCATTATCACATTGCAGTTTGTGGGAGCCTGCTGTGCGCAAATTGGCTGCTGCGTTTCCCACATTACAACAGTGACTCCATTTTAAAAGCACTTCATTGGCTGTAAAGTGTTTTGGGACATCTAGTGGTCGTGAAAGGCGCTATATAAATGCAAGTCTTTCTTTTTCTTTCTTTAAATCTCCTCTGCACCCTCTATAAGGCCTTGACATTCTTCCTATAGTGTGACACAATACACCAGCTGAGGCCTAACCAATTATTTAGAGGTTTAGCATAACTTGCATCTCTGGCCAAGTGTTTCTGCTTTGGGTGCAATCGTCAATCTGGGTCAAAGTGCTCTAGTTTTAAGAAGTGTTGTTTCTTGCTCAAGTTTCCGCTCAAACCCATTTCTTTATCACCGAACGTAAAATCTTCCGTGATTCAGTGCAATTGGGCAGCGCTTGCAAACGTAATTTAAAAGAAGAAACTTGCATTAAAAAATATTCCTTGATATGGTGGTAACCAGTTTTATTAATAAAGCTGAGAATGGGTTTATCACTAAAAATAAGCCTTTTTAGACAGTGTCTAGCCCCCCACCTGCGAGTAACCTGATTTTAAATATCTTTACAAAACTATACAGAAACATTTACCATTTACATTGGTGTACTGTAGTCAGTTTCTTAGTAAATTAAAGAAAAAAATTAAACGTTTTTAAAAGGTGCCTATTAATGTCACCTTCAACAAAAAAAGCTTCTTTTTTAGAGCGTCCTCGAAGGGCCCTAAACGGGCATAATTAGCGGAAACTCGCCATGGTGATTAATTTGACCAGGGGAAGTGGCCAGTTTTGTGGGCGGGGCTGGCTTCCAGTGCGATGCTGTTTAAACCGGTGCCAAAGATCGCGGAAACTCGATTTTGCGCTGGACATAAATTGCACTTGAAATTCCGCGATCTTTTGCATTGGGTTGGCCAATATTGGGCAAATTGTGCTTGAAAAAAACAGCGTAACTGAGTGAAAATTCCAGGCCAGTGCCTCTGTTTATAAAGCCAAGGATCCTGTGTGCTTTTATAACAGCCTTCTCAACTCGTCCTGCCACGTCTGCAGCTCACTTCTTTGATGAAGATACTTCAGCCCAGAAGTTGGAGCTTTCGTCCAAAGAGTTATGAAAAAATAAAAAGAAAGACTTGTATTTATACAGCACCCTTCACAACCACCGGACATCCTAAAGCGCTTTACAGCCAATGAAGTACTTCTGATGTGTGGTCACTGTTGTAATATAGGAAATGCGGAAACCAATTTGCACACAGCAAGCTCCCACAAACAGCAATGTGATAATGACCAGATCATCTGTTCTAGTCATGTTGATTGAGGGATAAATAGTGGTCAGGACACTGGGGATAACTCCCCTGCTTTTCTTTGAAATAGTGCCATGGGATTGTTTACATCCACCTGAGAGCAGATGGGACCACAGTTTAACATCTCATGCTGAAAGGTGGCACCTCCAACAGTGCAGCATTCCCTCAACCTAGATTTATGTCAAGTCTCTGAAGTAGGACTTGAACCCACAACAACAGAAAATGCTGGAAAAACTCAGCAGGTCAGGCAACATCCGTGGAGAGAAATTTGAGTTGGCGTTTCGGGTCGAACACTTCTTCAAAACTGGAAAGAAAAGAAAATAGATCGAAGGCAGGGCTGCGATCGGACAAAAGAAGTGAAAGAAACAAAAGAAGTTAAAGAGACAATAAAAGGTATATGAAGCTAGACGAGATGGTAATAGGCTGAGATTAGGTGAGAAGTGTACTGGCAGGGCAAGAGATAGCTGCCAGGTGTGAGAGAGAAACAAAAGGAAAGGGGGGGGGAAAGGAGTGGAAAAATACCAGAAAATATGTAATAGGGGCCGAGGTTATGATCTGAAATTGTTGAACTCGATATTGAGTCCGGAAGGCTGCAGAGTGCCTAATCGGAAGATGAGGTGCTGTTCCTCGAGTTTACATTGAGCTTCCGTGGAACAATACAAGAGGCCAAGGATGGTGAGGTCCGAGTGGGAATAGAGTGGTGAATTAAAATGACAGGTGACTGGAAGCTCGGGGTCACCCTTACGGACTGAACGGAGGTGTTCCGCAAAGCGGTCACCCAATCTGCATTTGGTCTCCCCAATGTAGAGGAGACCGCATCGTGAGCAGCGAATACAGTATACTAGATTGCGAGAAGTACAAGTAAATCACTGTTTCACCTGGAAGGGGTGTTTGGGGCCCTGGACAGTGGGAAGGGGGGAGGTATAGGGGCAGGTGTTACATCTCCTCTGCATGCACGGGAAGGTGCCAGGTGAAGGGGAAGGGCTGTTTGGGGTGATAGAGGAGTGGACTAGGGTGTCTCGGAGGGAGCGGTCCCTACGGAATGCTGAAAGGGGAGGGGAGGGGAAGATACATTTGGTGGTGGGATCACTTTGGAGGTAGTGGAAATGCCGGAGGATGATCCGTTGAATGTGGAGGCTGGTTGGGTGAAAGGTGAGGACAAGGGGAACCCTATCGTGGTTCCGGGAGGGAGGGGCAGGGGTGCCGGCAGAAGTGCGGGAGATAGAACTGACACGGTCGAGGGCAGTGTCAACCGCAGTAGAGGGGAATCCTCGGTTGCGGAAAAAGGAGGACATGTCTGAAGCACTGGTGTAGAAGGTGGCATCATCAGAGCAGATACGGTGGAGACGGAGAAACTGGGAGAATGGAATAGAGTCCTTACAGGAGGCGAGGTGGGAGGAAGTGTAGTCCAGGTAGCTGTGGGAGTCAGTGGGCTAGTAGTGAATATTGAAACAGGTGAAACAGCGATTTACTTGTACTTCTCGCAATCTAGTATACTGTATTCGCTGCTCACGATGCGATCTCCTCTACATTGGGGAGACCAAACGCAGATTGGGTGACCGCTTTGCGGAACACCTCCGTTCAGTCCGTAAGGGTGACCCCTGAGCTTCCGGTCGCCTGTCATTTTAATTCACAGCTCCATTCCCACTCGGACCTCACCGTCCTTGGCCTCTTGTATTGTTCCACGGAAGCTCAACGTAAACTCGAGGAACAGCACCTCATCTTCCGATTAGGCACTCTGCAGCCTTCCGGACTCAATATCGAGTTCAACAATTTCAGATCATAACCTCGGCCCCTATTACATTTTTTCTGGCATTTTTCCACGCCTTTCCCCCTCCTCCCCCTTTCCTTTTGTTTCTCTCTCACACCTGGCAGCTATCTCTTGCCCTGCCAGTACACTTCTCACCTAATCTCAGCCTATTACCATCTCGTCTAGCTTCGTATACCTTTTATTGTCTCTTTAACTTCTTTTGTTTTTTTCACTTCTTTTGTCCGATCGCAGCCCTGCCTTCGATCTATTTTCTTTTCTTTCCAGTTTTGAAGAAGTGTTCGACCCAAAACGTCAACTCAAATTTCTCTCCATGGATATTGCCTGACCTGCTGAGTTTTTCCAGCATTTTCTGTTGTTATTTTGGATTTCCAACATTTGCAGTATTTTGCTATCTTGAACCCACAACCTTCTGACTCGGAGGCAAGGGCGCTACCCACTTTTTTTTTAATAAATATACTTTATTGAACATTAAGAACATTTACAACATCTTGATCATTTCATTGTATGATACAAATCAATTCCGCCGCTCTGCACAGCCATTCCACTACCACATTTTAACATCAAAATCTGAAGTTTAATTTGTCTCCTGTAACATATATTAATCGATTGTACTTTAAAAATTGGTTGTAAAATACTATCCTGAAATTCCTTGCTGAATAAAACATCCACAGAGCCTTATAATGATCTTTTAGCTTATACTTAAAATACTCTTTTAGATCCCCTTAAAATACAGCGGATTCCTTCTTTGCACAATCACGAATCTAGCCAAACTGAACATTAAATTAATTGCCACTCCGTTAGACTCAGGCAGACTCTCCTGCAATCCCCATCTCAAAATTGAGTCCCATGAGATTCCCATTCTCACTCTTCGGTCCCCACCCAACAAAAAAGCTTCACACAACTGTCGAACATAGTACTTAAAGTCATTTAACTGCGGACATAACACCAGTAAATGGGACAGAGACTCATCCCGTGTCCCACACACTGGGCAAGTTGCCGCCTCCACGCGTCCAATCTTGCACAAGACCGTTATGGTAAAAATCCGGTTATGAGCCAATTTGAAATCCAGTTCAATCCACTCTGGACATTTAAAATTCGCCCACACTCCCTTCCAAATCCTGTTGAAGTCCAGCTGTGGGTATATACTCTGCCAAAACTCCTGACCAGCAGGTGTCTTGAATCTCCATTCTCTAAATACCTGATAGAAATCTCGAGTATTACAGTTGTCAAATTGAACCAACTCTCCCCCTTTCTCCAGTACAAAGCTTGGAAAAGCAGGACGCATTTTACTTCCTTTGGAGATTTCCGCATTTTTATCTTCCATCCAATCCTGTGGCATTGCCCTCACAATCTTCTCATACATAATTCCTATTGCATTTTCCTCTACCTCCTGATCCTCCTCCCACACCATGTCCCTCACTATCGCTTCCGGCAACCAACCTGGAATCACCTCTTATAATACATCTTTCACAGATATAATCCCAGCTTTTTAAAAGCTTGATTAAATAAAACCTCTCCTTCGATGTTAACCCACCTGTTCAAAAATAAGGGCTGTTCTAAAAATTCCTCAGCCCCCTTGGGCATAAACTGCACACTTTTTAAAAATTGGGCCCAAGTCTCTACAACCCCCTTATAAAACCTAGGGAGAAGCTTAATCGATTTCAAAAATAAATTATTGTATTCCATATACAATATCCCCTGCCCTCCTATCCCACTTCGTTTTAAAAAATGCTCAAAACAACTCTTCCAAAAAGTGGTATTTGACTTCTGAAGAAATCTCTTCATCCATTTGATTCTAAAGGATTTTTTCTTCAAATCAATAACTGGGAAATTGAGTCCTCCCTGATTTCTCCGTCCAATGATGGTATTGTAAGCCACCAAGGCTGGTTTCCCTTCCCATAAAAGCCTCACACAAGCCTCTCGGATGGACTTTTCCGCCCACTCAGGAATATCCTCCACCGTCAAGAAGTACCATAGCTTAGATAGCAGGAGAGCAGACACCACTGTCGCTCTTCCTTGCACTTTCAACCACCTTCTTTCCCATCTTCCCAAAATCTTTTTAATTTTCATAACCTTCGGTTCCCAATTTAATCGATCTACTTCATCCCTGTTTTTCTTGCACCCCATATGCACCCCCAGAACTTCCAAAACCTCCACCACCTTAAAGGGACATTCCCCCAACCATTCCCCCCTACCCCTCCCTGCAAGCAGGCATTGGGACTTACTATAATTCACTCTGGCTCCTGAAGCTCTACAATATTCCTCCACTACATCCATAGCTTTCCTCACTGACTCCCCATTTCTCAATGTTAAGGTTGCGTCATCTGCATATTGGTGTATCACCGACACCAGCCCAGAACTGGGGACCACAATCCCAACTACATCTTGTTTCTTTCGCATCATGTAACCTAATGGTTCTGCTACCAATGTGTACAACAATGGGGACAGGGGACAATCCTGCCTCACTGATCTCTGTATCGGAAAATACTTGGATAAAAAACCATTATATTTAACACAGCTAAGTATGTTTGAATAAAAAATCCTTATCCACTGAATGAAATTTTCCTTGAAACCAAATGCTTCCAAAACCTTCAATAAAAACTCATGAGAGACCCTATCAAAGGCTTTCTCTTGATTTATCTTTAATACATAAGCCTCCTTCCCACTCTTTTCCATGAGCTCTATCGCATCTCGGATTGAGACCACAGAGTCTGCGAAGTCCCGGCCTATGACTCCATAGGACTGAGAGGGCCAAACTATCTGCGGTAACACCTCCTTCAAATGATTTGCCATAACCCTTGACAAGATCATATAATCCACATTTAATAATGTGATGGGCCTCCAATTCTTCAGATCCCGTCTATCCCCTTTATTTTTAAAAGCTAAGCTTATGATCCCTTTCCTCACAGATGGGGCCAGGCTTCCCTCAATTTTAATTTCCTTAAAAACTTCTAAGAGCAATGGACTTAAAATCTCGCAAAATTCTTTATAAAATTCTGCACTTAGTCCATCGGACCATGGGCTTCCCCCCTCTTCATTTCACTTATTGCTACTTTTATTTCCGCTAATCCTACTTCTTTGTCACACATGCTTCTCTCATCCTCCTTTAAACCCTCTTCAATAAAAGCATTAACCTTCTCCATCGCCAAATTGGAAATGTCTTCTTTAGTATATAACTCTTGATAAAAGCTGCTAGCCGCCTCTAAAATCTCCCCTCTTTCATGAATGATCATCTCCCCAACATTCAACTTCAATTAACGATAATCTCTGTCGCAGCTTCTCTTGCTCTAGAAAATATCTAGTGCATCTTTTGCCCTCCAATGCATCTCTAGCCTTTGCACGGAGAATGGCCCCCTCGCATTTTTCAGCTTGCAATAATTCCCACTCTTCCTTTAGCACCCAGAACTTAGTCTCTGCTCCCTTATCCCCTCCGTCAACTGCTTTACAGACATCCGTAAACCTTTTATTTATATTCTCTTCTGGACGCTGGTTAGTTGCCGCCCTCTTTTTCCCATAACTTACCGAAAAAACTTTTACCTCATATTTGAAATTATCCCACCAAACTTTTCTTTCTTTCAAGAACAAAGGTTCCTTCCGAGCATCCTTTATTATATTTATAATCCCTTCTTTATAAGTAATTTCTTTCAGGTATTGATTGTTTAAAATCCGCACCCCTGAACCGATCTTAACTCTGCTGTTCCTAATTCTAAGAACCAAAGCTGAGTGATCACTAAAAAATGCTTTTGTATAATAAATCTCCATCACCTCAGAACTTAACCCTTCCAGCATTAACACAAAATCTATTCGGCTCTGTTTTAAAACATCACCCACCCAACCTGCTCTGGAGAACTCCCTTTTTATGGGGTTCCGGTCCCTCCATAAGTCTCTCAAATTTAAATTTGCCATCATTTTTACGATCATCCCTCTGGAGTTATCATCCTTAAAGGTCATCTGGGCTGAAATGTCCATCCGATAAAAATACATTAAAATCCTCCACTATACAAGGATTTTCCACCTCTGCCGCTTCAGTGAATAACCCCCGAAAAAACTCGCGACGCTTGCAATGGTCGTTCGGTGCATAGATATTAAAGAGATCGCAATTAAATCCCTCCATTTTTAACGTTAGCCGTAAAAATCTCCCCTCAGCGTCCTTGTCCATCAAGGCAATGTTCTCTTTTATGGACAGACTCACCAAAACAGCCACCCCTCTATGGTTATTGTTTGCACAACTCGCAAACACCTCTCCCTTCCAAACATTCTGAACTCTTTCTAGGATATCCTCATCCCAAAAGGTTTCTTGCAGACACAAAACGTCCGTACTTTTAAAACCCTGCAACAACTGCTGCAATTTCTTCTCACCCCTCAGTCCGTTCACATTAATCGAGACCAATGTAATCATGGCTCCAAAGAAGGGAAGTATGCCTGATAATCTCCCCATCATTTAATCTCTGGCCCTTCCCTCCTCACATGCTCGTTCCCAACTTCTCGGGCAGCTGTTACTTTTTCCTGCAGCCTCCGACTCTTTTTCCCCTCCTGTTTAAACTTACCCTGCTGTTTCTGCCTCTTCCTTGCATTAAGTTTGGGCCCAGGAGCTGCCCTTGCTCCCTCCTTCTGCCCCTCACTAACCTTTCCTTTTTCACATGATGCCACCCCACCCCCGACCTCCATGTCTCTGCCCCCCTCTAATTCCTCACACTCAAGCTCTCCTGCAACCCCCTGTGCCTGCTCCCCGTCCGATACATAATCCTGCTCCCCGTCAGATACTTCATCTCCCACAGAGAGTCTTCCTGCTATCACAGTTTCTCCCACTGTGCCGCTCCCTTCGACCACATCTCCACCTCTGACCCTTGCACCCTGTTCCCTCTCTCCATGGGACAATGGCGCACCTAAATTGTTCCCTTCTGATGTCTCTATCTCGCCGTTCCCACCCTGCTGTCCCTTTAAGGCTCCTGCCTCTTGCTCCCTTTCCCCGTCCTGCCCCCTCCCACTCACCAAGATATCCGACTCCCCGCCTCTCCCTGGAGCACCCACATCCACCACACACCCCACTCCCACCTCCTCTCCCCCCGCAGCCACCAGGCACCCCAGGGGGAGCCGAACCGCACTAAGGCTCGAGTCTGCACTCGACCCTTGCTGCCCGCTGCTGTCTTTGTTGCCCTCCACAGCACTCGGCATGTTTTCCGCCATCTCCATCCCGTCCTCCGCTCCGCCATCCTCTGCCTCTTCATGTGCTCCTTTCTCCTTCATTTTACCGGCTGTGTCCTCCGACTGCACCACTCCTCTGGCCGTTCCACTCTCATCTCCTTCTCCTTCTCCCATCTCCTCATCACTCATATCGCTCCCTTCTGCCACACACTCACAGTGGGTGGGGCCTTTGTGACACACCCCACAGCTCTCCGCCTTGCAGCTCCAAGCGATACGTCCCGACTCACCGCAATTGTAACAATACAAATCTGGACAGTTTCTTACGAGATGGTCATATCCCAGACAATAGTAGCACACCTTTACTTAGTTATCGTGCAGCACACAAAAGTACTGCACTCCTTCCAGTGTCTCGAACTTCAAACTGTACGGCAAAGACCTCACCCCCTCGGGGAACCGCACCTTTACATACTGGGTTCCGTCTGCTACCCGTGTTCCCGGGTAGTACCTCCTCTTTATTTCAGAACAGATTTTAATGTCCCACGACTCCAACTTTTTGCTCAGCACTTCGTCCTGAATGCACACTGGCAAGTTCAAAAATGAAACCACCACCTCCTCTGAATATAGCAGAGTCACCTCCAAGAATTTCTCACCAATTTTCAGATTGAGTAGCAGTTTTTCCACCTCCTCACGGCCACTGACCGTCACCTCAAATCCCACATTCGGCTTTGGTCGGCAGGCAAAGCAGCTTCCCTCGCCACAGTCCTCATGAAGCACCTGGATTATATCCCAGGCTCGAATCTTCTTATCTTCACGCTGCACCACCACCGTATTTTCTTTACCAAACCTACTGAGGTCCCGGCCCAAATCTTTGGACCTTTTTTTTCCCCTTGCCACCACAGTTTCTTCCCTAATTAAATTCCTCTCGGGAATATTGTCCTCTGAGGGGCCCAGCACTCCGGACCCCTCAGCAGCCATCTGGCTGTTTTTTGTGGGCCAGAAATGCCCTAAAACCTGAAAACAACACCCCAAAACCCACCACCAACTTTTTACAAAACTCCCTCCAACACCCAGCTGCAATTAGGCAACCAGTAATACCTGGCTCACTCCTAGCCCCTCCCACCTAGAGAATGCTGCCCACTGAGCCACTGGAGTGGGGGGTAAATGGCCTACTCCTGTTTCTATGTTTCAAGAATACAACAGATGGACAATCAGCCACTTTAAATTAGTTACAGTTCCCTTCACTTTCTATCTCAGCAAAAAGTTTTTGTAGTGTCGACTTGGAAGGCATCAAACATTCTTCAACATTAGATTTTTCCAAAGGACTGTAGTGACCTGATGCTAACGAATCACATGAAAGGCTTAATATAGTCTACAATGATGTAAAGTAAATTTGTACTTCTGAACTGCACTTCACATCTATATATATAAATCGGTACTTCTGTCATTCTGTCTATCTGTCTATCTGTCTATCTGTCTGTCTGTCATCGCATGTGCGTTGCGGGTATGCACTCGAAAGTTACAGGGCGTACCTACGCGCGCGTTACCTCCAAAGAAAGCTTACGCTTCCGAGACGGTTTTAAGCGTATTTATGTTTCGGCCGGCCTAAAATCCCGCCCGCGGTATCCCAAAAGCCTTCAACGTTCCGCTCATTAGCATCTCATTATCCGCTCATTAGCGACAGAGTGACCTCGAGCTCGACCAATCGTACGCTGGGTTGCTGGCGTGTGCCGCCGGGCCAATCGGTGCGCATGTGGCCGGGCTTTATCGTTCTGAACCGAGGTGAGTCGCCGCCATCTTGATTCCAAACTTTTCCTTTCTTTTTCCCGCTTTCTGCGTCTTAAAAAAAAACGTTGCTTTTAAAACACATATTGTTTAGAAAGTCATTAACTTATCTAATCTCATTAATTTTCCTACCTTTCCCGTTTTTCCAGGTAGGCCTAGAAGCCTCGGCGTCTCCTCCGCACCCACGCCCGAGCTAGGCACCTCCCGGCCCCACTGGAAGGCTGGAGGGCCGAGCCTCAGCCCAGCGCCGCTAGGGTGCGCGCGCAGCAGGAGCTGAGACGTCTCTGGCTCGGCCGGGGTGCGGGGCTTGCTGAGCGTCCAGCGTTACCCTGGCAACCGGGCCCGCCGGACGTCTCGCACAGCCGCAATCGGCGGTCTTCACCTGGGGGCCGCGAGCTTCGGGGGGGGGGGGGGGGGGCCGCGACCCTCGGGGGGGGGGGGTGCCGCGCGCGCAGCAGGAGCAGCTGAGACGCGGCGTCTCTCTCTCTGGCTTGGTCAGCGTCACGGTTGCCCTGGCAACCGGGCCGGCCGGCCGAGAGAGACGCCGCGTCTCAGCTCCTGCTGCGCGCGCAATCGGCAGTCTTCACCTCGGGGGGGGCCGCGACCCTCGGGGGGGGGCGACCCTCGGGGGGGCCGCGACCCTCGGGGGGGCGCCCCCCGCCCTCCCTTCCCCCCCCTTTTCCCCCCCTCCCTTCTCCCCGCCCTTCCCCCCTCCCTTTCCCCCTCCCTCCCCCCCTGCCCTCCCTTCCTCCCCCCCGCCCTCCCTTCCCCGCCCTCCCCCTCCCCCCTCCCTCCCCCCGCCCTTCACCTCCCTCCCCTCCCTCCCTTCCCCCTCCTCCCTCCCTTCCTCCCCCTCCCCTCCCCCCCGCCCTCCCTTCCCTGCCCTCCCCCTCCCCCCTCCCTCCCCTGCCCTCCCCCCCTCCCCTCCCCCTCTTCCCTCCCCCCTCCCCTCCCTCTCTTCCCCCCAGTCGCGCTCTCTCTTCCCCCCAGTCACTCTCTCTCTTCCCCCCAGTCGCTCTCTCTCTTCCCCCCAGTCGCTCTCTCTCTCTGTTCCAACAACAACATTCCCTCGAAAAAGCCTCGGCACCGCCGGGCACTTCAGCTAGTTTAGTATAAGTCATTGCCAGATAATCATTAACAGCCATCAGCTTCAAGCGTGTGATGCTGACTGCTGCCAGAATGGTACCAGTGATCCTTTGAAAAATTGGCGACAATCAGTCAGCTATTGGGATTTAATTAGTTCCTGGGACATCTTTTCCTAATAAATGAATGGCCCCAGTAATCATATCCAAATTCACAAGCAACAAATGTGTTATAATGAAGGATAAGCATGAAGTAAATCATAGTACATATCATGGATAGCAGTTATTGTCCTCTCTTTTATTTTCATCAGTTCACAGGTAATTTGAAATTCGGGTCTCCACGGGTGAGTATGCATGGGGTACTCACCCGTAAGCCCAATGGAAGTGCCGGTTTCCTGCATGCACTGCGCATGCGCGGGAAACTGGCACTTCCGTTCCCCTGAACGAAGGGGTTCAGTGGTCGAACGCGTGCGCGGAGAGGCTGCACGTGTGCATCGAACTTCGTTTTTCTTACAGGTTTTCCCAGGAGGATAAGTCTCCAGAAGTTAGACATGTAAAAAGCAGGTGTAAGGCCTGCTTTTCACAAGGTAAGTGGTGAATTAATTAAAATTAAAACATTTTTTCCACAGGTTTATTATTTTTAAATACTTTAAAGAAAGGTAAGTTTATTTTTAGCCCCGTTAGAAAATAAAATTATTTTTTTCAAAAATTTAAATTATTGTTTAAAATAATTACTTCATGTAATTTATAGTTTATTTAAAAAATGTGATTTTATTTAAAATTTATTTGAAGATTTAGTGATGTTATGGGGCCCGCAGTATTTCTAAGTTTTGACAGGTCTTCCTGTCAGACTTATGAATGGAGCATTCCCTGCTCCGATTGGCTCCCCATGGCCCACGTGATCCCAGGGGACGCATCGAACTAACTGCACCCCTGGGATACGCAAGCACTGCGCGCCGGCAGTTGGAGCAGGCCTTGGATCAGAATTCCACGGGGACCCACAGCTCAACGGCCGGCGCGCAAGGTAAGTGCAGGTCGGGGGCTTACACCCGCGGGAAGCCCCCGACCCGAATTTCTGAAATATTGACACTGATATCTATTATTGTTCTTTTTGTTCATTTTCTGCTAATTTTCTACATGATATTGCTACTATTGGGCTTTAGTTACAAGGATAACTTTTTTGTTGCTTATAATTTGCATAGAGATGTCTAAATATAATTTTCTTGTCGCATCAAGCAGACTTGAGTGCTCCCAGCTTTCCCTAAAATGGACAATGTGATCCAAATCGTCAGATGAAAGAGCAGCACAGCTCAATGCTAAAAAAAAGGCAACTATATTCATCTTTAGCGATCCCATTGTAAAATGGTTCATCTTAAAGTTTTATCTTGAAGTGTAATCTGGTTGTTGTCAGTTCAAACTTATTGCAGTTCTTTGAGGCTTCCTGTTCAGACATTTCTTATCCCAGTAAACAACAGATAGACTTGACAGTGAGATAATACACGTCAAGAAATTCCGAGTGTGAATAAATACTATGAAAAGACATTTTCCTGTTCTGCTAGTGTTGCTGTAGAAAACATTTAAATGACTTAAAAATGACAATCTTAGCACTTCAACATTTACAATTCCTGTTATGGTGCTCTCTCCTGATGCTTTCCACTGGTGCTCACCGTTAAAGTAAGCTACCATAGGCAAGTACATATTTCTGACATTGGGGCTGAATTTGCTGCCAAAATAATGGTGAGGCTAATGGTGCTCGTCGTTACTTATGCACAAATGCTACAGCAACTTTAGATGAGGGGCAGATGTGCAGTGAAACGCGGAAATCCAAACGTTGCTGTCGGAGTTGCACTGTTCCACCGTTAGCTTTGTGAAAATGGCATCTCGCTGTCTGCCTCACCACTGAAATGTATTGAATGTCATGAAGTTGCTGTATTTGCACGATAGATACAAACTAAACTCAACACAGAAAGTTAAGTCTTGCCCATTTTAGTCAAGTACCCTTTTAACGATAACTGTTAATTACTGCCAGTCAACCTCTCTGGTACTGAAAATCAACTATTACAAGTGTGGAGTTTCATTCCTTCAGGTTTTATTTGTTGTTGGAGATTTTAAAAATGTTAAATTTAAAAAAAAATCCTTTCTGTCTCTTTTTTTCTCTCTCTCAATCCAATCTTTCTTTCTCTCTCTCTCTCTTTATTTCGCTTTCTGTACCTGAATTGACATTGAATTCACCCATTCTAATTTACACTTCCTTCTCAGTCCTTGTACTGTTAATTTCACAATCCTTCAGTCTGATTGGTTAAGGAGATACACAGTTGCTTTCCCTGTTCACTCAGGTCTCAGGTGCTCGGTTTCTCCTCGCTGTGACATTATCAGCTCGCACGTTCAGCAATTGGTCACACAAAAAATTCAAAAACCTCAATGTGCACGGGTGAGTCGAACTAAGGGCAGAGGCCATTGGATGCCCTGCCACAGCAAATTGTAGCCCAATATATTTACAGTATCCAGGATGTCACATCCCCAGAGTGAACAATTGGTACACTGGAAACAATATGGGTTAACCTTGTAACTCCTGACTTCTTTAAAATCAGTGGAAAATAAATTGCTGATTGATCCTTTAGCTCAGGCTAAGAACTGCCAATTTCCTTTTTTAAGGGACAGATAAACACAAACAAAATGGAACAATCAGCTGAATGAGTACAGTAATAGAACACTGGAGTTATCTCCAGTATTCTACTACTTTAAAAATATTCTAAAACATTACAATTACTCCCCTTGCAATACTCTGCAGTAAATTTTGTAACTTCGAACATACATTCATGATGAAAATCTTTTACATGAGGAAGCGATTTCACAGGATGCCAATAGCCTCCAGCCCGTATGATGGGGGCGATTTTGCCAGCCCTGGGGAAGCGGGTTTGCTGGCGGGACTGCCGGGAAAATGGCAGAACCTGGGGGCGGGTACCCACCCCGCCCCCAACCCGCCTCCGTGTCATCTTCCCAGGAGGCAGGTAGCCGACCTGCGCCGGGTCCCGTCTCCTGGAGGCAGGAAAGGGATTACAGCCACTTAACTGCCTGTTAACAGGTAGTTAACAAGCAGTTAAGAGGATTATCCCCATTTTTCCACCAGAGGCGCAGGCTTCCCACCAGTGTCACTGAGGCGAGCAGTGGGTCTGCGGGTGAGAGGGGTGCAAAAGTATGCTGTGGAGGTGAGTGCTGGGTGCAAGTGTGGAGAGGTAAGTGTGTGAGGTGAGTGGAAAGTGATAGAAAATTTACTTACCTTTGTTTCTTCCTGCAGCCTTCAACCGTTGGGGATGCGGAGAGTCTCACATCTCCATGGCAGAGGTGACAGAATGGCTGCTATATTCTCTGATGCAACAGCCATCTAATTTCTACTCAATAAAGAGGTTTGATGAGTCTTGAATACAAGAACTCATTAAACAGCAGAGATTGTCAGTGTTTGACAGCTTCACAGAGCTGTCAAATTATGACAATTCATCTGTCACAAATTTTTGACAGATGAAACGTCATACGCTGACGTTCTCTGCAACCAGCTTCCCCTTAATTGGCCTGCTAAGCCCGCTGGGCGGGCTTAACATGGTCAATCAAGGGAAAATAGCGTGGGTTGGCCAGAAGTCGATGGAGGCGGGACTAAAACCCGACAAGTGGAAGTCCCGCCTCCAAAAGTTCCCCATTGACAAAATCCAGCCCGATGGTACGGTGAGAGGGGAACTGAAGCATGATTGCTGCCAGTCCTAGTTGTATGTTTCTCTTGCCTGTGATCCAGGCTGGTGCAAAGGAAAATGGACAGAAATCACTCACATTTGTAAAGCCATCAACCATATTGGATTTCAAACACATCAGGAATAGATGATAAAATAGACCATTGAAAGCCTGCTGACCAATGTTAAATAGATCCACCACTTTGGTGGTCACCTGCTCCCATTTGTTAATCAATACAAATAACTGGGTTCCAAATGACCATATACATCTCCTATAACTTGGGGCACTAACTCTGACACAATGCCTACTCTGCCAGCTTTTGAAGAGCAAAGCTTATTTTGACTAGCTAGCCCTTACTAGTAGTGATAGTTTCTCATAGACAAACCTGAGGTTTATGAACAAACAATTTGGACAGTTTACAGGCATAGATGTCAACAGCAGGTAGACCAACTCCTCCTGCACTTCAATGTCTCCCACACGGTTTGTATATTCTCTCCTGGATAATAGTCTCCGAAAATAATTTTAAAACTTGTATAATGCTGACATAGCTTATGGTTCCTATAAAAAGTTACAATACATTAGATTTTTATTGCATTACATTTTTATTATCTTAAACAGTACAGTTCTTTAATCTGGCACAGTTCTGTTCAGGTAGGGATTAATGATCTCATGGCACTATTCATAGAAGGGCAGGGAGTTCTCCTGGTGTCCTGGCAAACATTCCTTCCTCAACAAACACAACCAATTAACAGAGAAATTGGACATGCCTCTTTTTCTGTTTGATGGGACCTTGCTTTGTGCAAAATGGCTACCGGATTTGTCTACATGAGCCATTATAATTTATTACGTGAAGTGCTTTGCATTTCTGAGAGTTGCTATTTAAATCCAATTCTTTCGTTCAGCCTAATTTCATGTCTTATTAACACTACTGTGCACTGCTGTTATCTTTGATTGTTCTGCTAAAAAATGGCTATTTTATTTATTGCTGAGGAATTGAGATAAAGAGCAAAAGCCCACAGTATACAAACCACCTAGTTTGAAAAGAATAGGAGAGAAGACAAAATAGATCAAGAAATTCCAACAACTTGCATTTATATACAGCCTTGGGGCTACAAACTATTCTATTTTTTTTACCAACCAGCATTAATATATGTATCATAGAATCAGAGAATGGTTACAGCAAAGAGGGAGGCCATTCGGCCCATCGAGCCCGTGCCGGCTCACTATAAGAACATTTCAGCTAGTTCCACTCCCCCGCCTTTTCCCCGTAGCCCTGCAAATTATTTTCCTTCAGGTACTTATCCAATTCCCTTTTGAAAGCCATGATTGAGTCTGCCTCCACCACCCTTTCAGGCAGTGCATCCCAGATCCTAACCAATCGCTGCATAAAAAAGTTTTTCCTAATGTCGCCTTTGGTTCTTTTGCCAATCACCTTGAATCTGTGTCCTCTGGATCTCGACCCTTCTGCCAATGGGAAAAGTTTCTCTCTATCTACTCTGTCCAGACCCTTCATGATTTTGAACACCTCTATCAAATCTCCTCTCAACTTTCTTACATATCTGTTTGCTATTGTGCTGTTGTTTCAATATTCACATGCTACAGACCCTTTAAAACCAGTGCTGCTTAACTAGAGAGGTATCAGCCTAGGTTGTTACCATAGCGACAGACAAACCAAAACAAAGCTAGCTGGAAATTAAGAATTTTTCAATAACATTTTAACAGTTATTATTATAAATTCAATAACCTATGTAATTACAAGGTATTGTCATCATAATTACTGTACCAATTCAAATTCCTTTAATTTTCCAGTACTGATTCATAACTAGCAATGTAATGCAAATGCATAACACATTGATTAGAATGTGAAAGATTTGTTATTACTGTTGCAGTTCCATGACCAGCAAAATAATTATACATTAAGAACTTTATAATGACATTGGTAGTCATAGAACTTAAAACAAAGCTTTGTAACTCAAATTCATGTTATTGATGGTATTAATTGTTAAATACCACTTCTTACTTTCCTTCCAAGTAAAAAATCCTGTTTGGCAATTCAGCAATTGCTAGCAATAATAAGGCTTTAATGGAACATAATTTGGAAGTGCATCCACTGACTGCTAAAGGGGTGCTGCTAATCCAGATGTTTGCTTGGGAATTGACTGTTGAGCAAACTGGTAGTTACATAAGATGCACAGCCCACCAACATTCACACACACAGAATCACACAGAAACCCCACAGTGCAGATAGAGGCCATTTCGGCCCATCGAGCCTGCACCGACACATATCCCACCTGATCCCCGTAACCCCTTCACCAACACATAGCCCACCCTATCTCCGTAACCCAACACATTTTAATCCCCCTAACACTAAGGGTCAATTTATCATAGCCAATCAATCTAACCCGCACATCTTTGGACTGTGGGAGGAAACCGGAGCACCCGGAGGAAACCCACGCAAACACGGGGAGAATGTGCAAACTCCACACAGACAGTCACCCGAGGCTGGATTTGAACCCGGGTCCCTGGCGCTGTGAGGCAACAGTGCTAACCACTATGCCACCGTGCTTTTGCCATTGGTCCCATTATGACTACGTTTGGTGTTCCCTTGGGCATTATAATATCGTCTCCCGCTGATGATGCTACTGGTTCTTATAATATATTTTGGACCAGTACTACTATATCGAACTGGCCTCAGTAAGTTAATTACCACTTGGATTGAATTTGAGGATGCCCATACATCTGAGGAGGACCAGTCACAGTCAGTACTAATTCTCAGAAATCAGGATAAGCAGGCAAATGAGCCAATCAGTATTACTCTTTATGATGTAACAATATACTCAATGATTTTGGATCATGATCACTGTGCAGTTCTGAACTTCTGGCATTAGGAATGGCAATTATTGGAATAGTTTGATGATAATGTATATTATTTATATTCTTATCTCTTGGATGGAGAGTCACCAGTGGGCCAGTCTTGTATACTTCCCAGATGTTAGTTCTGAATTGTATTGGTTGGCAATGTAAGATTCGAAATTTTCAGCAAAAATCACGCAAGAAAACCGGATAAAATAAGACTGTTTATTGACCAAAGTAAGCTTGCACAGAAAAACCTTTGATAAAAGGGCATACAAAATGGCCACCGGGCCCCGTGATCAGTTTCTGAACCATTTTATTTCTGTTACTGCAAGCCAGACAGGCTTGAGGATTGAAGACAGTAAGCCAGCGAAAGCCAGTATCTGGGAACCGAAACTCAGGAAAACAGCATAAATATTCAATGGATTCTAAGTACAGGATGGGGCCCATCAAGATATGGGCGGATAATGCAAAAACACTTATACCCATTTATTGTACAAAGGAGAAACCGTTTAACAGCCATCAAGGAAAATCTCCAGACCGATCAATATGCGAACCAAGTCGCGATGACAATGTAAAAGACATTAAAAGACATTATCGGCCAGGAAGGCCAGTTAAGTTATCACCGGCTCCCGTTACAAGACAAAGCGCCCCTGCAGAGATTTCTGCCTGCCAAAATTAATACAAAGACAGGACTATGATTTGGCGGGAGATAAGACTGTCCCAAAAGAGTATAACTATGGATTGAAAGTCCATCTAAGTTACTTCGAACTTCACTTCACTGCTGCTTCTTGCTGGGCGACTTCAGACTTCTACTTCTTCAAGAACTTCTTCTACAAGGAACGAACGAAGGACGGACGGTGCCAGGATCGGCGCCTCTTCCACTTCGGTAGATGCGGAATCGATGAAGACGTTTCGTCTTTTTAAAGGCGGACGATTTCGGTGAAAAGACAACGTGGTCGGTGTTCAGCCAAACAAGGCTCGGCCACGACGAGAAGACGACGAGGGTGGCCCGGGTACTGGGGTCGGGAGATCATCGACGACCCAGGCCGATGGAGAAGAAACCCTCTGGAGAACCGACGATCCAGGCCGGAAAGATTCTCCCATGTGCAGGCACTTCTTCAACAGCCTGCAGCTGAAGGTTTGCTCCATGAACCCAAATCCACAATAGTGGATCTCAACCTTGACGAGCGCTCATCGAGGCTGTGTCTACCCCACCGCCTCGAGGGAGAGAGAATATCGACTGCGCCAGAAGTTTCCAAATCCACGTGACGACGGAAAGCGGTGCCAAAAGACTGCGAACCCCCTTTTTCACAATTTCGAGAGTGGCGAGCATGATCCCAAGTTCCCCAGGTCGAAACTTAGTATAGGTATAGGGGAGGGAGTTAAGTGTAATCGTAATGTGTTTCCCCTTTTACGATGTGCCGTGTGTTCCCCATTTCCATAGAGTCAAGTTCATAAATTTGTGCATGATTGTAGTAACTTTAATCTGTGCCTATGACATGTATTTTGTAATGCTTCAAACTGTTTAAAAATAAAAGCATCCATTTCGTGCTATTCAACCTGGTCTATTGAGTTCTTTCTCTGCACTACCGCTCTCTGCAACTAAGTCCAAGGTCTACAACCGTAGGGGGAGTGGGTCGAACCACTCAAGGGTAATTATTGCACGAAGCCTGGCAGGAGACCAGAACGAGCAAGAGAAACCCCCTACAGAAATGGCGACCGCGGCAGGACCTTGGCAGCAGGAAAGTAGTGTGTTAGATCAAGGTCTGAATAAACGAGATGTGATGGATGAAAGAATAGCAGATTATGTTTTTGGAAAAGTCAACCTCACAAAGCAATGGATATCTGACCTGTTGAGAGATAGGCGCCTGCTAGACGCAGCCATCAAGTGGACAGCGGGTAAAGAGCATAAGAAATCTGTAGAGAAGGCGGTCTGGCTGATGTGCTACAAAAAGCAAGTCCAGCTTTTGGACCAGGTCGTTGCAGCACAGACAGCCCAGATCAACGGTTTGCTTAAAGATGTAGAGGAGAAGGTTGCGGGAGGTCAGCAACTGATTGAAGCGCTTAACGCGCTGAATCAGGAACGCCACTCCATAATTCGCTGCCACGAAACCCGGGTAGAATATATAAAGTGTCAGGTCATTGAAGCCAAGGCCAGTGAAGGTAGAATGAGAGGCAGGTGTTTCCGTCTAGCCAAACAGATAGAGGCCCAAGAGGAAAAACTTCTGGGAGCCAGGGCAGCATATAAGATGGCCATGGAGGATAGATCTGAGAGCACCGACCACAGCGCTTGCCGAAGGGAGCAAGAGGACCTGAGAACGGCCCTAGCCAAGGCAAACGGGTTGGTGTGTCTCAGAAATCCACCAGCGAGTCAGCTATTGCTAGCCAAGGAATCCAAAAGACCGATTCCATAAGAGACAGTTGGGGTACCAACTCCCGAACCCTCTGCGCCTCCTGCTTACGAGGAGTCTTGGACTCCGGGACAGGAGACGGAGACGGTAGAGGAAGAGAGCCCTGAGGTAGAGCAACCCCAGATAGTAGAGTCAGGGCCGGTGCCGATGTGTCCAACTAGACACCGGAGGCTCGGTCCAAATGAAGCAAATGGCGATGACGGACCCCTTGAGAGTCAGATCGTAATGCCCCATAGCGCACGACAGCTAAGAGAGATGATAAGTCACATCCCAAAACTCTCCGAGTCAGGAGATCCATCCGTGCATTTCAGGGACGTGGAGCAGACCGCAGCAGTCAATGACTGCGACGGGGTGGAACAGTCTAAAATGCTGCTGTTCTCCCTGGACAGTTCGCTCCTCCAGTGTCTCCCTGATGAGAGCAAGAGAGGGCACAGGGACTATGAGTTACTACGGGATGAGATCCTGGAGATCATGGGAGAGGGGGACGGAACCCCGTTCCTCCGTTTAGAAAAGACAGTGCAGCTAGAGGGAGAACCCCCACGGGTTTTCGCCGAAAGGTTGTGGCCGGTGTATCGGCGCAGCTGCCCGGGCGGGCCGGCCCGGGCCGGGCTGAATAATGAACAAAGGGCTCATTGGCTTCGGTGCCTGGTAGCAGGTTGCCTGCCAGTAGTGAGGGAGCAGGCCAAAGCATGGTTTGACCCCACTAACGCCCGCTCCACGGAGGATCTAGTACTAGATCAGCTCACGATCAGTTATAGGAACAACAAGGGCAAGAAAACGCCTGTTGTAAAAGGAAAGGTGCATGAGGTGAGGCCCGCAGCCTCTGCTAAAAGGGAATGGCGTCAGGAGGGAAATCGCCCTCCCCAAGCCAACAGCAGTTGTTACGGGTGTGGGAAGGAGGGTCATTGGCGCAAGGACTGTAGGAATCCATGGAAGGATAAGAGAGAGAGAGCGTTCGCCGCAGCCCAAGACCGAGCCCAAGCCCAAGTCCTAGCCCATGGTCAGATCGTTACCCCAGCACCAACACAAGCACAAGCCCAGACCGCTGCCCCAGCACCAGTCCAGAATCCAACCGTAGCCCCTGCCCTAACCACAGGGGGTGGTGCGGTTGTGGATCCCGCTGCGATTGAGTCAATCATACAGACAATGCGGTCTCTGATGACCTCGCAGGGGAAAATAGCTGTCACCACCGGCCTTGGCGCTCCCGAAGCTCCGATCGCTGTACATAAAGGACTAGAGTCGGCGCAGCCCGTCTACCTGTGTCCGCTCCGCTATGACGCATGGAGACGACCCCTCATCGAGATGGAGGTAGAGGAGGTGAAGGAAACTTATCTGTTGGACAAGGGCGCATCGTGTACCGTAATCCACGCAGATAACCCCACCACCTCGCCTCTGTCCATCGGGGTCCCATATCGTCTGTTGGGCTTCACGGGTGAAGAACAGGCTGGCGCACATTCCCTTCCCCTCTCCATTCGTTTAGGACCACTCCGCACCAAGTGGAAGTGTATCCTGATGAAGTGGGAGGTGGGAGGTGGAACGGGAGTCCTGGGGTCTGATTTCTTGGTAGCCCACGGGATCCACGTGGACCTGAGAAATCATTGTATCTGGGGAGAGGGTACGAGTGTGAAGGGGATAGAAAGTGTTGAGGAAACCCCTACGAAGGCGCGGGTTGGCCAGCGAGAAGTAAAATTCTTGGGTCTAACCCTATGCGCTGACGAGAGAACCGTAGACCAGGAGGAAGAACCAGAATCGGTGCAAAATCCATCGGTCTGCGCCACTCATGCAGTAGAGGTGTCCCAACGCAAAAGGTGGTTTCACCTGAAGCGGTGTAAACTGTTTAAACCGGGTGCACAAGGGCCATCAAAGGGGACCAGGTCTGAGAACAAAGATCCTCAGCCTGCAACAGAGTCACAGACCACACAGGCTGGAACAGTAGCCTGCGTGAAGGGAGAGGCCATCCCATTGGAGTGGGAGGTCTCCCCTTTTGAATGGGATTCAGGCAGGAAAGAGCCCGAACAGCTCGACCTCGCCTTAGACCCAATCACGGAGGAGGAAGAGTCAGAGGACGATGATCCCGCCCTCGACTCAAGCATGGGGGAGGTAGGGAATGGGGGCGGAGACTCACTACCTGTAGGGACAGGTGAGGTGGAGCCGGAAGCCACAAATCCCGACCCCGGGGTGGCGGAGCCTGAGGGAGGGGAGCTGGAGCCGACTGCTGTGGAGGAACCACAGGCTGTGACGGTAACAGTCCCAACCCCCGGTCCATCAGCCCCGGGAGCCCAACCCAAAGCAGCCCCTCATAGGTCGGCTCGAGAAACCCAGCCCAGAAAATTTTGGCCAGACTCCCCCCATCTTTCCCAACCACGGTTTAGAGCAGCCCCAGGAAGGCATGGTCCCCGTTCAACAGCGACAGGCTGCGGGGGATCAAAGCCGAAGGTCAGTGCAGCCCCACCGCAGGGTGTGGCGTGAGACAGCTCTCACAGGGATTAGGCAAGCCGCCCCGCGGAGGGCGGCGCTGTACATAAGTTAAGTCAGGCAATCATAGTGATAGTTTAAGGATATATATATATATATATATATAGCGTTAAGATGTGTTAAGAGTACAATTTTGAAATCTGCCCGGTATGTGTGTTTGTTTGGCAGCGGGGTCCAGGAACCCGCGCGTCCATTTAATTAGGCCAGCACCTATTGGGAGCCCGGCTACATCATTTTATTGGTTACAGAAACTTGGGATATGATGGAAAAGATTCTAATTGTGTTCATGGCGATCGGGTGCGGGTGGGCCTACCGAGGCCGCACCAAGGATGTCATCATCTTCGGGTGCTCCGGGGACACGGCCCCCATCGCAACGGATGGGACAGGGGAGCGAGAGGCTGAGGAAACCGCCACCTACTTCCACCAAGGGAGATGGCCAGGTTGGCTGGGAACGAATTCCATGGAATACTCCAGCAATTTCGGTTTTGCCTACCAAGAGACTTCGTTAACGTGCCCTCGGGTGAGGATCCTTGCACCCAGAGTCAGCGTTACCGTGGGAAAGAGAATTTGCCTGGTGTGCAATGGGAACGTACCACTAAGATGATGGTGGTGGCTACGAAAGCTGGGAAAGGACATGAGGAACTCTACGGTCGAGTGGGAGCGACTGGGTAATAATACCCATCGGACTATTACGGGGACTCACGGACAATTACGTGTGTGTTGGGACAAATGGTGGGAACCAGATGAAGGAATATATGTCTGTATGTGGGGTTCGAGACATGTGTGCCCCAAGGGCGTATCCATCTTCTTCCAGAGGCAGGGGGAGGATGAAGGGAAGGGGATGAGATGGGATGTCAGCACTCGAGCGTGCGGAGCCCCATACTCCCCTATTCCGGTAAACGCCACTGAACTCATCACCCGCGCACGCAAGCCCCTGCCCACGCTTCCGGTAGCACTAGCCCAGAAAGAAGCGTGCCCAACCACCACCAAGGGACCCGGGAACGGTTTAGTATTGGTACCCACCGGTCAGGTGCTGTACCAAGGGGTACACTACGCGGTGGCCTCAGTGATTTTAAATCTCACTGAGTTACGATTGCCGGAGTGGTGTCCCAATGAAACGGAACAATTATACCAGGTCCTGTTAACCCGAATGTTTAGACAATTTTACGAATTTGACTTTGCCGACATCGACAAAGACAAATTATACACCACACCGCCAGAAGTTTTGGATCGAGTCGGGAGGCAAAGAAGGGGTACTGTAAATCACATATTCACTGCTTTTAATACCGGGACATCTGTCGTCAATGCTCTAGATAACGTAGAGCTGCAGACACAGATCAACGGTTTAAAAGCCCAGTTAAGGAACATACTGACAGACGAAAATAAGGTAGTGGGTTCTGAGTTACATGAAAATCTTGGTTTTCTTACACCAGACCACATATCTACTCGATTTTCTTCTGTATCGCCGCCTGCACCTAAGTCCGGTGTCTGGAACGCAGGGGCATGGGAGCGACTCGAACCGCTCACCAACAGTCGGGGGCATAACTGACTGGGCGCACGCACCACACCCGCCACCCCCGACACATACCATTTGCCTTCTTAACTGCCTGCTGTACCTGCATGCTTACCTTCAGCGACTGGTGCACAAGGACACCCAGGTCTCGTTGCACTTCCCCTTTTCCCAATCTATTGCCATTCAGATAATAATCTGCCTTCCTGTTTTTGCCACCAAAGTGGATAACCTCGCATTTATCCACATTATACTGCATTTGCCATGCATCTGCCCAATTGCCCAACCTGTCCAAATCATACTCGAGTTTCTCTGCATCCCCCTCATAGCACACACGCCCACCCAACTTTGTGTCATCTGCAAACTTGGAGATATTACATCTAGTTCCCTCGTCTAGATCATTAATATATATTGTGAATAACTGGGGTCCTAGCACCGATCCCTGCGGTACCCCACTAGTCACTGCCTTCCACTCGGAAAAGACCCATAGATTCCAACTCTTTGCTTCCTGTCTGCCAACCAGTTTTCCATCCAAATTAGTACCTTACCCCCAATCCCATGTGCTTTAACTTTGTACGCTAGTCTCTTATGCAGGAGCTTATCTAAAACCTTCTGAATGTCCAAATGTGAAGGCCCTTGAGGGGGTGCAGAGGAGATTTACCAGAATGGTTCCGGGAATGGGGGATCTTAGCAACAAGGACAGGTTGGAAAAGCTGGATTTGTTTTCATTAGAGCAAAGGGGGTTGAGGGGTAATTTGATAGAGATGTACAAGATTATGACGGGTTTGGATAGGCTAGACGGGGAAAGGCTGTTCCCACTAATTGATGGTACAAGGGCTGGGGGACACAGATTTAAGGTTTGGACAAGAGATACAGGAGGGATGTGAGGAAAAACTTTTTTACGCAGCGAGTGGTGAGGGCCTGGTATTCGCTGCCGACGGAAGTGGTGGAAGCGGAGATACTCAATGTTTTCAAGGGGAGACTGGATAGGCACTTGAGGGAAATAAACTTGCAGGGGTACGGGGATAGAGCAGGGGAATGGGACTGACTGGATTGCTCTACAGAGAGCCAGCACGGAGTCAATGGGCTGAATGGCCTCCTTCTGTGCCGCTATGACTCTATGGGGGAAAAAATGAGTCGCGCCCCTCTTGGTGCCCCGAAAAAAATGAGCACCCCTGTGGTAAAAATTCATCAGTAGCGCCTCAAGAGGGAGGCGTGGTGCTACTGGAAGTGCCCCACCTCCTTCTTAGGGCGCAGCGAGTGAATATCGCAGCACGTCGCGCCGCGGTACTGCTGGCCTTCCTTCTCTTCTTAAAGGGGAGGGGCCTTGCGCAGCATGACCCAGGGCCCAGCTGGGCCACCAGGAATTGGAATGCCAGCAAAAGAGCCCGGCACTCAAGAGAAGTGCCAGGCTCATGGAGCGCAGCTGACACTCCGTGGGGGGGCTGCAGAGGAGACCGGGGACAGGAGCGGAAGCAGGTGCTGGCAGGCGGCCAGCAACAAAAATGGCTGCCCGGCACCTCCACTTTAATTAGAGCCGCCCCGGCCGCAGCTAGGCCCCCCTGACCCCGTTGGACATAATGTCCGGCGGTAAGTCTGGGGGCGCTACCGAAGTTCGTGGCCGGGGCGTGAGCGTGGTGCTGCGCACAGTGATGATGTCATCGCTGGCAACGCAGCGCTGTAGGACACTAATGGTTACCGCTGCCACTAACCTCCCACTGAATTTCACGAGAGGCATTGGCGACGCCGCACCCAGGTGCTCGCTGCTTTGTGCCCCATTAGCGCCCTCTTAGGACACTAACGGGAGGCACAAAGCAACCGAATTTTAAGGCCTATGACTCTATGGGAGCGATTTTGCCAGCCCTGGGGAGGTGGGTATGGAGGCGGGACTGCCGGGAAGATGGCAGAGTTCAGGGGCGGGTGGAAAACCCACCCGCAACCGCCTCCACGCCATCTTCCCAGGAGGCGGGTAGCCCTCCCGCGCCGGGTCCCCTCTCCTTGGAGGCGGGAAGGAATTAAAGCCTATTAGCTGCCTGTTAACATATAGTTAACAGGCAGAAAATAGGATTGTCCCCTTTTTGCCCTCACAAGTGCGGGCTTCCTGAAGGCTCCAAAACCCGCCAGCTCAGCGATGTAAGTACTGAGTCTGCGGGGGTCAGGGGGGTGCAGTGGTGCAAAAGTGTGGTGTGAATGTAAGTGATGGGTGCAAGAGTGGAGAGGTGAGTATCTGAGGTAAATCCTAAGTATGTTTAAAAGTGTACTTGCTTTTGTTTCTTCCTGCAGGCTTCAGTCGGTTTGTGTGCGGAGAGTCTCGCACCTCCATGTTGCAGATGAGAGATGGCCGTTGTATTCTCAGATGCAACAAATGTAGAATTCGCAAAATTGAACATTGTCCTATAAGGGTCTATTGGCAGAAAAGGCCTTAATTTTAAAGACTGTTTTAAAAGAAGCCCAGAAAAAGGGGCACACAAAATGGCCGCCAGACCCCGTGACCAGCTCTTTGGTACATTTTTAAATGGTTCCTGCAGTCCACAGACAGCTTTTGTGGATTCAGCCCACAGTAAGTTCTGGAATGCAATTTCGGAGAATGCAAAACCAGACAGAACCCCACACATATGGATTGGATGCAGATCCAATCAGGTCGGCCTGTAGATAAAGGCCATCAAAATGTTTACCCAGACAAAGGGAAACAGCTTCAAATTCAAAGGGGAAGATCAAGACCCATTAAAGACAATGCAAGGTCATTCCAGACCAGAGATGGCAGTTACCGGCCATCCTGAAAGTACTTTAAACACAATGACTACCCCTTTGTGTTACAAGCCCGCCAAAAGTTAAACAAAAACTAACCTTGATATGGCGGGAGATAAGGGCCTCGATGAGAAGTATAATTGGAGACCCGGGGTAGCTATCAGGAGTTCAGAGAATCCGAAGACGATCGAGTTCAGAGAATCCGAAGACGATCGAGTTCAGAGAATCGGAAGATGATCGAGTTGGAGGTTCGAGTTGAGATGATCGAGGAGAGGATCGGGATCGACGATCGAGGATCGAGGTTCAAGTTCGGAGAGAAGTTGGAGAGAGAGAGGTTCGAGAGGGAAGAGTGAGTCAGCGCCCAGACCCGGGGTAGCTATCGGGAGATCATCGACAAACCCCGGACCATTTGGCGAGACGAAAAGACGGCGACCCTCCAAGAAGAAACCTATATGAAAATGGTCAAACAGTTGGTCTCTCTCCACGCCGACATCCAGGCCTGCTTACATCCAGCCTGTCCAAGTCCATCACCTCGAGGGAGAGAAGAGTGTGTCGCAGCCCGCTGCGTTCTGCTGACCACATGGAGACAGGACGCCTGAGAGGACCAAAACGCAGACTTCAAAACCTCTATTTTCTAACTGGGACTGGTGAGCATGTTTCTGGCCCCTCATAATCTAATCTAGCTAGGTTTAGGGGGTGGGCATTTTAGGGGATAATTAACAATGAGTTGTTGTCCCTCAATATTCCGTGTGTTTCCCTATTTCATGGTGAACCTTGTAAAGTATAATATGCCTGTGGGTATATTGGTTAGTATTGTATTATGATTTGTTTTTCCCTCCCATGTACCTTATTTTGGCTTACATTCAATTTTTCCTTTATGCAATAAAATTTCACTTCGTTTCATTAAACTTGGCCTACAGAGTATTCTCTGCATTGTAGTTCCTGCCTCAAAGCCCAGTGTATAGAACCTAAGGGGTGAGTGGGTCAAACCACTCGGTAAATTACTGTGCAAAAGAGAAAGGTTTCACCAGAGAGAGAGACCTAGCAAGAAAATCCCTTACACAAACATCTCAATTCTGTAAAAGAAAGAAGGTTAATGAGGTCTTGTATGCAAGACTTCATCAAACTGCAGAGATTTTCACTGTTTGACAGCTTCACAGAGCTGTCAAACAATGACAATTCATCCGTCAAAAATTTTTGACCGATGACACATCATATGTTGATGTGCTCTGCAACCGGCTTTCCCTTAATTGGCCTGCTAAACCCGCTGGGCAGGCTTAACAAGATCAATCAAGGGAAAATAGCATGGGTAGGCCACAACTCGATGGAGGTGGGACATCGACCCGACAAGCAGCAGTCCCGCCTCCAACGCGCCTCCATTGGCAAAATCGCCCCCATATGAAACTATGATATAGAGGCAGTAGTATCCCAGCATCCATAATGAAAATTAAAGTGTTATTAAAATTGTCAGGCCATAAATTTGTACTGTATTGCTTGGCAGAGGCTGGGGCTGAGGCCTGCCATCACCTCAAGTTCTGCCAAACCTCGTAAATATTAGCAGTTGATCTTTTTGAGATTCTTACAGTATTGTTCCCATATTTGATGCAGCTAGAGACAGAGCCGAAGACAATTTAGATTTTGTGTTGTCATGAGTCAGTGAGGATTCCATTGCTGCCACTCTGTTGAATGACATTCCCACCTCCATAGACTTGGTTCAGCTATTCTTTCCTCTAACATAGTATTCCACTCCTTTAGGCAGGATTCTGAGCTATTCTTCTGTAGGCAGAGCACGGAGGTGGGGTGGCAGAGAGAGAGAGAGAGATGGCTCCTTGAGAAGCTATCTTATACCCCATTTGGGGCCGAGACCTTCCCGCCCAAATCCAGGTGCATCTGGGCTGAACAAAAGGGATCCAAACTGTCCCCATTGTCTGTGATGGGTTTGGATGAATTACCCATTTATCGTGATGGGTTTGTGAATGTATTCCCATTCATCGTACTGAGTTTGAATGGAGCTTTCTTGGTTTGAAATAAAGAGCATGTCTTTCTATAATTGCTGAGTTAACAGCTTTGAAAGTTATTGTAAACAAAAGTCATTGTCCTGTGGTCAAACTGAAACCGCAGTCTCAAGTGGTTAATCCTTTGTGTAAGCATAGTCTGTCGATTGTCTCTGCAGGGAGGGGAACTCCCTGAACTGCCTTTGATTGGCAGTTTAGTCAGCCATCTTTGATCTTCCCTTTTCATATGTCCACAGTCTGTGTCCTGACACGATGTCGGGCAGCCATCTTTGATTACCCCTTTTTCACAGACACACACAAGCTGCCTTTTCAATGTCTTTTGTCTTCTGCCACGAGGTCTGATGGACATTTTGATCCCTGGATTTTAATGGTATATTACCCAGGTATTCCTTAATCAAAATTCAATCTTCGGAACTGCAGGAAATTTCAAAATTATTGCAAAAGCCTTACAGTCCCCCATCGGACACTAAAACTTGCTTGTAGTATCCTCGCCAAATGTGAGCAATAATTTCTGATCCCCCACAAACAACCTTCCCTTATTCTTATCTAAATCTATCTTCGATCCCCCGACACCTCCATCTCCCCTACCCAGAGAGAACCGCAGCACCCGGTAGGCATCAATCGACAGAAAACAAGATTAATTAAATAATCAATACACGGAAGTTGTCCAATGCCCCTGCACCACTCGTATTTACAATAATTCAAGCATGGAGGGGGACCGATGCCCCTGCACCACTTGCAACATAATTTTAACATGATACAACATCTTTAATGGGATTGTCACCCAGTCAACATATCTGCTAAAATACACATGGAAGACAACGAGCTTCCTTTTTTTTTTATTACAATGCAATTGCCTGGCACTTTATTAAATGACACTATTCTTCAGCCAGAAATGTATTTTAAATTTTCATGAACTGCAAGCACAACAATTCCTAGGCATATGCAATTTGCTCCCTCAACTCCAAACAAGCAGTAAAATAAATAACAAGTTTTGTAAATTCTTAATCTTAAATTGAATTTCCAGTAACAGTTTAAATGTTGTGGGCATCCGCCTCCTGCAGACCCCTTCCTTCGTGGGCTGGGAGTGCTCCTTCCTTGAGCACTCATCGACACGCTGGTCCACTGTGCCTTCCGGATCTCTGAAAGTGACTAAAAAATAACTCGCCAGGTCTCCTGGCTCGGGGGGGTGGGGGGGGGCGGGGGGGTGGTGGTTGTAATCAGGTCCCGCAACCTCGATTCACAATACAATTCCAGAAGAGTACCATGCTTAAAACTTATTCACAAATAATATCACTATTGAATTACAATTCAAAAAATTTAAATTAACAGGTTCTACCATAATCCTTATACACACTACTTTAACAAAGCTATATACAAGCGCCGCACTTCTCCGGGCAGCCAGCCTAATCCCTGGTTGGGCTGCCACAGGATGCTCCCTGCGGCGTGGCTGGACTGATTCCAGCTTCTGGTCCCTCACAGCTTATGGCTGCTGGTTGGAGACCTCTGAATTTTGGCATTTCCTTGACTCGGGAGGCCACCCTACTCCACTGGAAAGTGGGTGATCATGCATTCTTGGGCTGGGGTACCCGAAGAGATCTCCTAGGGAGTGTCGCCGGTGGGGCTACCCCGGCGACCAGCTCCTTGGCTCGGGTCACACTCCCTGCCGGCTGGGGACCTCCTCCTTCAGGTCCCTCCCTTCCCAAACCTGGGCTGGGGACAGGCAATCCCTTGCCACTGGCTGCCGGTGGCTGAGAGCCTTCCCCTTCAGGTCTAAAACCTGGTTCAGGCTCCTCCCCGGAGTCCCACAAGAGAGGGGGAATCACTCGGGCCAAGTGCTGGGGGACATCTCCTCTCATACACCCGACAGCGCCTGCGTGTGCAGTCTGTGTGTGCATACTCACTGCAGGCTGGGAATTTCTAACCTCAGGTACAATCCCAGCTGTCTGTTTCCCTGCTCCTTGCTTAAAAAAACCGCATTGTTTGATATAATTGGCTGCCTGCCAGTAATCCTGTTCAGAATCCATTTCTCTTATCAGGGCGGTCTTAAAGTTGGAGTCTGGGGCTTGGACTTGCTTTTGGTCCGGGGCCAAAACTATTCTAATTCTGTTAGATTTCAGGAGATGGTTTTATTCCTGTTCCTGGCTGGGGTGGAGATCGCCTTTACAGAAGGTAAGTACTGTAGAAAATATAGGGACAGAGTGATCTCCTGGAAGAATTTCGATCGCCTAGATGGGTCGGAGAGGAATTTCCCAGATTTTTTTCTCCCAAATTGGCCATTGGGTCTTTATCTGGTTTTTCGCCTCTCCCGGGAGATCACATGGGTTCGGGTGGATGCAGACTGATAGAAGATTTGAGGTTAGGATCAGATCAGCCATGATCTTATTGAATGGTGGAGCAGGCTCGAGGGGCCGATTGGCCTACTCCTGCTCCTATTTCTTATGTTCTTATGTTCTTATTACCTGTGTGCCTCCCTTGTCCTGGATTACTGCTACCGGACCTGCTTTACAGGGGTCCCAGAACTCTCCTTCCCTGTTCCCCTGCTTGAATAACTTACTCTGGTCATGAATGGCTCCTCCCCTAACACAAGCCACAGCGCCTGCCTGTGCAGCCTGTGAGCTTGTAC
The DNA here is from genome assembly GCF_052327205.1 of Somniosus microcephalus. Taxonomy (NCBI): domain Eukaryota; kingdom Metazoa; phylum Chordata; class Chondrichthyes; order Squaliformes; family Somniosidae; genus Somniosus; species Somniosus microcephalus. The sequence goes on along the minus strand of NC_140987.1, from coordinate 301,614,900 downwards.
CTGCTGTGGGCTGAGGATTTCTGTCCTCAGGTTCACTCCCAGCTGCCTGTTTCCCTGTGGGTCCCATTAAGCTAGGTGGGACCTCATTAGACCGGGGTGAATTGGTCAGGTCTTCCGAGTGGACCAGTGTCCACTGAATATCTCCCCTGCACCATCTTCACCCCCATCTCAACATAGGGCCTGCTCCCCTCAGCATTTTCACAGGGGCACAGGTCAACAGGCTGCATTGGTTCTAGTCATTGCTGGGCGTGAGGTGGGGCAGATGGGGTCAAAGCACCGGTGATGGCTACTACTCTCCCCTGGCCAGTCAGAAGAGACCATAGGGACTGTAAAAATGACTCAATTGCTGCGGGAGGGAGGTTTGGCCCTGCCTTTTGGGCTGGGACTATGGGATTCTTTTCCTTCTCATCCAAGGATTTTTACAGTCTTTTCTCCAGTGACCATCTTTCCCGTATCCATAGCAATTTAACCTAGCCTGTGAGGGATGGTTCCCCTCCTGGTGCCACACTCTCTTACTCTGGCTGCCAGGTTTAACCTCATGGACTTTTCCCTTGGGTTGGGGCATCTCGATACCCCTCCTGTTTCTCGGAGCTGTGGGTGGCGGTTGTGGGACTTCTGATTCCCTGACCAAACTTTCCCTTTCCCTGGGTGTTGCCTGTGGAACGGTTTTACTTGGGCTGCCAGTGAAATCCGACTGACCTGCCTTCGGGCTGATCAGACATATCATCCCCTTTGCTCTTTTTAAAGCCATATTCAAGCTTTCTATCTCTGCTCTACAGGGGCCATGATCTGCTTCCTCAAACCCTTGCTCACAGGCAAGCTTATATGCTGCCTTTACCTTCCTAACCTTTTCCTCCTGCTCTTTTATTTCTGGTATGAGGCGAGCGTTCTCCTCCCACACCCTCATCTCATTGTGCTTGGCCTCTGCAACTAGGCACTTCAGGTACTCTGACTCGTGCCTTGTGTGGCTTTGGCCCTCACTAAATTGAACCACAAGGCACTCTACCTTGGCCTGGTATACTTCAACCTCCCTTTCCCTATCCCAACTCTCTGCTCTGGCTTCCCTAAGCCTGCGGGTGACTTCCCCAAGCCTGCGGGAACCTAACCACAAACAAACCAATGGGATAAAAAGAAACTCAATAAATGCTGCACTTTCCAGACCCAAACCACTGTCTGCCACATCGCACACCATTGCCGACGGTCCTGCCACGGTTGCCATTTTGTAGGAATTAAACAAGCGGGGTTGGAGTTATAGTTATTATCTCTGGCCAGGCAGAAGTATCTGAGCTGCTCCAGGCACCCCCGTGCAGTTTTGAAGCGCTCCCCTATTCCTGGTTCTGACCGCCGGACTTATTCAGTAGCGATGTATACAGAAAAACGTGACTCGTTGTTCGGGTGCAAAACTGACCAGTGTTTATAGAAACAAAAAAAAGAAACAACTTAAAAATAATCGATACAACACACCTATGCCTGGTACAGCACCTTTGCTTAACACAGATCACTTATTGTTCACTGCAGCACTCTTTTGCTTAGTGGCTTTACTTTAATACACACCTTTAATACAGTACACTTTGCTCACTACTGCACCTCTGCTTAGTGGTTTTTACTTAAATACAGCACTTTAATGCAGCTGCTTAGTGTCCACTGAAGCACCTTTCTGCTTAGCGCAACACTGTTACTCAAATACAGCACTTTACTTCTTACAGATCACTTAATGTTCACTACAGCACTTCCCTGCTTAGTGCAACACTTTTATTCAAATACAGCACTTTCAATACAGAACTCAGTGTTCACGACAGCACTTCTCTGCTCGTGCAACACTGTTTCTTAAAAACAGCACTTTACTTCTTACAAATCACCTAATGTTCACTACAGCACTTCCATGCTTAGTGCAACACTTTTATTTAAATACAGCACTTTTAATACAGAACTCAGTGTTCACTACAGCACTTCTCTGCTAGTGCAACACTGTTACTTAAATCGGGGAGGAGAGAATGGACACAACGAGGGAAAATCGACTAAAATTACAGTTCTAACAAAATTCCCCTTATATCCCACCCCTATACCTATTAAAAGTTGTCTTGTAATGGGCCAAAAAAGGTATGCTCACCAATGAAAATGCCTGCTCCGTGCCCCCTGCAGTCTATGATCTTCACTGCCCCAAAGTAGAAAATACCCCAGTATTTAAAATTAAACTGCTGGTATTCCACTCCTTTAGGCAGGCTTCTGAGCTGTTCTTCTGTAGGCAGAGCATGGAGGCGAGGCGAGAGAGAGAGAGAGATTGCTCCTTGAGAAGCTATCTTATACCCCATTTGGGGCCAAAACCTTCCCGCCTAAATCCAGGTGCATCTGGGCTGAACAAAAGGGATCCAAACTGTCCCCATTGTCTGTGATGGGTTTGGATGAATTACCCATTTATCGTGATGGGTTTGTGAATGTATTCCCATTCATCATACTGAGTTTGAATGGAGCTGTCTTGGTTTGAAAAAAAAAGCATGTCTTTCTATAATTGCTGAGTAAACAGCTTTGAAAGTTAGTGTAATCAAAAGCCATTGGCCTAGAAATTCAGTGGGTTGCGCCAGCCGCTAACGCCATAAAAGGGCTATATTTCCGGCGCTAGACACTTAGAGCCTGAACGCAGTCCGATCTGCGCCGACGCCCAAATTCAGTTGACATTTAGCGCCGGCGCAAAGTGTTTGCGCCCGCTCAGGTGCGCGCGCAGCTTATGACGTCATATCGTCGCGCAACGCTGTTTGTGCGCCCCAAACCGGAAATTCAGTGGCGCCCGCCCAATGTGGGCGTGGCACTGCTAAGAACTGTGAGGTGGAACGCAAAAGAGGCCCTGTGGGCCTCGGGGAGCGCAAATTAAAGGGCACTTACACTGACCTATAAAGCCCAGCCATTTTGCTGCAATGACTTTACTGCTTTGGATTTCTGGACAGAGACCAAGGGACAGAGGTTACTGATTTGGGACAACATAGGAGAGGTATTTTTGGCTTCTGGCCAGTGCTTTGACATTTGATTCATTGTGATTTATCTGTTCTCAACTTTATTATGGGGGCTGTATGGGGGGCCAACCCTCAGTTGCAGCATTATGTGCGAAGGGCTCACAGACGCTGTGAGAGAGGGCCAGCCATGCCTAGACGCAGAGGGGCCATCAGGCATCAGCAACATAGGCCTTACCCACTCAGGCAATACCGGCAGCAGGTGTCCTATCTCACCATGGCTGCGGCGCATTGTGTGAAGAGGCTGTGCTTCAGAAGGGAGGTGGTTGCAGAGATCTGCCAGCTGCTTCACACAGATCTGCGTCCACAGCTGATGTGCAGGACGTCTCTCTCGGTGGAAGTGAAGGTCACGGTGGCTCTGAACTTTTATGCAAGCGGCTCCTTCCAAGCCGCTGCTGCGGACATAGCGAACATCTCCCAGTTCGCCGCGCATCGCTGCATCCGGCAGGTCACCGATGCACTTTACGCGAGGAGACACCAATTCATCTCCTTCCCCATGACCCGACAGAGGCAGGAGCAGCGTGCAGTCGGATTTGGCAGGATCGCGGGCTTCCCCATGGTGCAGGGCGCCATTGACTGCACGCATGTGGCTATGCGGGCACCTATCCACAATGCCGAGGATTACCGCAACCGGAAGGGCTACCATTCCCTAAATGTACAGCTGGTATGTGACCACAGGCAGCGCATCCTAGCTGTCAATGCTCGCTTCCCAGGAAGCAGCCACGATGCATTTATCCTGCGTCAGACTACTGTGGCTGACATGTTCGAGGCACAGCCTCCACCAAGGGGATGGCTTATCGGGGACAAGGGCTACCCTTTGTGTACATGGCTCATGACCCCGCTCCGCGCGCCCAGGACCCCAGCGGAGGAGGCATACAACGAAAGCCATCATGCCACAAGGAACATCATCGAGCAAACAATAGGCTTCCTCAAGCAACGGTTCCGTTGCCTGGATCGTTCCGGAGGATCTCTTCAGTATTCGCCGGATAGAGTCTCCCAGTTCGTCGTCGTGTGCTGCATGCTGCACAACCTGGCTATCCGCAGGACTCAGGCACTGCCACCTGGCATTGCACCACCACCTCAGGAGGACGAGCAGGAGGAGGAGGAGGAGGAGGAGGAGGACCAGCCCAGGAGGGAGCGACAAGGGCCAAGGGCCGTCCGCCGGGGGCTTATTGATCGACACTTCTAGGCCCCCTGTCAGGGAATGGCCTGTGGCAATGAACGCATCTGAGGCAGCCACTCCGCAAGCCCTCAGCCGGTTAACGCAAAAACCACTTCAAACATGACACCTGGACATGCTGAATAAATCCAAAGCTTTATTTCACAAACTCAGGGCCCTTCCCACATGAAACAGAAAAACAGACAAGACCCCCAAAAAACAGTCAAAAACATCTGTCACTCCCAAAACCTGGGGAGGACTAACAAAACTTGCCCATCCAAAAGGCCTTCAACAGCGGCCTTACAAAAATAAGCCCCCCCCCCCACAACAGAGACACCCCCATGAGAACAAAAAATGCCTTGATCCTCGGCCTTAACAAAATAATGCCCCCCACAACACAAGCCCCCCAATATAAAAGAAACCGCTCTCACCACTCTCTAATGGGTGTGCCGAGAGGGCGAGTCCTTAGACAAGCTTCTCCGGCCCCTGGCCGACCTGCTGCTCTGCCTCAACCTGGGCCCTGCGGGTGTGGCGAGGCTGGGGGAAGGCTCATGAGGGCCACAAAGCGTGTCGGCAGATGCCCTTGGGGTCGGCCTAGACGAGGCCTGGCCCGGGAGGGGCCACCTGCTGACTGCTGCAGCTGTGGCTGGGCAGCATCAGTCTTAGCAGCAGCTCGTCGCACCTTGGCTGGGGGAGTGGCAGTGTCGGCAGCACCATTGGGGGCAAGCTGGCTGATGGCAGGTGCGCGCTGCTCGCCAGAGACACTGGCACTCGGCCGGGCTGGCAGTGTAGCAAGCGTAGCAATCTGGGGGAGGCCAGACCGCTGTGCTGCAGCAGGGCGGCGGGTGCCATGGCGATGCCTCCGTGCCACAGCGAGTGTGGCAGAAGTGAGTGCCCGAACTGCCCTGGTATGTGCCCGCATCAGCTCTGCCAGTGTGTGGACGGCACCACTCATCCCGCGAGTCGCGTCCTGCGCTGCCGCCAGTTGCTGCACACCCGCGTCCTGCGCTGCCGCCAGTTGCTGCACACCCGCGTCCTGCGCTGCCGCGAGTTGCTGCACACCCCTGTCGTGCGCTGCGGCCAGTTGCTGGACACCCCTGTCGTGCGCTGCCGTGAGTTGTTCGAACCCCCTGGCCTGTGATTCCCCGAAAGTCACCACACTCTGAGCCAGGGACTCAATGGCGTGAGGCATCTGTTCGACCACCCCCATGAACTCTTGGTGGCGCCGCTCAGACGCCGCCGACATCTCATCGAGGACGCGCACCTCCTGGGCGAGGACCGTGTCCGGACTGGAGGGCGGACTCTCCCTCCAGGGAGAAGGCCGCCGAGCTGGCCGACCCTTCCCGCGTGCATCGACCCCACTTGGGCCAGGTTGTGCCCTCCCCTCCAACACCTCCCCCCTCTGGGCAGAAGGCCGGCGTGCTGCCGGAGCCTTCCCGCGTGCGTCCACCCTACTGGGACCAGCTTCGGCCCTCCCCTCCAACACCTCCCCCCTCTGGGGAGAAGGCTGGCGTGCTGCCGGACACTTCCCACGTGCGTCCACTCTACTGGGACCAGCTTCGGCCCTCCCCTCCAACACCTCCCCCTGGCTCTCCTGCAGGCCAGACGTCTCCCCTCCATTGCCATCCCCTGGCGCGGAGGAGGGTTCCCCCGATGTGCCGCCTTCCTCCTGGTCCTCGACGTCCTCCTCCTCCAAGGGCCTGGCTCTCTGCGCTTCAGGGACCACCTCCTCCTCACCAGCTGAAAGCAGGAAGGCACAAGAGTAGATTTAGAGTGAGGACAGGCCGTCAGCGAGGGAGGCCTGAGTGGTGCATTATGCGCATTTGTCGGTCAGTGGGAAAGGATGTAGATCTGAAGCGCGAGGGCAACGAGAGAGGTGCAACCGGTCATGTCCTTACCAATGGGTACCAGTACAGGGTCCGCCTCGCCGATCGCGACAGGGCCAGTCACCCGGCCACGCATGAGTCGTGCCACGCTCTCCTCCAGATCAGTGAGCGCCTGGTACTCGGGACGGCCTCCACCAGTGACAGCCTGGCTCCTTACATTGCTCGCCAGCTTGGCCTGCAAGAGAAAGGACGGCCTCTAAGTACAGTGTGGTGCCCTGTCGCTGTGTGCACTGCCTCCCATGGTCGAATAGCTTGGCCAGTGTGGTGCCCTGTTGCTGGGTGCACTGCCTCCCATGGTCGAATAGCTTGGCCAGTGTGTTAAGTGCAGAAAGTGCTATTGATGAACATGCAAGTGCCATTGCTGCAGGAGGAGGGCTGCCCATTAGGCCTTTGAGGTCCCTTTGCCCATAATGTGAGGTGCACATGCAAGGATGAAGGGGACACTGGAAAGGGTACTCACCTTGACCATCCGAGTGAGGTCGTTGAACTTCTTGCGGCATTGGTCCGCACTCCTGGGGACATCACAGGTGGATGACACCCTGCGGGCGATTTTGCCCCAGGCTCTCCTGTACTGGCTCCTGGGAGCCTTCCTGCCACTGTCCGGGCACAGGATCTCTCTTCTCTTCTCCACACCATGAATGAGCACACTCAGAGCATGCTCTGAGAAGCGCTGCACTCGCTCACGGGCCCTCTCCATTGCTCCAGGTGCTATTTTGGCACACCAGTTGTGCTGAGGCCTAGCTGCAGGGCTCCAGTATGCAGGGCGTGGCAGCAGTCAAAGTTGACCCTTCCCCCTTTAAGAGCTGGCCGGCGTCAGGGTGTCTGCTGTCAATCAAAACATGACCGCACCTGCGCTGCGCCCGGCTTCGGCGTTATTAGGCCGCATCGCCGGCTTAGCGCCGGAACACAGCATTTCAACGCCAGTTTCAGCGCTCGGCCAAACTTAGGGCCAACTCTACTGAATTTCGGCGATGTGGCCTACACTTTCCGGCGGGCGCTAACTTTAGCGAGCGCCCGACTTTAGCGCCTCAAAAGTGTCCAGACTGAATTTCTAGGCCATTGTCCTGTGGTCAAACTGAAACCGCAGTCTCAAGTGGTTAATCCTTTGTGTAAGCATAGTCTGTCGATTGTCTCTGCAGGGAGGGGAACTCCGTGAACTGCCTTTGATTGGCAGTTTAGTCAGCAATCTTTGATCTTCCCTTTTCATATGTACACAGTCTGTGTCCTGACACGATGTCGGGCAGCCATCTTTGATTACCCCTTTTTCACAGACACACACAAGCTGCCTTTTCAATGTCTTTTGTCTTCTGCCACGAGGTCTGATGGCCATTTTGATCCCTGGATTTTAATGGTATATTACCCAGGTATTCCTTAATCAAAATTCAATCTTTGGAACTGCAGGAAATTAAAAATTATTGCAAAAGCCTTACAGTCCCCCATTGGACACTAAAACTTGCTTGTAGTATCCTCGCCAAAGGTGAGCAATAATTTCTGATACCCCACAAAAACCTTCCCTTATTCTTATCTAAATCTATCTTCAATCCCCCGACACCTCCATCTCTCCTGCCCAGAGAGAACCGCAGCAACCGGTAGGCATCTATCGACAGAAAACAAGATTAATTAAATAATCAATACACGGAGGTTGTCCAATGCCCCTGCACCACTTGTATTTACAATAATTCAAGCATGGAGGGGGTCCGATGCCCCTGCACCACTTGTAACATAATTTTAACATAATACAACATCTTTAATGGGATTGTCACCCAGTAAACATATCTGCTAAAATACACATGGAAGACAACGAGCTTCCCTTTTTTTTTATTACAATGCAATTGCCTGGCACTTTATTAAATGGCACTATTCTTCAGCCAGAAATGTATTTTAAATTTTCATGAACTGCAAGCACAACAATTCCTAGGCATATGCAATTCATTCCCTCAACTCCAAACAAGCAGTAAAATAATTAACAAGTTTTTTAAATTCTTAATCTTAAATTGAATTTCCAGTAACAGTTTAAAAGTTGTGGGCATCCACCTCCTGCAGACCCCTTCCTTCACGGGCTGGGAGTGCTCCTTCCTTGAGCACTCATCGACACGCTGGTCCACTGTGCCTTCCGGATCTCTGAAAGAGACTAAAAAAAACTCGCCAGGTCTCCTGGCTCGGGGGGGTGGGGGGGGAGCGGTGGGAGGGGGTTGTAATCAGGTCCCGCAACCTCGATTCACAATACAATTCCGGAAGAGTACCATACTTAAAACTTATACACGAATAATATCACCATTGAATTACAATTCAAAAAATTTAAATTAACACGTTCTACCCTAATCCTTATACACACTACTTTAACAAAGCTATATACAAGTGCCGCCCATCTCCGGGCAGCCAGCCTAATCCCTGGTTGGGCTGCCACAGGATGCTCCCTGCGGCGTGGCTGGACTGATTCCAGCTTCTGGTCCCTCACAGCTTACGGCTGCTGGTTGGAGACCTCTGACTTTTGGCCTCTCCCTGACTCGGGAGTCCACCCTACTCCACTGGAAAGTGGGTGACCATACTTGCTTGGGCTGGGGTACCCGAAGAGATCTCCTAGGGAGTGTCGCCGGTGAGGCTACCCCGGCAACCAGATCCTTGGCTCGGGTCACACTCCCTGCTGGCTGGGGACCTCCTCCTTCAGGTCCCTCCCTTCCCAAACCTGGGCTGGGGACAGGCAATCCCTTGCCACTGGCTGCCGGTGGCTGAGAGCCTTCCCCTTCAGGTCTAAAACCTGGTTCAGGCTCCTCCCCGGAGCCCATCAATAGAGGGGGAATCACTCGGGCCAAGTGCTGGGGGACATCTCCTCTCATACACCCGACAGCGCCTGCATGTGCAGTCTGTGTGTGCATACTCGCTGCAGGCTGGGAATTTCTAACCTCAGGTTCAATCCCAGCTGCCTGTTTCCCTGTCCCTTGCTTAAACAAACCACATTGTTTGATATAACTGGCTGCCTGCCAGTAATCCTGCCAGTAATAAACTCAGATGTAGTCCGTGGCCAGGGTCAGGATGGTGTGACTAGAAGTGAGGCAGGTACGGGGATCCAGGAGGTAGTGTTGGAGAAGCCGCAGCCCTTGCACTTGTCCAACAGGTTCGAGGAACTTACTCCTTGTGAGGATGGGAACAGGGACTGCGGGGAGGATGAGCAACCTGGCCACAGCACCATGGAGCGGAGGGCCATTCAAGTGGGGGGAGTTAAAAGAAATGTTGTAGTGGTAGGTGATAGTATCATTAGGGGGGTAGATAGAGTTCTTTGCAGCCGAGAGCGAGAGTCCCGAAGGCTGTGTTGCCTGCCCGGTGCCAGGGTTAAGGACATCTCCTCTGGACTGGAGAGAATCTTGGAGTGGGAGGGGGAGGATCCAGTTGTCGTGGTCCATGTTGGTACCAATGACATAGATAGGACAAGGAAGGAGGTTCTGCTGAGGGAGTTTGAGCAGCTAGGGGCCAAATTAAAAAGCAGAACCACAAGGGTAATAATCTCTGGATTATTACCTGAGCCACGAGCGAATTTGGCTAGGACAAATAAAATTAGAGAGTTAAATGCGTGGCTCAAAAACTGGTGTGGGAGAAATGGGTTTTGCTTCCTGGGACACTGGCACCAGTACTGGGGCAGGAGGGAGCTATTCCGTTGGGACGGGCTTCACTTGGCCAGTGCTGGGACTAGAGTCCTGGCGGATCATATAACTAGGGCTGTAGAGAGGGCTTTAAACTAACTAGTGGGGGGGAGGTTCCTAGAGAGCAAATAATAAAAATGACAACAGAGAAGGTCATAGACTTATGTAGCAGTGGGGAAATTAAAAACCAGAGCGTGTCAGGAAGGGGCAGAAGGTATGGAGTAAAAGGTAAAGTAATAAAAAGGGCAAAAGCAGGAACTAAGTGTCACAAAACATCTTTGAAAGTTCTCTATCTGAAGGCACGTAGCATTTGTAACAAAATAGACGAGTTAATGGCACAAACAAGTACATTTGGGTATGATCTTGTGGCCATTACAGAAACATGGCTGCAGGGTGACAATGCCTGGGAATTAAACATACCAGGTTATTTAACGATCAGGAAGGACAGGCAAGAAGGAAGGGGAGGAGGGGTGGCTATGTTAATAAAGGAAGGAATCACTGTAATACAGAGAAATGATATTGGGTCAAAAGATCAGGATAATGAAACAGTTTGGATGCAGGTAAGAAATAATAAGGGGAAAAAAACACTGGTGGGCGTAGTCTATAGGCCTCCGAACAGTGGCAACTCTGTTGGACGGAGTATCAATCAGGAAATAGTTGAGGCTTGTAATAAGGGAACATCTATAATTATGGGGGGTTTTAACTATCATATTAATTGGACAAATCAAATTGGGCAGGGCTGCCTTGAGGATGAGTTAATTGAGTGTATTAGGGATGGGTTTCTTGAGCAGTATGTAACTGAACCGACCAGGGGGCAAGCAACCTTATATCTGGTCCTGTGTAACAAGACAGGATTAATTAAAAATGTCCTAGTAAAGGATCCCCTTGGAATGCGTGACCATAACATGGTTGAATTCCATATTCAATTAGAGGGTGAGAAGGTTGGATCTTAAACAAGCGTGCTAAGCTTGAATAAAGGAGACTATGAAGGTATGAGAGCGGAATTGAGTAGAGTGGATTGGGAAAATAGATTAAAGGGTAAGACGATACATGATCAGTGGTGTACATTTAAGGAGTTATTTTACAACTTCCAAAAAATATATATTCCACTGAGAAGAAAAGGTTGTAAAAGAATAGACAGCCGTTCGTGGCTAAGTAAAGAAATTAAGGATAGTATTCAATGAAATGCAAGGACATATAAGGTAGCCAAAACTAGTGGGAGGATAGAGGATTGGGAAAACTTTAAAAGACAGCAAAAAATAACAAAAAGATTGATTAAGAAAGGGAAGATAGATTTAGAAAGTAAATTAGCAAAAAATATAAAAACAGATAGTAAGAGTTTTTATAGTTAAATAAAAAGAAAAAGGGTGGCTAAAGTAAACGTTGGTCCCTTAGAGGGTGAGAACGGGAAATTAATGGTGGGAAATATGGAGATGACAAAAACACTGAATGAATATTTTATATCAGTCTTTACAGTAGAAGACACTAAGAATATCCTAACACTGGGCCAACAGGGGGCTAAAGGGGGGGAGGAGCTAAACACAATCAAAATCACTAAGGAAGTGGTACTCGGTAAAATAATGGGACTCAAGGCGATTAAATCACCTGGACCTGATGGCTTACATCCTAGGGTCTTGAGGGAAGTGGCGGTAGGGATTGTGGATGCATTGGTAATAATTTTCCAAAACTCCATGGACTCGGCAATGGTCCCGGCAGACAGGAAAGCTGCTAATATAACACCCTTATTTAAAAAGGGCAGTAGACAGAAGGCTGGAAACTATAGACCGGTTAGCCTAACATCTGTGGTAGGTAAAATTTTGGAGTACATTATTAAGGAGACAGTAACAGGACATTTGGAGAATCATAATTTAATAGGACAAAGTCAGCATGGTTTTATGAAGGGGAAGTCATGTTTGACATATTTGCTGGAGTTCTTTGAGGAAGTAACATATAGGGTGGATAAAGGGGAACCAGTGGACATAGTGTATTTAGACTCCCAAAAGGCATTTGACAAGGTGCCACACAAAAGATTATTGCTTAAGATAAAAAATCACAGGATTGGGGGTAATATTCTGGCATGGATAGAGGATTGGCTATCTAACAGAAGGCAGAGAGTTGGGATTAATGTTTCCTTCTCAGACTGGCAATAAGTAACTAGTGGTGTACCGCAGGGGTCAGTGCTGGGCCCCCAACTCTTTACAATCTATATTAACGATTTGGAGGAGGGGACCAAGTGTAACATATCAAAGTTTGCAGATGACACTAAGATGGGAGGGAAAGTAGTGAGTGAGGAGGACATAAAAAACCTGCAAGGGGACATAGACAGGCTAAATAAGTGGGCAGAGATTTGGCAGATGGAATACAATACTGGAAAGTGTGAGGTTATGTACTTTGGCAGGAAAAATCATAGAGCAAGTTATTATCTTAATGGCAAGAAACTTGAAAGTACTGAAGTACAAAGGGATCTGGGGGTCCTGGTGCACGAAACTCAAAAGGTTAGTATGCAGGTGCAGCAAGTAATTAAGAAGGCCAATGGAATGTTGGCTTTCATTGCTAGGGGGATAGAATATAAAAATAGGGAGGTATTGCTTCAGTTGTACAAGGTATTGGTGAGACCGCACCTGGAATACTGCGTACAGTTTTGGTGTCCATACTTAAGAAAGGACATACTTGCTCTCGAGTCAGTACAAAGAAGGTTCACTCGGTTAATCCCGGGGATGAGGGGATGGGCATATGAGGAGAGGTTGAGTAGGTTGGCATTCTACTCATTGGAGTTCAGAAGAATGAGAGGCAATCTTATTGAAACATATAATATTGTGAAGGGGTTGGATCGGGTGAATGCGGGGAGGATGTTCCCGATGATGGGTGAAACTAGAACTAGGGGGCATAGTCTTAGAATAAGGGGCTGCTCTTTCAATACTGAGATGAGGAGGAACTACTTCACTCAGAGGGTGGTAGGTCCATGGAATATGCTGTCCCAAAAAGCTGTAGAAGCTACATCATTACATAAATTTTAAACAGAAATAGACAGTTTCCTAGAAGTAAAGAGAATTAAGGGTTACAGGGAGCGGGCAGGAATTTGGACATGAATCTAGGTTCGGATCGGTCATGGCCCTTTGGGTAGCGGAGCGGGCCCAGGGGCCGTGTAGCCTGATCCTGCTCCTATTTTGTGTGTCTAATTCTGTTAGATTCAGGAGATGGTTCTGTGATAGTGGATTGGCGGTTAGGATCAGATCAGCCATGATCTTATTGAATGGCGGAGCAGGCTCGAGGGGCCGATTGGCCTACTCCTGCTCCTATTTCTTATGTTCTTATGTTCTTAGAATCCATTTCTCTTACCAGGGCAGTCTTAAAGTTGGAGTCTGGGGCTTGGACTTGCTTTTGGTCCGGGGCCAAAACTATCATCTGTGTGCCTCCCTTGTCCTGGATTACTGCTACCGGACCTGCTTTACAGGGATCCCAGAACTCTCCTTCCCTGTTCCCCTGCTTGAATAACTTACTCTGGTCATGAATGGCTCCTCCCCTAACACAAGCCACAGCGCCTGCCTGTGCAGCCTGTGAGCTTGTACCTGCTGTGGGCTGAGGATTTCTGTCCTCAGTTGCACTCCCAGCTGCCTGTTTCCCTGTGGGTCCCATTAAGCTAGATGGGACCTCATTAGACCGGGGTGAATTGGTCAGGTCTTCCGAGTGGATCACTGTGCTGGAGGCTCCAGTGTCCACTGAATATCTCCCCTGCACCATCTTCACCCCCATCTCAACATAGGGCCTGCTCCCCTCAGCATTTTCGCGGGGACACAGGTCAACAGGCTGCGCTGGCTCTAGTCATTGCTGGGAGTGAGCTGGGGCAGACGGGGTCAAAGCATCGGTGGTGGCTATTACTCTCCCCTGGCCAGTCAGAAGAGACCATAGGGGCTGTAAAAATGACTCAATTGCTGCGGGAGGGAGGTCTGGCCCTGCCTTTTGGCCTGGGGCTGTGGGATTCTTTTCCTTGTCCTCCAAGGCTTTTTACAGTCTTTTCTCCAGTGACCATCTTTCCCGTACCCATAGCAATTTAACCTAACCTGTGAGGGATGGTTCCCCTCCAGGTGCCAAACTCTCTTACTCTGGCTGCCAGGTTTAACCTCATGGACTTTTCCCTTGGGTTGGGGCGTCGCGATACCCCTCCTGTTTCTCGGAGCTGTGGGTGGCGGTTGTGGGACTTCTGATTCCCTGATCAAACTTTCCCTTTCCCTGGGTGTTGCCTGTGGAACGGTTTTACTTGGGCTGCCAGTGAAATCCGACTGACCTGCCTTCGGGCTGATCAGACATATCATCCCCTTTGCTCTTTTTAAAGCCATATTCAAGCTTTCTATCTCTGCTCTACAGGGGCCATGATCTGCTTCCTCAAACCCTTGCTCGCAGGCCAGCTTATATGCTGCCTTTACCTTCCTAACCTTTTCATCCTGCTCTTTTATATCTGGTATGAGGCGAGCGTTCTCCTCCCACACCCTCATCTCATTGTGCTTGGCCTCTGCAACTAAGCACTTCAGGTACTCTGACTCGTGCCTCGTGTGGCTTTGGCCCTCATTAAATTGAACCACCAGGCGCTCTACCTTGGCCTGGTATATTTCAACCTCCCTTTCCCTATCCCAACTCTCTGCTCTGGCTTCCCTAAGCCTGCGGGTGACTTCCCCAAGCCTGCGGGAACCTAACCACAAACAAACCAATGGGATAAATAGCAACCCAATAAATGCTGCACTTTCCAGACCCAAACCACTGTCTGCCACATCGCACACCATTGCCGACGGTCCTGCCACGGTTGCCATTTTGTAGGAATTAAACAAGCGGGGTTGGGGTTATGGTTATTATCTCTGGCCAGTCAGGAGCCTCTGAGCTGCTCCAGGGACCCCCGTGTAGTTTTGAAGCGCTCCCCTATTCCTGGTTCTGACTGCCGGACTTATTTGGTAGCGATGTAGACAGAAAAACGTGACTCGTGGTTCGGGTACAAAACAGACCAGTATTTATAGAAACAAAAAAAAGAAACAACTTAAAAATAATCGATACAACACACCTATGCCTTGTACAGCACTTTTGCTAAACACAGATCACTCATCGTTTACTGCAGCACTCTTTTGCTTAGTGGCTTTACTTTAATACACACCTTTAATACAGTACACTTTGCTCACTACAGCACCTCTGCTTACTGGCTTTTACTTAAATACAGCACTTTAATGCAGCTGCTTTGTGTCCACTGAAGCACCTTTCTGCTCAGCGCAACACTGTTACTCAAATACAGCACTTTACTTCTCACAGATCACTTAATGTTCACTACAGCACTTCCCTGCTTAGTGCAACACTTTTATTCAAATACAGCACTTTCAATACAGAACTCAGTGTTCCCTACAGCACTTATCTGCTAGTGCAACACTGTTACTTAAATACAGCACTTTACTTAATGTTCACTACAGCACTTCCCTGCTTAGTGCAACACTTTTATTTGAATACAGCACTTTACTTCTTTCAAATCACTTAATGTTCACCACAGCGCTTCCCTGCTTAGTGCAACACTTTTATTTAAATACAGCACTTTTAATACAGAACTCAGTGTTCACTACAGCACTTCTCTGCTAGTGAAACACTGTTACTTAAATAGGGGAGGGGAGAACGGACACAACGAGGGAAAATCGACTAAAATTACAGTTCTTACAAAGTTCCCTGTGGTGTATGTAACCGTTCCACCTTTAAGAGAACTATTTTAAGAGATGCACGACTTTATCTTGGCTGCTGTATACTGTAATACTGGTGGTGACCACACCGGTATATAAGTGCTGTGCAATGATTTATTGGGCAGTTCAGCCTGACCTTCAACTAGTAAAGACCTGTTGAATTTATTCTTGTGGTCTGTGTGCAGTGATTTTTATTAACAATAATTAGAACACACAGACTTAACAGTGGCGACGATGCCGATCTTACCCTGCGGCAGAGATATATCCAAGGCAGTTTAACGGGCGTCGAGAAGAGGCATCCGCCCTCATCATCCTGCTGAGAAAAGACTCGGGTCTGAAGAGCAAGGAAGAATCCTGACACGAAGCCTTCCATCAGCAACAGGCAGTGACCATCCCTTCTATCACGGTGGTGGGTAAGCCGATCAGCGACGAGCAGCAAGTCGGCCACGTTGGCTGTGAAGTAGGGGAGGGAAAAACGGAGGATATAAGGGCGGAGAACTCGACCACGGCTGGGGAAAAGAGCCGGACAGAAGTCGGGGCCAGAGGCGCTGAGACTGGGGCAGCGTAAGGCACGGGAGCCGCGGTGAATGCAAATGCAGCCGGTGTAAAAGACCGGGCTGCAAGCAGGCTGGGAGACGCAACAGCGTCGAGAGAGAGCTCGACCGCGACTGGGGAAAAAGGCCGGGCAGCTACTGAGGCCGCGAGGCACGGGAGAAAATAAAAATAATTTAAAAAAACGCGGAGAACTCAGCCGCAGCCGGGGGAAAGGACCGGGCTGCAAGAGGGGCTGGGAGGCACGATTTGAGAACCGCTGGGGAGGGCGAATGCAGCAATACAGCAATTGCCATTACAGCCAGCGGGGGAGAAAGGCAAACGCGGGAAGCCGCCATTTTCATAGGCGGGGGAAGAAGACAAGCGCGGGAAACCGCCATTTTGAAAAAAAAAAATAAATAAAAGAAAAATTTCTTTTTGTTTCTCAAGAAGATTGCGAGGATGCCTAAGCGTGGTAACATCAATGATTTCGATGCTGATGTTGAAGATTGGGCCACGTATGTAGAATGCATAGAGATTTATTGTAAGGCAAATAAAATATCAGATGAAGATAAAGCACTAACCTTACTAAACTCAATGGGTGCAAAGACATACGGGCTATTGAAGCATCTTCTATCACCAGCTAAACCGGCGGATCCGGCTTTCGCTAATATTGTTGCTGTCCTGAGAAATCATTTGAACCCCACACCGCTGATGTTAGCGGAACGATTTAAATTTTATGCGAGAACGGAACTGAATGAGGAAAGCAACGCGGAGTATTTAATTGAACTGCGTAAGCTAGCGAAATACTGTCAGTTTGGGGAAAGACTGACAGAGGCACTGAGAGACAAATTCGTGTGTGGATTGTCGAAAGAAGGAACACAAAAGCGGCTGCTTGAAGAGAATGATCTTACACTTGATAAAGCTGTCACTATTGCAGCATCGCACGAAGCCGCAGCGAGAGGCACTGCGGAAATGCAGCTGAAGGCAGTGGTACTCAGCGTAGATCAAATGGCTTTGGGTACAGCAAAATGTTATCGTTGTGGAAAGACAACACACGATCAGAACCAATGCTGGTTTAAAAATCAGGAATGTAGAAAATGTGGCACGCTTGGTCACATAGCTAAAGTAGGCCGGTCAGGAAAGAAGACCAGCAACAAAAAGTCACCGCAGGAAAAGTGCAGAAAGGTACATAAGGTGGCTGAGAATAGTTCGGATGAACAGAATTCGGATTCAGACTCCAACAGCAAGGAACTGGGTAGTCTGAGAATTCACAATGTGAGTAAAGAAGCTGACCTACAAACTATCTGGGTCACACTTCAGATAGCAGGAGTCCAAGTGAAGATGGAATTGGACACTGGATCGGCGGTGACGGTCATGAATAAGCAAGATTACAAAAGGTTATTCACACATATTCCCCTACGGGATACGGAGATAGTATTGCAGACATACACGGGGCAAAGAGTATACCCCATCGGAAAGATAAAAGTCAAGGTGGTACACAAGGGCAAAGAACACCAAGGAATGGACATATATGTACTACCTGAGGGAGGTCCACCATTTCTGGGATGGGAGTGGATCAGGAAAATAAATATGGACTGGCACTCCCTAAAAGCAATAACGGTAGATTCCGGAAAAAAAGATGTCAAACCTGAACGATTGTCCAGAATATTGGATAAGGCTAAAGAGGTGTTCCAACAGGGACTGGGAACACTGAGAGGAATTACGGCAAAAATCAAGATTGCAGAACATGCAAACCCAAAATTTTTCAAAGCCAGACTAGCACCTTATGCGATACGACCTGCTGTGGAAGCTGAGCTGGAAGGGCTAGAATGTTCAGGAGTACTGTCTAAGGTGGACTGGAGTGACTGGGCCACGCCCATTGTTCCCGTCATGAAGCGTTCATCGAGTAACAAGCCAGGGGAACCGGGGAAGGTCCGCATCTGTGGAGACTTCAAGATCACGGTTAATCCGGTGCTTCACACGGTGCAATATCCGCTTCCGCGGATTGAGGATATCTTTGCTTCATTGTCTGGCGGGAAACACTTCACCAAGGTAGACCTGGCACAAGCGTACTTACAGATGGAAGTTGAGGAAGAGTCGCGCCAGTATCTCACAATCAACACGCACAGAGGCTTGTATCGATATAATAGACTGGTTCTTGGAGTGGCTTCGGCTCCAGCAATTTGGCAGAGGGCCATGGAGCAGGTATTACAGGGAACTCCAAGCACTCAATGTTACTTGGACGATATCCTGATTACAGGAGATGACGATGAGGAACACCTTGCAAATTTGAAACTGGTGCTCACCAGATTGAAGGAATATGGACTTCGAGTTAATCGCCAGAAATGTGAGTTCTTTCAGAAACGGGTCTCGTACTGTGGTCATGTCATTGACCAGGAGGGGCTGCACAAGTCACCTGACAAGATCGAAGCTGTTGTGAAGGCTCCCACTCCGGAAAATGTATCCCAGTTGAGGTCGTTCCTAGGGTTGATTAACTATTACCATAAGTTTCTGCCAAATCTATCCACGGTGCTGCACCCGCTGAACGCTCTTTTGCAGAAAGAATTACCATGGAAGTGGAGCGAGGACTGTAAGAACGCCTTTCACAAAAGCAAGGCATTGATCACCTCAGCGGAAGTGTTGGCTCACTTCAACCCAACGCTACCTATTCGTTTAGCTTGTGATGCTTCTCCTTATGGTATTGGAGCAGTACTCTCACACAAGTTGCCAAATGGCTTGGAAAGGCCAGTTGCATTTGCATCCAGATCATTGACCTCCGCTGAGCGCAACTATGCTCAGATAGCTAGGGAGGCTCTCAGCCTTGTGTGGGGAGTAAAGAAGTTTAATCATTACCTGCAGGGCCAGAAGTTTACACTGCTGACAGACCACCAGCCGTTGGTATCCATTTTTAACCCTAAGAAGGGTGTTTCAGTGATGACAGCACAGAGGCTCCAGAGATGGTCCCTTTTCCTAGGGGCACATCAATATCAGATAGAATTCAAAGGTACAAAGCAGCATGGTAATGCTGATGGGCTGTCGCGCCTGCCACTACCTACTGAGGAGGAGGCACTGACGGTTGACCCGGTGGAGTTATTTCACTCGACCATCATCGAATGTTTACCTGTCACCAATGCAAATATTGAAAGGGAGACTAGGAATGACCCAACACTGTCCCGGGTCTACGAATTGACAGTAAAGGGATGGCCAGCCCATGGTGATCCACTGTTACCGGCATTCTCAGCAAGACGAGAACAGCTGTCCATCTGTCAGGGAACATTGATGTATGGAACAAGGGTGATTATCCCTCCTAAGTTAAGAGAGAGAGTTCTAAAAGAACTACATGAAGGTCATCTGGGGGGAGTCAAGATGAAAAGCCTTGCTAGGGCTTATGTGTGGTGGCCGGGTATCGACCAACAGATAGAGGATCTGACGAAAAGCTGCTCAGGGTGCCAAAAAGTCCATAATGCACCTCCAATTGCACCGCTGCATCCATGGGAATGGCCTTCAACCCCATGGCAATGTGTACATATTGACTTTGCTGGTCCATTCGTGGACTCCATGTTTTTAATTGCGGTGGACGCACATTCTAAATGGCCAGAAGTGATTAAAATGACTACCACTACCTCGGAGAAGACGATCGCGGTGCTAAGAATGATATTTGCAAGAAATGGATTGCCAGAGCAAATATGTTCAGACAACGGACCACAGTTCGTGTCAGAGGAATTCCAGAAATTCCTGAAGAAGAATGGGGTGAAACATTATACCTCTGCCCCATATCATCCAGCTATGAATGGGCTAGCCGAGAGGTTTGTACAGACATTCAAAAAGGCAATAAAGGCCATGAGTGAAGATTAGATTCCACTGCAACACAAGGTGGACAATTTCCTACTGGCATATCGAAACGCCACCCATGCAACAACAAACCAAAGTCCTGCCATGATGTTCTATAACAGGAGGTGGCGGTCCAGGTTGGACTTGTTAAAACCAAATGTGCGGAGGGAAGTCGAAAACAAACAGTTCCAGCATATCAATAACAAGCCCACTCGGAGTTTTGAAATAGGACAACCGGTATTAGCCAGGGACTATAAAAACGAGAAATGGCAATCTGGAACAATTCAGGCCAAACAAGGACCCCTGATGTACACGGTAGATGTTGGTCAAAACGTAATGCGACGTCATGCTGACCAACTGGTGGGATCGAGAACAAGGGTCGAGCCCATGGTTACGACAGAGACAACCGTGGAGGAAGTTAGTGAACCTGAAGCATCTACCTCAGAAGTGAATATACCTGATGATGATGTCCTATCCATAGGGGATCAACTAGATGAGTCACCCCAGCAACGAGAACCAGAGACCCCTGAAAGGCGTAATCCATCTCGGATCAGGAGGCCTCCTCAGAGACTGGATCTGTGAACTGTTTTTACATGAAGTTGTATATATATGTTATTATGTTATGTTAAATGGGGAATATATACTGTTAAGCTAAAAAGGGAGGATTGTGGTGTATGTAACCGTTCCACCTTTAAGAGAACTATTTTAAGAGATGCACTACTTTATCTTGGCTGCTGTATACTGTAATACCGGTGGTGACCACACCAGTATATAAGTGCTGTGTAATGATTTATTGGGCAGTTCAGCCTGACCTTCGACTAGTAAAGACCTGTTGAATTTATTCTTGTGGTCTGTGTGCAGTGATTCTTATTAACAATAATTAGAACACACAGACTTAGCATTCCCCTTAATTTCCACCCCATACCTATTCAAAGTTGCCTTGTAATGGGCCAGAAAAGGTATGCTCACCAATGGAAACGCCTGCTCTGTGCCCCCTGCTGTCTATGATCTTCACTGCCCCGAAGTAGAAAATACCCCAGTTTTTAAAAGTAATCTGCTGTTATTCCACTCCTTTAGGCAGGCTTCTGAGCTGTTCTTCTGTAGGCAGAGCACGGGGTGAGGCGGCAGAGAGAGGGAGTGAGATGGCTTCTTGAGAAGCTATCTTATACCCCATTTGGGGCCGAAACCTTCCCGCCCAAATCCAGGTGCATCTGGGCTGAACAAAAGGGATCCAATCTGTCCCCATTGTCTGTGATGGGTTTGGATGAATTACCCATTTATCATGATAGGTTTGTGAATGTATTCCCATTCATCGTACTGAGTTTGAATGGAGCTGTCTTGGTTTGAATAAAAAAGCATGTCTTTCTATAATTGCTGAGTAAACAGCTTTGAAAGTTAGTGTAAACAAATGTCATTGTCCTGTGGTCAAACTGAAACCGCAGCCTCAAGTGGTTAATTCTTTGTGTAAACATAGTTGCAGCTTCTGTTGATTGTCTCTGCAGGGAAGGGAACTTCCTGAACTGCCTTTGATTGGCAGTTTAGTCAGCCATCTTTGATCTTCCCTTTTCATATGTCTACAGTCTGTGTCCTGACACTATGTCGGGCAGCAATCTTTGATTACCCCTTTTTCACAGACACACACAAGCTGCCTTTTCAATGTCTTTTGTCTTCTGCCACGAGGTCTGATGGCCATTTTGATACCTGGATTTTAAAGGTATATTACCCAGGTATTCTTTAATCAAAATTCAATCTTCGGAACTGTAGGAAATTTCAAAATTATTGCAAAATCCTTACAGGGTGAACAAAGGATCAGATATCCCAGGTGGGTGAACATATGATCAGATACCCCAGGTAGGTGAACAGAGGGTCAGGTATCCCAGGTGGGTGAACAAAGGATCAGATACCCCAGGTGGGTGAGCACAGGATCAGATACCCCAGGTGGGTGAACACACGATCAGATACCCCAGGTGGGTGAACAAAGGATCAGATACCCCAGGTGGGTGAACAGATGGTCAGATACCCCAGGTGGATGAACAGAGGATCAGATACACCAGGTGGGTGAACAGTTGATCGGATACCCCAGGTGGGTGAACACAGGATCAGATACCCCAGGTGGGCGAACAGAGGGTCAGATACCCCAGTTGGGTGAACTAAGGATCAGATACCCCAGGTGGGTGAACAAAGGATTGGGTAACCTAGGTGGGTGAACACAGGATCAGCTACCCCAGGTGGGTGAACACAGGATCAGATACCCCAGGTGGGTGAACAGATGATCAGATACCCCAGGTGTGTGAACAGATGATCAGATACTCCAGGTGGGTGAACGCAGGATCAGGTACCCCAGGTGGGTGAACAGATGATCAGATATCCCAGGTGGGTGAACACATGATCAGATACCCCAGGTGGGTGAACAAAGGATCAGATAACCCAGGTGGGTGAACACAGGATCAGATACCCCAGGTGGGTGAACAGATGATCAGATACCCCAGGTGGGTGAACAAAGGATCAGATAACCCAGGTGGGTGAACACATGATCAAATACCCCAGGTGGGTGAACAGATGATCAGATACCCCAGGTGGGTGAACAAAGGATCAGATAACCCAGGTGGGTGAACACATGATCAAATACCCCAGGTGGGTGAACAGATGATCAGATACCCCAGGTGGATGAACAGAGGATCAGATACCCCAGGTGGGTGAACAAATTATCAGATAACCCAGGTGGATGAACAGAGGATCAGATACCCCAGGTGGGTGAACACATGATCAAATACCCCAGGTGGGTGAACAAATTATCAGATAACCCAGGTGGATGAACAGAGGATCAGATACCCCAGGTGGGTGAGCACAGGATCAGATACCCCAACCCCTTCTGAAGAAATGTTGCCTGCTCTTCCTGTAGATGTTGGCTAACCTGTTTTTTTTCCAGTATGTGTCCTGTTGCAGTAATTTGCTTTTCACCTCCCTATCAAGGTGATAATTCTTATTGTGAACCTGCACCACATTCATTCCCAGATCGAGGGAGGTGCTGCATGGTGAGTTGCCGGACCTGATCTCCTGCCTCACAGGTTACAGCTACCTGCAGATGAAAGGTCAGAAGTAGTATGTACTGCCAAATTCATCATATATTTTGTGATCTGCTCAATATGGTACATTAACATGTTCATAACACTGGCTAAACAAATGTATAATAAAGATATTTATTTGGAAGCACAGTGGTTGATACGTAATGAGAGTACAGGCCCAGTATGTGGAGTGCCTCAACTGAGTTTTTTGGGGGTATAAACCTTCGTGGCCCTACTTTGAAACTAGTTGTTATGCCATGATTATACAATCCAAATGGATAAGTGGGCATACGTATTCAAAATGCACCATCTACTCTTTACTGAGCCAGAGAAACATCTGCAGAGCACAGCATTAAATGTTACAATCCCTACTTGAAATAGGCACCATCACATATATACACAATGGAGCAGTAATTCACACAGAATCACAGAATCACAGAAACCCCACAAGTGCAGATAGAGGCCATTTCGGCCCATCGAGCCTGCACCGACACATATCCCACCCGATCCCCGTAACCCCTACACCAACACATATCCCACCCGATCCCCGTAACCCCACGTATTTAATCCCCCTAACACTAAGGGTCAATTTATCATAGCCAATCAACCTAACTCACACATTTTTGGACTGTGGGAGGAAACCGGAGCACCCGGAGGAAACCCACGCAAACACGGGGAGAATGTGCAAACTCCACACAGACAGTCGCCCGAGCACAGCTCCCCAAACGCGTGAGTACGGAAGGGGTACTCACGCGTCTGACCGGAGGAAATGCCGGTTTTCAGCATGCACAGCGCATGCGCTGAAAACCGACATTTCCTCTCCTCTAACCCAAGAGTTGAAGAGGCTAGCACGTGCGCTGTAGGGGGCAGCACGTGCGTCTTGGACTTCCTCTGTTTTGGGGGATTTGTGCATGTGTAAAGGCCTCCGGTCTTTACGCTTGTAAAAAGCACACGTAAGTGTTTATTTTTACAGGTAAGTGGTGTTTTAGTGCAATTTAGAATTTTTTTCCCACAGGTTTATTATTTTAAAGAATCTACAATAAGGTAAGTTTAGTTTTAGACCCTTTTTATTAAAAATTTATTTTTTTCAAAAAAAATTGTTTAAATTTTTTTAAAAACTTATTTATACTTAATTTAATGATTGGGATGCTTTTTTTAATTTTTATTTAAAGTTTAAATAGTGTTTTGGGCCCCCGTAGTTTTCATGAGTTTGACAGTTCTTACTCTCAAACTCATGAATGAACCTTCCCCTCCCCTGATTGGTTGGACAGTGCTCACCTGATCCCAGCCGGCACATCGCACTAACTACGCTGCTGGATCAGGTTAGCACATCTGAACCGGGCCTGTGACAGGAAATGCAAGCAAGCCCGGGCTTCAGATGTCAGCGCACAGGGTGAGTGCAGATCGGGGGCTTGCACGCGCGGCAAGCCCCCGACACCAAGTTCTGGGCCATTATAGGAGAAGCAGCAGAAGTAGTGGTTGATGGGGGCAGGTACAGGTCACAGGGCCCCACTGAGTTTCATGGGGATAAAGGCATTATTGGGCTTTGAAAAAGAGCTATTATAGCAGCAGCACACTAATCATCAATCACTTGCCTCCTTGCACAAATTGGATGTTAGTGGAGTGAAGAGACTAGAAATTCATTATAGCCAAGAACATAAGAAAGAGGAGCAGGAATAGGCCACTTGGCCCCTCGAGCCTGTTCCGCCATTCAATAAGATCAATGCTGATCTTGGGTTCAAAGCCACTTCCCTGCCTGCTCCCCATAACCCTTCACTCCCTCATCTTGCAAAAATCTGTCTATCTCCACCTTAAATGTATTTAATGACCCAGCCTCCACAGCTCTCTGGAGCAGAGAATTCCACAGATTTACGACCCTCTGAGAGAAGAAATTCCTCCTCATCTCAGTTCTAAAAGGGCGACCCTTTATTCTGAAACTATGCCCCCAAGCTCTAGGTTTCCCCACGAGGGGAAACATCCTCTCTGCATCTACCTTGTCAAGCCCCTCAGCATCTTATATGTTTCAATAAGATCCCCTCTCATTCTTCTAAACTCCAATGAGTATAGGCCCAACCTGCTCAACCTTTCTTCATAAGTCAATCCCTTCATCTCTGAAATTAACCATGTATATCATCTCTGAACTGCCTCCAATGCAAGAAATGGGCAGTGTTTAGACTAAAAATGGTTAAGTAGCACCAGATGAAAATCGTCTAGGCTGCACACAAAATTTATCCTCACTCCTCATTTAAATTATAGCAGTCGTGATCCTCATCTAAAAGCCCAAGTTCATTGGCATTACACTGAAAAGTTGGACCAATAGCGGGTGTAGTCTAAGCACAAGTAATGATTGCCTCAGTCTTTTCTCACTACTTAAAGGGGAGGTTTATTGATGATGCAGCACCTCATTCTCAGCACTGTTTGGTGTGTCACTGCCTCAACAACCATAAGAAGAAGGACAAGGAGAAGTAGCACTTATTTACAAATCCTGATGGCAGTTCGCCAGCCCAGAGGTTTTCCGATGAAGCTATGGAGGCATTGGTTTAATCGGTGGCGAGAAGGTCCTGTACCTATTGGCAGGAGGCCGTTGCCACAAGTCTGCCAGACTATGTGGAGGGAGGTGGCACACCATGTGCTCCCGAGGTCCTACACCCAGTGCAGGGGGAAGTTTAACGAGCTCACACAGATGGTCAGGGTGAGTGAAGGCTTCAACAAATGCTACATATCACCATCTGTACAACAAACTTCACACACTGCTCAATGTACCACACCCCCAGCACTCACCCACCAACAATCTCTGCCTAGCAACACTCACACCCACATCTCACACCTTGCACACAATAACAGCTATTCAACTATGGCAGGCACAAGGGTCATTAGTTATTAGAATTCACGTGATATGTTTATAGATACATTTATTAAGTGTGTTTGGAATATTTTGTGGTCTCTCTCATTTCACCTTTGTGCCCAGGAGGACGCTGTGATATGGCGTGAGACAGGGATTGTATGATGGGGATGTGGTGAGCTACGGGGATCTGGGGTTTCATTCATGCGAATCAGAGTCTGATGAGCTGGTCACAGACCACCCGTCCAGAAGGCCGACTGTCTCACTGCTTCCGCTCCCTCCGTCATAGATCCTGGAGTACAGCCCCCATGACTTTTAGCAAGTGTTGTTGGTTAGAGCTTTTCTGAAATTATTGTACTTGCCACAACACTCCCTGATACCAAAAAACCTTGAAATTAATAAAGAAAACTCTTCCAGTAGCAGGAAGTAGCACACAGCCACTCAAAGTTCAAAAACCTGTCAGGTCCGAGTGATTGGTGAGGATCCCTTTAAATAGCGTTGCTGGAGCCAGCTTCCTGCTGCTGCATGCCACCTGAAGCTGTTGTTGTTTTCTCCAGCCAGTAAGTTCATTGGGTGTAACGAAGTTGAGAGATCAGGCATCAAGTGAGTGTTGCACACTTACTGATGTCACGATCTCCGTGATGGTGAAGTCCCCGGCGATCGCGTTCAGCGATAACGCTACTGGGAAAACTGATCTGGCATATGGCGTTGGAACCGGCATCAGTTTGTGTCAAATCTCTCAACGGCGTTTTAGCATCATCTCATGCCGCTAACGTGCGGCGCAAACCACACAAATTTCTCGTCTATGGAGTCCAAAACCCAGATATGTGCTGCCACCTTCCATGAGCACTGTCATGCATTGTCTGCACTGCAGTCAACCACCGAGTACATAGAGATCAAATTTAAGTAAGGTGTAGGCACGGGAGGAGCATTGCTCATGAATGCTCCTTCTGTTGCTGTGGAAATTTTGGGATCCAAACTCCAAGATGCAAACATGGCCAGCTTCAGTTCGCTTGAAGAATAGTTACAGGTAATTGTGATAGAGGGATTCTGAAACCTCATAGATGTGTACTGCTCTTTGCTCACACAGATCAGTGGGCATCGTGGAAAGATTTGCTCCATTGGTATCTATGCATTTATCCACCAGGACTACTCCACTAGGCAATGGGCGAAGGACACATCCACAGAGATGGTCACAATGCACAAAGGGCAACCAGGATAACCAAATACATTAAACACAGACAGTGCGAGCACTACACAACTAAATAAAATCAATAGTTTTTAGTATATCTTGCAGTCTGTGATTCTTTCACTGTGCAGAAAACAAAGGCCCTGATATTTACCGAGCCGCGAGTTCAGAGCCAGGTGGGGCTGGGGGGGACGGTTTGTGGGGGCGTAAGGAGTTATGGATGGGGAACCTGGAAGTACGGGTTTCCCGAACGTCCTGCAGTTTTTAACTGCAGGAAGCTTCTTTATTTTTTCTCCAGATTTCTTGCCCAACAGCTAGCCTGATTGGCTGCCTATTGGGCGGGAAAGCTTGCAGCAGGAAGACGCAGTGGACAACAGGTAGGGAGGCAGGGACAGATCGTGGCTGGGGGGGCATCTACGGGGGAGATGGTGGTCATGGGGCGGGGAGGTGGTCTAGTGGGCGAGATGGCGATTCGGTGGGAGAAGATTGTGGTTGTGGTGTTTATAGGGTTAGCTTGTTGGGCCTGGAGAAAACACCCCTGCTCCTCCTGGCCCACAATGCACTCACCTCATGGATCCAGCCCTTCTCACCTCCTTTTACCTGCCGGGTTTCCCAAGGCCCGGGTCACCCGGCCAACATTAGTTAAAAATTAAAAAGCATGTTACAATGGAGACCCTCTGTCTCAACTATGTTGAAACCAGAAGTGGACGGGTTCGAGGCAGGTTGGGGCTGGGATTTGAACTTCTAAAAATTTTAACTTCTCACCCAACTCAAACCAACCCGTATTTGCTGTTTTAAAGTACCCCAAAGTGTCAATTGGCCAAAAGACAAAAACAAATCAGTCAGCATCAAAAACTAAACAGTAGCAAAATACTGCGGATGCTGGAAATCAGAAATAACAACAGAAAAACCCGTACTCAGTAGGTCAGACAGTATCGTGGAGAGAGAGAGTTAACGTTTCAGGTCGATGACCCTTCGTCAGAACTGAAAAAGGTTAGAGAAGTAACAGATTTTTAAGCAAGTGTGGGGCAGGGAAAGGGGGGAGTGGAGGATGTAAGGATTACGGGGGTTTCTTTAAACTGGTTTAAGGTAATCTACCTGGCCAGCAGTCCTTTTTGCTGCTGCACTATAAACCAATTTTAAAACAGCGGTTTCGAATCACTACCCCTCCTTTAGTTCTGAGTGGAGGAACTTATAATTAATGATATTAACGGAACACGTGGTTTGGATGAGAGAAAAAAATATCAATCTTTATTAACTAAAAGAAACTATAATCACAATATCAAACTATCCCACATGAACACAGTAAAATTGTAAAACTATATAACAAGGGGGTACACATGGCAAAAACGAGGGATACAATGGCTACAATGTTATTTAAACAATCTTAGCAATTCCCTTAAATCACCATCCCCCCCCTTAACTCCTGCTAGGTTGCCTTGTTGAGAGTCAGAAAATCTCTGCTCACATGGTCCAGCGAAGAGAGA
Source organism: Somniosus microcephalus (assembly GCF_052327205.1). Classification (NCBI taxonomy): domain Eukaryota; kingdom Metazoa; phylum Chordata; class Chondrichthyes; order Squaliformes; family Somniosidae; genus Somniosus; species Somniosus microcephalus. The sequence continues at coordinate 301,586,559 of NC_140987.1, read as the reverse complement.
GAGAGAGAGAGAGAGAGCTCACCTATGTCGCAGGAAGTCAAGAGGGGCTAGATAGCTTCAGCATCTATCTTTATATATCTGGTGAGCCCCTCCCATCCTGCCTTGCAGGCTGTGTGCAAAATTCCCCTGTGATAGGCTAACTCAAAGTGGTTAGATTGAGTTGATGTGATTTTCAGAGCTCCTTGTGCTGAAAACAAAAGGGAGATACCCTGCTCTATAGTCCAGTACTGGGTGATTGGAAACCCATTCAAGATACAAAGAGTCTCTTCTGCAGTTTAGGTGTATCCACTCGATATACAACCAAATGCTAATAGCATTCAATTGCTTTGTAAACAAAGCATTGTCCTTTGTCTTCATTGAACCTTACTTCCAGACACAGAAAGCTGCATTCCAAACCTCTTTTGTCATTCGGCCATGTGGTGTGACAGCCATTTTATCCCTGGAAATTTAAAAAGCACATTGCCCAGGGATACTTTAATCAAAAACATGAATCTTCAGAACTGTAAATCATTGCGAATTCTTACAAGAAGGAACAAAAGGGAAGGTCTGTGATAGGATGGAAGGCAGGAGAGATTAAGAGACAAAAGGGATGATGGTGCAAGAAAAATGGAGATGGTAATGGGACAAGTTAAGAAGCAAAAGATGAGTCTAGATGAGGTGTAAACGGCAATGGCAGAATCATCAACAGCTGCCTTGTGAGATAAAAAGATAAAAAATAAAAAATAAAATAAACAGGGTTGTCAAATAACAGTTCTGTGATTGTAAATATGTGCAAAAGAAAGTAATAATGTCCAGCTGCAGAGATGACTGGAAGAGTTTAAACATCGGAGAAATGAAACCCTCATGCGCCTGTCGTCCAGCCTGCAGTGTCTCATCTGCTGTTGGCTCCTGCTGAATTGTATGCGGTAAGGTGTGTGGTGATGCAGTATTTTAGGTAACTCCTCAATGAAGTAGCATGGGACAAAATGGCTAGCTCCTGAGATGTGGCATAAAAGTTGTGTTCAGTGGTGACCTTCACTGACATTGATTTCAAATGCTTAATTGTCTTAATTGTCTGAAACAGGTAGCACAGCAACATTCCAGCAGCCTAGGTAAGTCTGGCCCTCCTCATGCCCCACTCCTCCACCATGCCTAGGTAGCTGTCTCTGTTGCAATGCATCCATTACCTGGAGCAGTACCTGCTTGGAATTATGCTCTGGGGGCAATTTTCATCTCTGCAACACCCCAAAAAACAGTGAAGACTAGGTGTAATGGAGCGATAAATTCCAAAGGAAGCTGTGACAACAGACCCTCAATGGTGTACTCACATGTGTGAACATTTAACTTGTTATGCTGGATGAAGCTCCCAAAAGTCAACGTTTCATGTTTACATGAAACTCTGTGAAAGAAGGCAATTATGAGGGGCCTAGATAGAGTGGGTAGGAAGGACCCATTTCCCGTAGAGAGGTCAATAACCAGGGAGCATAGATGTAAAGTAATTGGTAGAAGGATTAGAGGGGAGTTGAGGAGAATTTTATTTCACCCAGAGGGTGGTGGGGGTCTGGAACTCACTACTGAAAGGGTAGTAGAGGAAGGAACCCTCATCGCATTTAATAAGTACTTGGATATGCACTTGAAGTGCCGTAACCTACAAGGCTACAGAGCAAGAGGTGGAAAGTGCGATTAGGCTGGAAAGCTCTTTTTTGGCCGGCACAGACATAATGGAATGAACGGCCTCCTTATGTGCTGTAAATATTCTAGGGCATCCCAGAGTGATCACGAATCAGCATTGCCTGATTGGACGCAGTGGGCAAAATGGCACTGACCCTTTTTGCAGGCCCTGGAGTGTCAACCTGGCAAAGGCAATGGGAACCTCACTTCTCGGGATCTAGATCAATAAAGCGACAGGTGTGCCATCTGCAGCATAGGGCTGGTACATGCAGGGAGAGTAATGGTCAGCTGTGTCCTGAAACTTGGCTGTACCTCCTTGCAGGCATGCTGTAATGTGTTTTCAGGGATTCCAAAGGCTGGCAGATGTTTTTGCCCCTTATTGCGTGATACCCCCTTTAATTGCCCTCATTCCTTTAAATTTGGCTTGCATGCAATTTTTCTCTCATATCACTTTTGTTCTCTGTAGGCCAACTGAGTCTGCATCTGGAACTGTGAATATTTATGCAAATGAGATTGTATGATCAAATTCAGCACTATTAGCACTTGACCTTTCAGCAAGGATTCGTACCATTTGTTCAGCATTAACAACTGACTCAGACCAGCAGACAAAATGCAGCCCTAACTCTAGGTCTGACATGAAGTAAAATACTTACTTTTTAATTTTGACTCTAGAATTGTGGAATGCAGCATGAATTCATCATTAATGACCTTAAACTTGAAAGGATTCGCAAATTTCATGTCTCCCCCCGAAGATTTACTCTTGGTTTATTAAAGAAACCCTGGTTGGACTGAGTTTAAAAACCAGGGCTCAACAAGATGGCTACGGTCAGCCTCATGGCAAAAGCCTGTAAGTTTCAGTTTGGACTGACAAGCTTGTATTCTGATGACTGTGAGAAGGAACTTTCCAGAAACTCGAATGCAGACAGACCTTCTGCATTTATGCATGAGAAGCAAACCCAGTGGCATTCGGGCCTCTGATTAAAAACCATCAAGGTTTGTTTGCACAAACAATCAAGAGCAGGCAAGGCCTATTCAATATGTAGTAGGACAAGCATAGCTGCACTCAGACCTTCGTTAGAGAACATCGACACTGTTTACAAACGATCAACGGGGCATTCAGACTGGAATGGCCCCATCACGAAACCAGTTGGACAAAGGGGAACACTGATGAGGCATTTAAGACCGATTAACTGGCCATCCAGATCGATGGGCCCAGATCGGTACCTTTTGTATGAGTCTCAACACGTCCAGGTTAGACAAAAGAAATGAGCTGATCTGGCAGGAGATAAGGGCTACCGGGAAGGGTATAACTAGTCCCTCGGGAGGCCATCTCTCTCTCTCTCTCTCCCGCCTCTCCTCTGATGCCCTGCCGTATCATCAACCCAGCGAGAGGATCGTTGACGAAGAGCCTGTCCAGGGAAGTAGGATACCCACAGTTACGTTTGAATTACTGGGGTATCTCTGCTTTGGGGCGGTGAAAACCTAAAATATTGGCAGGCAACAGGGCACGGAGCAGGCATTTCAACATCCTAGACTGGTGAGCATCAACTTTCTGGCCCATTACAAGACAATCTAGATAGGTGTAAAAGGGTGGGAGTTAAGGGGAATTGCTAAAGTGTCATTTTAGTCATTTTCCCTCGATGTGTCCATTTCTCCTCCCCTGTTAAGTGTAATTGTGTTGCATCCATAGTGACTTTTCACTGTATAGTAATTGTTTCTCTATTTTTAATAAACATTGGTTTTCTTTGCACCAAACCACTGGTCTCGTTTGTCTACATCGCTACTTGTAAATAAGTCCGGTGGTCAGAACCAAAAAGGGGAAGCGATTTGAACCACGCGGGTCTGGAGCAGCTCAGACATGACTGACTGGCCAGACACAAACCCCAAACAAAAACCTCCTACAGAAATGGCGACTGCGGCAGGACCATCGGCGACAGTATGCGATATGACAGACAGTGGTGCGGAGCAGGAAACCGCATGGAAGAGAGGTTGTCCACTTATGTGTGCAGAAAGGTCAATATTGCCAAGAAATGGGTGGGCGCTATGTTAAAGGCCGAGCATCCCATAGATGCCGCCGCCCAGTGGATGGCGAGTAAACAGCATAAGAGGGCAATTGAAAAGGCAGTCTGGTTAATGTGTTACAAGAAACAAGTCCTAGTGCTGGACAGTGTTGTAGCAGCACAGGCCGCCAAGCTGAAGAAACTTGCCCTAGAAATGCAGGATAAGGTTTTAGCGGAAGAAAAAATGCTAGTGGCACTTCAGGCGTTAAGCCAAGAAAGAGCACGGATGGCAAGGGGACACCAGGCAAAGGTAGAGCGCCTGGAGGCCCGGGCCGATGAAGTGCAACGGGAACATCAGGCAAGGGTAGAGCGTCTGGAATACCAGACCGCTGAAATTAAAGCCAGCGCTAGGCGCAAGATAGAGCACTTAGAATACCAGGTCAGAGAGGCGAGGGGCAGCGAGATAAGGCTGCAGGACACGATTTGTGACCTCACCCAAAAATTAAAAGAGCAGGAGGAGAAATTAAGGGAGGTAAAGGCAGCATACAAGCTAGCCTGCGACCGGGGGTTCAAGGAGGCAGATCACGGGCCCTGTAGGTAGGAGATAGAAAGCTTGGGCATGGCCTTATCGAGGGTGAAGGGCATGGCATGCCTCATCAGCCCGAAGGCGGGCCAGTTGGACTTTACCGGCAACCCTAACAGAACAATCCCACAGGCAGCACCCAGGATAAAGTTGGCTGGGGAATCAGAGGTCCCATGGTCGCCACCCATAGCTCCGAGTTTTATGGGGTTCTGGCAGCAAGGGGGAGTGGAGGATGAAGTGGTCGGGGAAGCACAGCAGGCCCCGCTAGATAGGCCGGGACCAGGACCGGTGTACCCCCTCTGACAACGGAGGTACGGCCCGCCCATTGATGACGAGGACCCAGGGGCCATCCAAAATCAGTTTGTGGTGCTGCATGGCACCCAACAGCTCAGGGCCATGGTTAGTCACATCCCCAAGCTCACCGAAAAGGGAGACCCCTCTCTGCATTTCAGGGACATAGAACAGGCAGCGTGCGTTAATGACTGCGATGACGCAGAGCAAGCTAAAATGCTGCTGTTTTCTCTGGGGAGTGATCTCCTCCAGACCCTATCTGATGATTGTAAAAAGGGGCACAAAGATTATGAGGATTTGAGGAACGAGATATTGGAGGCCATGGGACTCAATGACGGTAGTCCGTTCGCCCAGGTGGGAAAAACGGTACAGCTCCCAGGGGAATCCCCGCAGGCGTTCGCAGACAGACTGTGGCCAGTCTACCGGAGCGCATGCCCGGGAATTCCAGCGCAGATACTACTGAACCAAGTCCAATTGACCCACTGGCTCCATTGTCTAATGACAAACTGCCTGCCCCAAATCCGAGCCCAGGCTGCGGCCTGGTTTGACCCTAGTAGCCCCCAGACAACCGAGGAAACAGTGATCCACCAGCTCACGATAGCATTTAAAAATATAAGGGGTACCGAGATGCCCCAACCCAAGGGGAAAGTCCATGAGGTTAAACCTGGGGGCCAGAATAAGAAAGAGTGGCACCAGGAGGGGAACTGTCCCTCCCAGATTAAGATAAACTGTTACGGGTGCGGGAAGGACGGCCACTGGCACAAGGATTGTAAAAACCCATGGAAAGACAATAAAGTAAAGAACTCCACAGCCCCAGCCCAAAAGGCAGAGCCAGGTATCCCTCCCGCTGCGATCGAGCCACTCATGGAGTTGATACGATCTCTCCTCCTGACCAGCCAGGGGAAAATAGCAGCCACCACTGGTGTGGTGGTTCCCTCGGCCCCCTTTGATGCCCCAAAATGACTGGAGCCCGCGCAGCCTGTCTACCTGTGTGCTCTCCGGTATGACGGATGGAAGAGACCGCTCGTGCAGATGGAGGTAGAGAAGGTTAAAGGAACCTATCTGCTGGATACGGGAGCATCATGCACCGTGATCCACACAGCTAACCCTCCACCTCACCTCTGTCTAGCGGGGTTCCATATGTTCTATCGGGGTTCAACGGTAAGGAACAGGTGGGAGCATTCTCCAAGCCACTCTCAATCCACCTGGGCACGCTCCGGACCAAGTGGACGTGCATTCTGGCAAAGTGGGAAGCAGAGGGAGGAAAGGGGATCCTAGGGGCCGACTTCATCGTGGGCCACGGGATCCTTGTGGATCTCCGCAATCATTGTCTTTGGGGAGCCAATACGGGTAAAGAGGGAGGTGTAGTAGTCATCCTGAGCAAGGAAGGGAAGGGGACCCTGTGTACTGTGAAGCCGAAAGAAGATTACAACCTCGGGCTCATGGTCGACGGTGTCCCGGGGGAATTTCAGGCATTCGTGCAGACTAACCTAGCTGCGTTTGCCACGCACAAACACGACTGTGGGAGGGTCACCGGGTTCGAGATCAGAGTGGGCGGGGACCCCATGGCATGGCCCCAGAAGCAATATAACTTCCCCAGAGAAGCAGAGCCCGACATGGAGGCAGCCATGTCCTCTTTAGTACAGCAGGGATGGTTGAGGCCCATAGCCACCCATGTTAACTCTCCGCTTTGGCCGGTCAAAAAACCGGACAATTCATGGAGAGCCACGGTGGACTATTGGGTGCTCAACAGCAATATCCCCGCATGCGCCCCCACAGTGGCAGCAGTGGCCGACCTCATCGGGAATATTCCAGCATCCGCAACCACGTTCACAGTGCTGGATATTTCAAATGGTTTTTGGTCCATCCCCTTGAGGAGGGAGGACCAGTATAAGTTCGCTTTTACTTTTAAGGGGCAACAGTATACTTGGAACTGCTTGCCACAAGGCTTCCATAACAGCCCCAGCACCTTCCACCAGTGTATGGCGGATAGCTTAAAGGAATTTAGTCAGCCCACCCAGTTGCTGCAGTATGTGGATGACCTGCTCTTGTTTACCGACTCAGTCGGGGAGCATGGCCCGCTACTGGCCGAACTGCTGGAGCTGCTACAGAGTAAGGGGTTCAAAGTCAACCGAAAAAGGCGCAGGTCGGCCAACGGGAAGTTAAATTCCTGGGCCTAACCATTCGCGCAGGGGACAGAGCCATAGACAAGGCTAGGAGGGAAGTGGTCCAAGAGTTGCCGGTCCTCAACACAGTTAGAGGTGTGAGGTCATTCCGAGGGTTAACGGGGTACTGCAGGGACTTCATTGAAGACTATGCAGCCACAGCAGCCCCTTTGCTCTGACTCCTACACAAAGGAGTGGAGTGGTCTTGGGATGAGGGTTGCCAGGCAGCATTTGTCAAGCTCAAGGGAGACTTGCAGACCGCACCAGCCCTAGGAGCCATAGATGGGGGGAAAGAGTTCTTCTTGGAGGTAGCGGCCAGCGGGGATAGTCTCAGTGCCGTGCTGCTCCAGGAGCGGCACGGCAGGCTAAGGCCCGTGGCCTACTCCTCCAGAGTACTCACTGATGTGGAGAGGAGCTACTCAATTTGCAAACGGCACCTTTTGGCCACGTATTGGGCTGTGAAAAGATCCTTGATCGTCACAGGCACCTCTCCCATCACCCTCCTCACACACCACACACCCACCCAGATGCTTCTGGACGGGAGGATTAAAGATGGGACAGTCAGCAGTGCACGCATTGCACACTGGACCCTCCTCCTCTCGCAGATGGATCTGATGGTGAAGGGCCTTTGCGAGCCAAAGTTCGCGGCTAATATGGTATGTCCTGGAACAGCCCATCGGTGTTCCATAGAAGGGGTATGGGAGGTGAACGTAGGTTTACGGGCCGGGATACATCCCTCAGGCCACGAAATCTATGTAGACGGTTCCAGCATGGTATCTGCTGGTGAACGACTCACGGGTTGTGGAGTAAATGACCCAACGGCAAACATTGCCCTGGCAATCAAGCTCCCCAGCAGCATGAGCACCCAACAGGCTGAACTGTCCGTGGTGGTGTATGTGGTTATCCACCCCGAAATCTTCCCCACCCCATACACGATTTGCTCGGACAGCATGTTCACTTGCAACTCGTGTATGGAATACCTGGCCATCTGGTCCCGTCGCGGGTATACCTCCGCCGACGGGAGGCCCTTAACAGTAAAGCCCCTGCTGGAGAAAATCCTGGCAGCCGTGAGGGAGGAAGGCGAGGTCTTCATCCACAAAGTGAAGGCCCATTCCTCCACAGAACCCCGCAGCCAGGGTAACCAGCAAGCCGACATGTTGGCCAAGGAGGGTGCAGACGCAGGCACTTTCTGGGACCCGTATGAGTCTGGGCACGTGGCGGCAGTTAGAAGCAGGGATGGGACCCAAGCATGCTTAGGAGTAGTGTTAGCCCCGGACCTTAAAACGGTCCAAGCCCAGGACCCTGTCCTGAACACTGTCATTAGCGCAGTAATGGAGGGCAGGAAGGTAGAAGACCCTTGCGGTGCAGTGGCCCTCTCCATAAGGGAAGGCATGCTGTTCAAAGAAGAACAGTGGGTAGTACCCCAGCAACACCGCAGGGAGTTCCTTCAACTGGCCCATGAGGGTCTGGGAGCGGGACACCCCAGGCCTGAGAGCACCTGGCAACGGGTGGAACAGGCGGGATGGTGGCCAGGACTCCGGGAAGACGTCCGTGAGTTCTGTGCTAGCTGTCTTGTGTGCGCTGCAAATAACCCCGACCCCCACAGAAGAAAGGTGCCCATGGGACACATTAGGAGGGTAGAGGGACCATCGGGCCCCTGCCCACCGCCCAGGGAGGCTACAAATACTGCCTCATCCTGGCAGACGTGTTTTCCAAGTGGGTGGAAGCCTTCCCCTGCAAAACGGCCACAGCATTGGGGACTGCAAGGATCTTGGTGAGAGAGGTGTTCTCGCGGTGGGGACTACCCCAGTTTGTGGAGTTCGACCAGGGAAGCCACTTCACTGGCCAAGTCATGCAGAACACCTTTATGCTGCTCAGAATCAAGGGGAAGTGGCACATAGCTCACAATCCACAGTCCTCAGGGATTGTGGAGCGCATGAATCGCACCGTTAAAGAAAAGTTGAGGAAGGAGACAGTGGGCGCGCCCCAAAAATGGGCGGAGGTGCTGCCTCTAGTCCTAATGGGGATCCGGGCCAGCCAATCCAAGGGTACAGGTATTCCCCGCACGAACTCATGACCGGTAGGGTTATGAGGACCCCCCACACATGTCCTAGCCCCAGTTCTTACTGAAGGGCAGCTTCGGGAGATAAATCGGGATAAATTCGTCCGAACACTCCTCGAGCGCCTCAAACAGATTTATGAACAGGCAGCAAGTAGTATGGAGAAGCAGCATCAGAATAACCGGGTGCTGCTCAAGCCTAGCAAGAGTCACCAGTGGGAGATAGGGGACCAAGTGATGGTTAGGAACTACGCCCGAGTGGGGAGTTTAGAGCCACTGTACATGGGATACTATAGCATAGTCGATAAAGCCAGCCCCATGGTTTACGCAGTAAAAATGCCCCAGCGCACAAAATGGTTCCATGTGAATCAATGTAAGTTGTTTAAGCCGAAGACAGGGAAACAGGCAGCTGGGATTCAACCCGAGGTTAGAAATCCTCAGCCCGCAGCGGGTATGCGCACGCAGGTTGCACACGCAGGCGCAGTCGCGTGCGTCAAGAGAGAAGTTCCCCAGCACTTTGTCCAGACCACTCCCCCTCTCTTATGGGATTCCGAGGAGAAGGAGCCCGAATCAGATGGCTCCGAGCCCGAACCAGGTTTTGAACCTGGGGGGGGAAGACCCTCAGCCACCGGCAGCCGGTGGCGAGGGATTGCCCGTCCCCAGTTCAGGTTTGGGAGGGGAGGGACCCGAGGGAGAAGGCCCCCAGCCAGCGAGGACTGTGACCCGAGCCAAGGGTCCGCTCGCCAGGGTAGCCCCACCGGTAGCATTCCCTAGGAGGTCTCCTCGGCCACCCCAGCCCAGAAAAGTATGGTCACCGGCTCTTCAATTACAAAGGGTGGCCTCCCGTGTCAGGGAGAAGCCGAAAGACAGAGGACCCCAGCCAACAGCCATAAGCTGCGAGGGACCAGTAGTGGAGTTCAGTGCAGCCACGCTGCAGGGAGCAGCCTGCAGCAGCCCAAACAGGGATTAGGCTGGCTGCCTGGAGACGGGCGGCGGTTGTATATAGTTTAGGTAGTATAATTTTAAGTAATGTGTATAAGGTTAAGTTAGGGTGTTTTAATTTAATTCTATGTAAGGAACCGGTAGTCTATAAGTTTGAAGTATGGAACTGTTCCAGAGTGCTGTCTACGTGAGCCGAGGTCGCGGGACCCGATCACACTTCCCCCGAGCCAGGGAGCCTCCAGGGAACCTGGCTAGATGCTTTTATGTCTTTTTCAGAATTTTGAAATGTACAGAGGCATAATCCTGCTCGCCCTGTTCGGGCTGAGCCTCGCGAGAAGGGGCGATGTCGAGGACCATCATATCTTCGGATGTTCGGGGAAGAGAGCGCCCCTAGCACACGACGGAAGTGGCCTACGGGAGGCGGATGAAATCACCTCGTATGTCCACGAGGGGAGCTGGCCAGGATGGCTGGGATCCAATTCAACCCAGTATTCTAGTGAGACCGGCTTCACGTATGGGGAGGCCTCCCTCCAGTGCCCGAGGATACGAATCGTCACCCCAAGGATTAGCGTCGCCGTGGGCAAAAGAATATGTTTGACGTGTAAAGGCAACGTTCCACTGGATAGGTGGTGGTGGCTCAGAAAGTTAAACAAAGACATGGGGAACCCCAGGGTAGAGTGGGAAAGATTAGGGAATGACACTCACAGGACCATTACAGGGACCCAGGGAGGGTTAAGTGTGTGCTGGGATAAATGGTGGGAACTGGATCAGGGGATCTACGTCTTTATGTGGGGATCAGAGAAGGCCTGCCCCACAGGTATTTCCACTATTTTCCACAGCCAGTGGCAAGATAACGGGAGGGGGATGGACTGGGAGTCTCGCCTAGACGCATGCGCGATCCCATACTCCCCAATCTCGGTTAATGCCACTGAACTAGTGACCCGCTCCGACGGCCCCTGCCGATGACCCCAATGTCACGGACAGTAGCAGAGGCATGCCCTGTGTAAGATTCGCAATTTTCAGCAAAAATCACGCAAGAAAACTGGATAAAATAAGACTGTTTATTGACCAAAGTAAGCTTGCACAGAAAAACCTTTGATAAAAGGGCATACAAAATGGCCGCCAGGCCCCGTGATCAGTTTATGAACCATTTTATTTCTGTTACTGCAAGCCAGACAGGCTTGTGGATTGAAGACAGTGAGCCCGCGAAAGCCAGTATCTGGGAACCGAAACTCAGAGGAACAGCATACATATTCAATGGATTACAAGTACAGGATGGGGCCCATCAAGATATGGGCGGACAATGCAAAATCACTCATACCCATTTATTGTACAAAGGAAAAACCGTTTAGCAGCCATCAAGGAAAATCTCCGGACCGATCAATATGCGAACCGAGCCGCGGTGACAATGCAAAAGACATTAAAAGACATTATCGGCCAGGAAGGCCAGTTTAAGTTATCACCGGCTCCGTTACAAGGCAAAGCGCCCCTGCAGAGATTTCTGCCCGCCAAAATTAATACAAAGACAGGACTATGATTTGGCAGGAGATAAGACTGTTCCAAAAGAGTATAACTATGGATTGAAAGTCCACATACGTTACTTCAACTTCTTCGGACGGGGCCAGGATCGGCGCCTCTTCCACTTCGGCAGATGCAGAATCGATGAAAACGTTTTCGTCTTTTTAAAGACGGACGGTTTCGGTAAAAAGACAACGTGGTCGGTGTTCAGCCAAATAAGGCTCGGCCACGACGAGAAGACGACGAGGGTGGCCCGGGTACTGGGGTCGGGAGATCATCGACAACCCAGGCCGATGGAGAAGAAACCCTCTGGAGAACCGACCAGGCCGGAGACAAAAAGACAGTCCGGGCCTGACACTTCCGTGTCTCAACATCCCATTGGGTTGTTGTTCTACTCCATGAACAAAAATCCACGACAGGCTTAGTGGATCTCAACCTTGACGAGCGCTCATCGAGGCTGTGTCTACCCCATCGCCTCGAGAGAGAGAGAGAGAGAGAGAGAATATCGACTGCGCCAGAATTTCCAAATCCACGTGACGACGGAAAGCGGTGCCAAAAAGGCTGCGAACCCCCCTTTCTCGCGATTTCGAGAGTGGTGAGCATGATCCCAGGTTCCCCAGGTCGAAACTTAGTTTAGGTATAGGGGAGGGAGTTAAGGGAAATCGTAATGTGTTTCCCCTTTTACGATGTGCCGTGTGTTCCCCATTTCCATAGAGTCAAGTTCATAAATTTGTGCATGATTGTAGTTACTTTAATCTGTGCCTATGACATGTATTTTGTAATGCTTCAAACTGTTTAAAAATAAAAGCATCCATTTCGTGCTATTCAGCATGGTCTATTGAGTCCTTTTCTCTGCACCACTGTTCTCTGCATCTAAGTCCAAGGTCTAGAACCGTAGGGGGAGTGGGTCGAACCACTCAAGGGTAATTCTTGCACAAAGCCTGGCAGGAGGCCAGAACGGGCAAGAGAGCAGGAAAGAAAACTCCTACAGAAATGGCGACCGCGGCAGGACAATGGCAGCAGGAAAGTAGTGTGTTGATCAAGACCTGAATAAACAAAATGTGATGGATGAAAGCATAGCAGATTATGTTTTCGGAAAAGTCAACCTCACAAAACAATGGATATCTGATCTATTAAGGGATAGGCGCCCGCTAGACGCAGCCAGCAAGTGGACAGCGGGTAGAGAGCATAAGAAATCTGTAGAAAAGGCGGTCTGGCTGATGTGCTACAAGAAGCAAGTCCAGCTTTTGGACCAGGTAGTTGCAGCACAGACAGTCCAGATCAACGGCTTGCTTAAAGATGTAGAGGAAAAGGTTGCGGGAGGTCAAAAACTGATTGAATCGCTTGACGCGCTGAATCAGGAACGCCGCTCCGTAATTCGCTGCCACGAAACCCGGGTAGAATATTTTAAATGTCAGGTCGTTGAGGCCAAGGCCAGTGAAGGTAGAATGAGAGAGAGGTGTTTCCGTCTAGCCAAACAAATAGATGCCCAAGAGGAAAAGCTCCTGGGAGCCAGGGCAGCATATAAGATGGCCATGGAGGATAGATCTGAGAACACCGACCGCAGCGCTTGCCGCCGGGAGCTAGAGGACCTGAGAAAGGCCCTAGCGAAGGCAAACGGGTTGGTGTGTCTCATAAATCCACCAGCGAGTCAGCTGTTGCTAGCCAAGGAATCCAAAAGACCGATTCCACAAGAGGCAGTTGGGGTACCAACCCCCGAACCCTCTGCGCCTCCTGCCTATGAGGAGTCTTGGACTCCGGGACAGGAGACGGAGGCGGTAGAGGAAGAGAGCCCTGAGGTAGAGCAACCCCAGACAGTAGAGTCGGGGCCAGCGCCGTTGTGTCCAACGAGGCACCGGAAGCTCGGTCCTTTTGAAGAAAATGGCGATGACGGACCCCTTGAGAGTCAGATCATAATGCCTCATAGCGCACGACAGCTAAGAGAGATGATAAGTCACATCCCAAAACTCTCCGAGTCAGGAGATCCCTCCGTGCATTTCAGGGACGTGGAGCAGACCGCAGCAGTCAATGACTGCGACGGGGTTGAACAGTCTAAAATGCTGCTGTTCTCCCTGGACAGTTCGCTCCTCCAGTGTCTCCCTGACGAGAGAAAGAGAGGGCACAGGGACTATGAATTGCTACGGGATGAGATTCTGGAGATCATGGGAGAGGGGGACGGAACTCCGTTCCTCCGTTTAGAAAAGACAGTGCAGCTAGAGGGAGAACCCCCACGGGTTTTCGACGACAGGTTGTGGCCAGTGTATCGGCGCAGCTGCCCAGGTGGGCCGGCCCGGGCCGGGCTGGATGGCTTCGGTGCCTGGTAGCAGGTTGCCTGCCAGTAGTGAAGGAACAGGCCAAAGCATGGTTTGACCCCACCAACGCCCGCTCCACGGAGGATCTAGTGCTAGATCAGCTCACGATCAGTTATAGGAATAACAAGGGCAAGAAAACACCTGTTGTAAAAGGAAAGGTGCATGAGGTGAGGCCCGCAGCCTCTGCTAAAAGGGAATGGCGTCAGGAGGGAAATCGCCCTCCTCAAGCCAATAGCAGTTGTTACGGGTGTGGGAAGGAGGGTCATTGGCGCCATGGACTGTAGGAATCCTTGGAAGGATAAGAGGGAGAGAGCGTTCGCCGCAGCCCAAGATCAAGCCCAAGCCCGAGTCGCCAATGGCCCGAGAGTTTACCCAACACCAGCACAACCACAAGTGCAGGCCGCTGCCCCAACACCAGTCCAGAACCCAACCGTAGCCTCTGCCCCGACTAAAGGGGGTGGTGCGGTTGTGGACCCCGCTGCGATCGAGTCAGTCTTGGAGACTATGCGGTCTCTGATGACCTGGCAGGGGAAGGTAGCGGTTGCTAACAGCCCTATCGCCCCCGAGACCCCAGCCGAAACACCTAAATGACTGACGCCCGCGCAGTCCGTCTACTTATGTCCGCTCCGCTATGACGTTTGGAGAAGACCTGTGGTGGAGATGGAGGTGGAGAAACAAAGGGGTAGTTACCTGTTGGATACGGGAGCTTCGTGTACCGTGATCCACACGGACAAACCTTTTGCCTCACCTCTGTCTGCCCAGGCTCCATATTTAGTAGCGGGTTTCACAGGTAGAGAACAGGCTGGCGCGTACTCCCTCCCGCTCTCCATTCAGTTGGGAGCACTCCACACCACATGGACGTGCATCCTATTGAAGTGGAATGAGGGGGGGGGAAAAGGCATCCTCGGGGCTGATTTCTTGGTGGAACACGGGATCCTCGTGGACCTCAGAAATCACTGTCTCTGGGGAGCCGAGGGCGGTTTAGGTAAGGTAGTCGTAATCCCGGGGAAGGAAGAAAAGGGGACCCTGTGCACTATGAAGCCGTCAGGAGGTTACAATCTCGAGCTCATGATAACAAACGTCCCAACGGACTTGCAGGCGTGTGTGTCAGAAAATCTGACCGCGTTCGCCACCCACAAGCACGACTGCGGGAGAGTCACTGGGTTCGAAGTCAGCGTAGACGGGGACCCCATGATCCGACCCCAAAAGCAGTATAATTTCCCCAAGGAGGCAGAACCCGACATGGAGACAGCAATATCTTCATTGGTACAGCAGGGCGTGTTGAGGACGATAGCCACCCACGTAAACTCCCCATTATGGCCGGTAAAGAAACCGGACAATTCATGGAGAGCCACGGTGGACTACAGAGTCCTCAATAGTAATATCCCGGCCTGCGCGCCCACGGTAGCAGCAGTTGCAGACTTAATAGGGAGTATTCCAGCATCGGCGACCACATTCATGGTGCTGGACATTTCGAACGGTTTTTGGTCCATTCCGCTGCGGCGGGAGGACCAGTACAAGTTTGCCTTTACATTCAAAGGGCAACAGTACACTTGGAACTGCTTACCACAGGGTTTTCACAACAGCCCCAGCATTTTCCATCAGTGCATGGCGGGGAGTTTGAAAGAGTTCAGCCAGCCCAACCAGATAGTGCAGTATGTGGACGACTTACTCCTGTTCACAGATACAAGGGAGCAGCACGGCCCACTGTTAGCCGAATTGTTGGAACTGTTAGAAAGGAAGGGTTTCAAAGTAAACCCAAAGAAAGCCCAGATCGGCCAGCAGGAAGTCAAATTCCTGGGTCTGGCCATCCGCGAGGGAGAAAGAGCCATAGATAAGGCCAGGCGGGAATCTATACAAGATCTGCCGATTCCCAACACAGTAACGGGTGTAAGGTCCTTTTTGGGATTGACCAGGTACTGCAGAGATTTCATCGAGGACTATGCTGCCACAGCGGCCCCGCTACTTCGACTCTTACATAAGGGAGTCGAGTGGTCTTGGGACAAGGGGTGCCAGGCAGCGTTCGAGAAGTTGAAAAGAGATCTGCAGACCGCGCCAGCCCTAGGGGCCATAGATGGGGGAGAGGAGTTCTTTCTGGAGGTAGCCGCTAGTGGGGACAGCCTGAGCGCAGTGCTGCTCCAAGAGCGGCATGGCAAGCTAAGACCAGTAGTTTATTCCTCCAGGGTGCTCACGGATGTGGAGAGGAGTTTCTCCAATTGCGAACGGCATCTCCTGGCCACGCATTGGGCTGTGAACAGATCAGTGATCTTCACAGGGACCTCTCCCATTATGCTCCTCACCCATCACACCCCCACGAAGATGCTTCTGGATGGGAGGATTAAGGATGGGACCGTAAGCAGCGCTCGGATTGCGCGCTGGACCCTCCTCCTTTCCCAGATGGATCTCAAAGTTAAAGGCCTCTGCGCGCCAAGGCTCGCAGCCAATATGGCATATCCCGGGACAGCCCATCAATGTTCCGTAGAAGGGGTATGGGAAGTTAACATAGGTTTACGGGCCGGGATACATCCCACAGGCTGCGAGATCTACGTAGACGGTTCTAGCACTGTAGCTGACGGCAAGCGACTCACAGGGTGTGGAGTTTATTACCCTGCGGCAAACATTGCCCTGGCAATTAAGCTCCCCAGCACTATGAGCGCGCAGCAGGCTGAACTGTCCGAGGTGGCATACGTGGTTACCCACCCCGAGATTTTCCCAACCCCATACACGATTTGCTCAGACAGCATGTTCACGTGCAATTCGTGTACAGAGTACCTCGCCATCTGGTCCCGACGCGGGTACACCTCCGCGGACGGGCGGCCTTTAACAGTTAAGCCCTTGCTGGAGAAGATCCTAGCAGCTGTGGGGGAGAAAGGAGAGGTGTTCATCCATAAGGTGAAGGCTCACTCCACCACAGAACCCCGCAGTCAGGGCAACCAGCAGGCGGATGCGCTAGCCAGGAAGGGTGCCCGCAACGGCATTCTCTGGGACCCATACGAACCCGGACCCGTGGCGGCGATCCAAGGCAGGGAGGGAATTCCCGGGAACACAAGGGTGACACCGCCCCCAGACCTAAAGACCGTCCAAACCCTGGATCCCGCCCTAAAAGCAGTCCTAAATGCCATCACAGAAGGCAAACAGGCAGAAGGTCCGTACAGTACGGCAGCCCTCACAGTCAAAGAAGGTATGCTGTTCCGAGAGGAGCAGTGGGTTGTGCCGCAGCAGCACCGGAGGGAATTCCTGCAATTGGCCCACGAGGGTCCAGGAGCGGGACACCCCGGACCTGAGGTCACCTGGCAACGGGTAGAGCAGGCGGGATGTTGGCCGGGACTTCGGGACGATGTCCGCGAGTTCTGCGCAAGCTGTCTTGTGTGTGCTGCTAACAACCCAGACCCCCACAAAAGGAAGGTGCCCATGGGGCACATCAGGAGGGTAGAGGGACCATGGCAGTCGATTCAGGTCGACTACATAGGGCCCCTGCCCGCCGCCCAGGGAGGCTATAAGTACTGCCTTGTCCTGGCAGATGTGTTCACCAAATGGGTAGAAGCCTTCCCGTGCAGAACAGCTACGGCACTGGGTACTGCTAAGATCTTGATTCGGGAAGTGTTCTCACGGTGGGGACTCCCCCGTTTTGTAGAGTCCGACCAGGGGAGTCAGTTCACCGGTCAAGTAATGCAGAACGCCCTCATGCTCTTGGGCACTGAGGGAAAGTGGCACGTAGCATACAATCCCCAGTCATCCAGGATTGTTGAGCGCATGAATCGGACCCTCAAGTAAAAGCTAAGGAAAGAGACAATGGGCTCGCCCCAGAAATGGGCGGAGGTCCTGCCTTTAGTCCTCATGGGGATCCGAGCCAGCCAGTCCAAAAGCACGGGGTATTCCCCGCACGAGTTAATGACTGGAAGGATCATGCGAACACCCACCCATGTGCTAGCCCCGGTGCTCACTGAGGGCCAGCTCCGAGAGGTGAAACGGGACAAATTCGCCCAAACCCTCTTGGAGCGCCTGAGACAGGTTTATGGGCAGGCGGCTGGGAACATGGGAAGACAGCACCAGGGAAATAAACTGTTGTTGGAACCTCGGAAACAACAAGAGTGGGTAGTCGGAGACCAGGTAATGTTCCGAAACTACGCCAGGGTAGGGAGTTTTGAACCACTGTACATGGGGCCCTACAGCATTGTGGACAAGGCCAGCCCCATGGTTTATGCAGTGAAAACGCCCCGACGTACCAAATGGTTTCACATCAACCAGTGTAAACTATTTAAATCGGGTGCACAAGGGCCATCAAAGGGGACCAGGTCGGAGAACAAAGATCCTCAGCCTGTAACAGAGTCACAGATCACACAGGCTGGTACCGTAGCCTGCGTAAAGGGAGAGGCCATCCCATTGGAGTGGGAGGTCTCATCTTTTGAATGGGATTTAGGCAGGAGAGAGCACGAACAGCTCAACCCCGCCTTAGGCCCAGTCATGGAGGAGGAAGAGTCAGAGGGCGACGATCCCGCCCTCGACTCAAGCTTGGGGGAGGTAGGGAATGGGGGCGGAGACCCACTACCTGTAGGGGCAGGTGAGGTGGAGTCAGAAGCCACAGATCCCGACCCCGGGGGGGTGGAGCCTGAGGAAGGGGAGCTGGAGCCGGCAGCTGTGGAGGAACCACAGGCTGTGACGGTAACAGTCCCAACCCCCGGTCCATCGGCCCCGGGAGCCCGACCCAAAGCAGCCCCTCGTAGGTCGGCTTGAGCGCCACAGCCCAGAAAATTTTGGCCAGATTCTCCCCATCCTTCCCAACCACGGTTTAGAGCAGCCCCAGGAAGGCATGATCCCCGTTCAGCAGCGACAGGCTGCGGGGGATCAAAGCCAAAGATCAATGCAGCCCCACCGCAGGGTGTGGCACACGGCAGGCCTCATAGGGATTCGGAAAGCCGCCCCACGGAGGGCGGCGCTGTACATAAGTTAAGTTAGGTAATTATGGTCATAGTTTTAAGGAATGTAAAGTATATGGTGTTAAGAGTACAATTTTGAGGTCTGCCCGGTATGTGTGTTTGTTAGGGAGCGGGGTCCAGGAAGCTGCGCGTCCAATTAATTTAGGCCAGCACCTATCGGGAGCCCGGCTACATCATTTTGTTGGTTACAGAAACCTGGGATATGATGGAAAGGATTTTCATCGCGTTCATGGCGATCGGGTGCGGGTGGGCCTACCGAGGCCGCACCAAGGACGTCATCATTTTCGGATGCTCCGGGGACACGGCCCCCATCGCAACGGATGGGACGGGGAAGCGAGAGGTTGAGGAAACCGCCACCTACTTCCACCAAGGGAGATGGCCAGGTTGGTTGGGAACAAATTCCACGGAATATTCCAGCAACTTCGGTTTTACCTACCAAGAGACTTCGTTAACGTGCCCTCGAGTGAGGATCCTTGCGCCCAGAGTCAGCGTCACCGTGGGAAAGAGGATTTGTCTGGTGTGCAATGGGAACGTACCACTAAGGCGATGGTGGTGGCTACGAAAGCTGGGAAAGGACATGAGAAACTCTACGGTCGAGTGGGAGCGACTGGGTAATAATACCCATCGGACTATTACGGGAACTCACGGACAATTACGTGTGTGTTGGGACAAATGGTGGGAACCAGATGAGGGAATATATGTCTGTATGTGGGGTTCGAGACACGTCTGCCCCAAGGGCGTGTCCATCTTCTTCCAGAGGCAGTGGCAGGATGAAGGGAAGGGGATGAGATGGGATGTTAGCACTCGAGCGTGCAGAGCCCCATACTCCCCTATTCCGGTGAACGCCACTGAACTCATCACCCGCCCACGCAAGCCCCTGCCCACGCTTCCAGTAGCACTAGCCCAGAAAGGAGGGTGCCCAACCACCACCAAGGGACCCGGGAACGGTTTAGTATTGGTAACCACCGGTCAGGTGCTGTACCAAGGGGTACACTACGCGGTGGCCTCAGTGATTTTAAATCTCACTGAGGTAAGATTGCCGGATTGGTGTCCCAAAGAAACGGAACAATTATACCAGGTCCTGTTAACCCGTATGTTTAGACAATTTTACGAATTTGACTTTGCCGACATCGACAGAG
Organism: Somniosus microcephalus; assembly: GCF_052327205.1. NCBI lineage: Eukaryota > Metazoa > Chordata > Chondrichthyes > Squaliformes > Somniosidae > Somniosus > Somniosus microcephalus. The sequence continues at coordinate 301,566,963 of NC_140987.1, read as the reverse complement.
ACAAATTATACACCACACCGCCAGAAGTTTTGGATCAAGTCGGGAGGCAAAGAAGGGGTACTGTAAATGACATATTCACTGCTTTTAATACCGGGACATCTGTTGTCAACGCTCTAGATAACGTGGAGCTGCAGACACAGATCAACGGTTTAAAAGCCCAGTTAAGGAACATATTGACAGACGAAAACAAGGTAGTGGGATCTGAGTTGCATGAGGACCAGGCCATGACACTACACTTTAAGGACATAATTGCTGAGCTGGAGAAACACGCGAGAACGGTAAATGCACTCATTAAGGAGGATCGGAATGCGTCCGATCAAGCTGCGCAAAACGAGGCCTGTGTGCTGTACGGGGCGTGGTTACTGGGCGAGGGCCGCAGTAATCTTGAGGATTTAAAACAGGGTTTGGTCCCGTCCTAGATCGGCAACAAGCACTTGCAAGCGCTCCACCCTTTTGAGAATGCATTAAGCCCGTGCCAGCTCAGACTAGCCGCAGAAGCATACCCAGTCCCAATGGACTGCGGACATTCAAATCACATTATTATGGGAATAGTAGTAAGAATGCCGGTGTTGGGTCCCGCAGCAAAGCCCGCCCCGGTGTACAGAGTAGAGAACATTGGAGTCATTCGGGGGGGCGCACACATTCGTTACACAGCGGTCCCGCCTTACGTCATCAGATGGGAGCGTACGATGACAGGCACCGACCTCTCGGGATGTCGGAGCCGGGGAGCACACATCATCCTGTGTCCCCAGCACTTGAACGCCTTTCTGAAACCGCAGTGCGGGTTCAGGACTGCTAGCGCAAAGCCGGTGAATTGCACCATGGAGGCAATAGCAGAGGACCATGTGCCCCCACAGGTAGCATATATCGGGGGTGGGACATACTGCGTCACCACTGCAGCGCCTCAGTACCGATATGGACAACACGAGTGGTGTTCGGTCGGTGATAGCAGTTTCTGTTTCAAACCCAGGGCCGAGGTTCAAGTGGCACAACAACGAATTGTCCCCATTCCTGCGCCCTCCACCGTACACATCACTATCAAAGAGAATTTCACAGACTTACAACGATTTGTCGCGTATTTTGGTTATGTCATTCCCCCTCTTCCCGAACACCTCACCAAGATTTTAAAAGCCGTTATAATTTCACAGAAACATTTCTACACACTGGAGCAGAAGACTTTAGAGATAGGAAAAGACATATTGGACATAACCATCCCACCATGGTGGGACTTGTTCACCAACATAGAGGTCCCCGCCTGGATTAGAATAGCATCCCATATCCTCGTAGTATGTCAGGTTTTGATTGTGATATTTTTGCTCTTCGTGCATTGCAAAAGAGGCAAACGCCTCCAGAGGCACGAGAACACAGGAGAATGGAGAGAACGCTATGTGCGAATGGGGGAAGCAGATACCCCACTCTAAGCTGCTAGTATAAGATTAAGCGTCCCTCCATTTTAAATTTTTTTGTGATTGTTTTGGGTTATAAGGAAATAAGTATTGTTATGTTATTAGTCGTTCTTAAGTTTTTTTGGATTAATAAAAGATGCATGCAGATGGTGCCAGGGGGTATCAACCCCCGCACATCTGACAAGTGAATGTGTTATAGTTTAAAATACGCTGTCTATGATTGTCCAAATGTACAAAAGGTAATTTTCGTTTTCTGCGGAAATGGGAACTGCATGTGTCGTGAGGGTCATAGATAGCTAAGTGCCAGGAATGTTTGGATGTGGGGAATCAGGGAAAATTTGCTCATCAAGGATTATTGATACTTTAAGCAAGCTATCAGTATCACAGGGGGGCCTGTAAGATTCGCAATTTTCAGCAAAAATCACGCAAGAAAACTGGATAAAATAAGACTGTTTATTGACCAAAGTAAGCTTGCACAGAAAAACCTTTGATAAAAGGGCATACAAAATGGCCGCCAGGCCCCGTGATCAGTTTATGAACCATTTTATTTCTGTTACTGCAAGCCAGACAGGCTTGTGGATTGAAGACAGTGAGCCCGCGAAAGCCAGTATCTGGGAACCGAAACTCAGAGGAACAGCATACATATTCAATGGATTACAAGTACAGGATGGGGCCCATCAAGATATGGGCGGACAATGCAAAATCACTCATACCCATTTATTGTACAAAGGAAAAACCGTTTAGCAGCCATCAAGGAAAATCTCCGGACCGATCAATATGCGAACCGAGCCGCGGTGACAATGCAAAAGACATTAAAAGACATTATCGGCCAGGAAGGCCAGTTTAAGTTATCACCGGCTCCGTTACAAGGCAAAGCGCCCCTGCAGAGATTTCTGCCCGCCAAAATTAATACAAAGACAGGACTATGATTTGGCAGGAGATAAGACTGTTCCAAAAGAGTATAACTATGGATTGAAAGTCCACATACGTTACTTCAACTTCTTCGGACGGGGCCAGGATCGGCGCCTCTTCCACTTCGGCAGATGCAGAATCGATGAAAACGTTTTTGTCTTTTTAAAGACGGACGGTTTCGGTAAAAAGACAACGTGGTCGGTGTTCAGCCAAACAAGGCTCGGCCACGACGAGAAGACGACGAGGGTGGCCCGGGTACTGGGGTCGGGAGATCATCGACGACCCAGGCCGACGGAGAAGAAACCCTCTGGAGAACCGACCAGGCCGGAGACAAAAAGACAGTCCGGGCCTGACACTTCCGTGTCTCAACATCCCATTGGGTTGTTGTTCTACTCCATGAACAAAAATCCACGACAGGCTTAATGGATCTCAACCTTGACGAGCGCTCATCGAGGCTGTGTCTACCCCATCGCCCCGAGAGAGAGAGAGAATATCGACTGCGCCAGAAGTTTCCAAATCCACGTGACGACGGAAAGTGGTGCCAAAAAGGCTGCGAACCCCCCTTTCTCGCGATTTCGAGAGTGGTGAGCATGATCCCAGGTTCCCCAGGTCGAAACTTAGTTTAGGTATAGGGGAGGGAGTTAAGGGAAATCGTAATGTGTTTCCCCTTTTACGATGTGCCGTGTGTTCCCCATTTCCATAGAGTCAAGTTCATAAATTTGTGCATGATTGTAGTTACTTTAATCTGTGCCTATGACATGTATTTTGTAATGCTTCAAACTGTTTAAAAATAAAAGCATCCATTTCGTGCTATTCAGTCTGGTCTATTGAGTCCTTTTCTCTGCACTACTGTTCTCTGCATCTAAGTCCAAGGTCTAGAACCGTAGGGGGAGTGGGTCGAACCACTCAAGGGTAATTCTTGCACGAAGCCTGGCAGGAGGCCAGAACGGGCAAGAGAGCAGGAAAAAAAAACCCTACACCTGCCACCACCAAGGGACCAGGGAACGGCCTGGTGCTAGTACCCACAGACCAGGTGCTGTACCAAGGGGTGCATTACGCGGTGGCCTCGGTGATTTTAAACCTCACTGAGGTACACTTACTCGCATGGTACCCCGCAGAGACTGCCAAATTGTATGAAGCCCTATTAACATAAATGTTTCAAAAATTCCGTGAATTTGACTTTTCGCAGGTCAATAAGACCGCATTGTATACTCACCACGAGATTTGGGATGGGGTTGGGAGGCAAAGAATGACGTTTTCTTAATGACGTTTTAACTGGTTTTAACACGGGGTCCTCGGTCATCAACAGTTTAGATGACATCGAACTGCAGTCCCAGATTAATGGTCTAAAATCACAATTAAAGGGTATTTTAACTGATGAGAATAAGATGGTAGGTTCTGAGTTGCATGAAGACAAGGCCATGACTCTCCATTTGAAGAAGATCATCGTGGAGCTGGAAAAACATGCAAAGGCGGTAAATGCTCTCATCAGGGAGGGCAAAAACGCTTCTGACCAGGCTGCGCAAAACGAGGTGTGCGTGCTGTATGGGGCATGGTTGCTGGGTGAGGGCCGCAGCAACCTGGAGGATTTAAAGCAAGGTTTAGTCCCCTCCTGGATCAGCAACAAACACCTCGCAGCCCTCCGCCCTTTTGAGAACGCATTAAGCCCGTGCCAGCTCCGGTTAGCTTCTGAGGCCTACCCAGTCCCAGTGGAGTGTGGGCGGTCCAACCACACCGTCATGGGGATAGTTGTAAGAATACAGGTCATGGGCGGGACAGCCCGACCCGCACCGGTATACAGGGTGGAGAACATTGAAATCATTCAAAGGGTTGCACACATTCATTTTGCAGCGGTCCTGCCCTATGTCATAAGTGGGAGCACGCTACGACGGGTACTGACCTCTCGGGGTGTCATAGCTGGGGAGCACACATCATCCTGTGTCCCCAGCACTTGAATACCTATTCAAAACCACAATGCGGGTTCAGAGCTGCTGACACGAAACCTATAAATTGTACCATGGAAGCCATGGCACAAGGCCATGTTCCCCCACAGGTAGCATATATAGGAGGCGGGACATATTGCTTCACCACAAGAGCATCTCACTACCAGCATGGACAGCACAGCTGGTGCGCGGTGAGTGTCAGCAGCTTCTGCTTCAAACCCGAGGCAGAAGTTCAAGTGGCACGGACATGAATTGTCCCCATTCCTGAACCATCCACTGTTCACCTCACTGTGGAGGAGAATTTTACCCACCTCCAGAAATATGTCGCCCACTTCGGTTACCCGATTCCCCCTTTCCCAGAGCACCTTATCAAATTAGTAAAAGCTGTTCTAGTATCACAAAAGCACTTCTACACTTCGGAACAGAAGACTGTACAGATAGGGGCCGACATTTTAGATATTGCGACCCCGCCCTGGTGGGACATTTTTGAAAGTATAGAGGTCCCTTCCTGGATTCGAATGGCGTCCCACATCTTAGTAGTCTGTCAGCTAAGGATCGTCCTCTCCTGGTTTGTGTCCAGTGTAGGAGAAAGGGTCCCAGGGTAGAATTTAAAGCAAAAGGGTTGTGGAAGGACCAGTATGCCCGGGTGGAAGAAGAAACACCCATGTGAGTTTTGTTTTGTATCACTGCCGATTGATGGCAGATCCGTTTGTTATTTTTAATAAAGCTCGTTCCTTCCGTTCGTTATTTTTAATAAATATGGTTTTGGCCTGATGTTAATTTTCTTAATGATTGTGTGTTGAAATAAAGTTTTATCATGCCCCAAGTAGTGCAGGGGTATAGGACCCTCCGTGCTTGGATTATTGTAACAGATTATATTTTCTATCAATAGATGCCTGCCGCGCATTGCGGTTTTCTCTAAGTAAGGGGAATGTATGTGTCGTGGCATCGTGGATAGATAAATATAGGGGAAGGTTGTTTGTGGGGTTCAGAAATGTTGCTCACCTTGATTGGACACTTCAAGCAAGTTTCAGTATCCTAGGGGGGACTGAAAGGATTCGCAAATTTCATGTCTCCCCCGAAGATTTACTCTTGGTTTATTAAAGAAACCCTGGTTGGACTGAGTTTAAAAACCAGGGCTCAACAAGATGGCTACGGTCAGCCTCATGGCAAAAGCCTGTAAGTTTCAGTTTGGACTGACAAGCTTGTATTCTGATGACTGTGAGAAGGAACTTTCCAGAAACTCGAATGCAGACAAACCACTAGTCTCATTTGTCTACATCGCTACTTGTAAATAAGTCCGGTGGTCAGAACCAAAAAGGGGAAGTGATTCGAACCGCACGGGGCTGGAGTAGCTGAGACACGACTGACTGGCCAGACATAAACCCCAAACCAAAACCCCCCTACAAACTAGACCCTAACAAGTTAAATTGGCCTTTTGTCTCATTTTGTAACTATATTTTTAACAAGTAGGAATGCTTAGAGCACACTAAACAGGGGCAAATCATCCTTTAGTGTTTCGTGCCAACATTTCAAAGCCCTTGTTCTTTTCTCTATTTTTTCTATTTAGTAAAGTATATTTTATTCAGTCTCAGCAAAATATATGAAAACCTGCATCTATTAATAAACTATAGCAATTAAACAGAATTTACAACACTATGTCACAGCTTATTCATTTTATTCGCTCCATTGTGTAAAGCAGGATTTAAAAAAATAACTAGAGATAAAAACTGAAAATGCTGGAAATACACAATAGGCCTAATACCAACTGCAAGTAAATAAGACGTGTTCACATTTCAGACAGTAGCTGCCAGAACTGGAAATGAAGGTTCTACTAAACTTGACAATCAAGCAAAGATGATTAACTATCAACAGCTAAAATTACAGTAGATAATACATAAGAAAATAAGGACTAGTAGCAGGAGTAGGCCATATATCCCCTCGAGCCTGCTCCGCCATTCAATAAGATCATGGCTGATCTTCTACGTCAACTCCACTTTCCCGCCTGATCCCCATATTCCTTGATTCCCCTAGAGTCCAAAAATCTATCGATCTCAGGCTTGAATATACTCAACGACTGAGCATCCACAGCCCTCTTGGATAGAGAATTTCAAAGATTCACAACCCTCTGAGTGAAGAAATTCCTCCTTATCTCAGTCCTAAATGTCCGACCCCTTATCTTGATACTATGCCCCCTAGTTCTAGACTCCCCAGCCAGGGGAAGCATCCTCTCACATCTACCCTGTCAATCCCCCTCAGAATCTCAGAAAGTTGACTTTGCAGCATGACTTCGCAACTAAAAAGTAACAATTCTTACGTTCGGGTGTGAATTTTTAACATACATCGAATATAACCATGAACTACCTCAAAATACTGCACATTAAATTGGACCAAAAAAAAATCAAAATATTTACTAATATTAGCAAAAAATCATTGAAAAGTGAAGGTGCTGCTCCCCGAGCTTCATTGGAATAGTGTAAGAGGCCGAGGACAGAGCTTCCTGACGCACTGACATTTTTGTTTGGTATTTAACCACTCACCCCATCCAAACCCACGCACTCCTCCAGGTTAAAAGTCCCCTTCTGGTCTTCAAATTGGACTGGACCTCCCAGCATGGCTACTGAGGAGATGACTGATGCAATCTACTCGCCAGCCTCGGGGAAAATCCAACCCATTCTTACTTCTTCTTTCGATCTATCTTCTGTCATTCCTCCTTCAAAGCTATCCCTTATCTCACCTTCCTCACCCATTTTTAGCTGAAATATTTCTAAATTACCTGACACAAATTGAAGCCACGCTTCCTTACAAACCCCGTCCAACCACTCCATTACTGACCTGGAACTAGTACTTTGGTAGCTCTGGAGCACTGTTCATTGAACAGTCTCAAAAGCCTTTGTCTGATGTTTCCTGCCGTGAACCGTTATTATTCAGAGCAGTCAGTTCTGGGCTGTGTGGGATTCTGTCTCCAGTGACTGAAACTATTGTGACTCCACCTCGAACCCCATAAAAGTTTAAAAGGAATCCGTTTTTAGATATTGTGATAAATCAAGGCGTGAAAAAACGTTAACCTGTCTTTCTCTTGCAGGGTGATGACTGACCTAGTCTGCAGTTCCAACATTTTATTTCTTTAATTTGAAACCTGAAATTTCTTCAAAGACCTGAACTTATTCCTTACTGCAAGGAAAGTCCTACAGTGACTCATAGGAATACTTGAACTCTTTATTGGCTATTTTCAGGGCAATAATTGCATGGTGGCTACAGCCTCTGCCTTCTTCAACAGCTAGTGTAAGGGGTTGTTTTGCCTCAGTGCCTTTTTCAGGAGGCAGATTTTAACCGAGTCAATTAGTAATGTAAAAGCTAAATATTGCGGATGCTGGAAATCTGAAATAAAAACAGAAAATGCTGGAAATACTCAGCAGGCCAGGCAGCATCTGTGGAGAGAGAAACAGAGTTAATGTTTCAGGTCGATGACCCTTCGTCAGAACTGGTAATGTGTAAGGGCTGAAGGTTTGCGCAGTTGTATATGAGTAGGTTCCACAAAATCTGAATATGCTCTTAAATTCAACAGTGGTACAACAGGAATTCAGTTTTGATCAGATGATCCAATCAGGTTAAGCTCACCGCCATGACAAGAGCTGAGGGTGGGAATAACCTTGCTAAAAATAAACTAAACCACAAGGTTGATTTTAGAAATTAGCACTCCCAGTGCAAAGCATTGTGTGATAGGAATTCAAACAGGGGAGCACTGCACACTGCATGATATGGTACCCATACATTTTAAAGGACAGATATTTGTATCGGGAGCACTGATCGCTACATCTAAATACCCAATATGCAAGGTCATCGAGGAGATGTGAGCAAAACTGCCCCTTTCGGTGAAGAAAATTTGGATGATCTGCTAGAAGAGATTCAACAGAGGGGTGTCATGTTAGGGCAGTGTCCTAGGCCCAACCATTATCAATAACCTTCCCCCCAACATAAGGTCAGAAATGGGGATATTCGCTGATGACTGCACAGTGTTCAGCACCATTCACAACTCCTCAGATAATGAAGCTGTCCATGCCTGCATGCAACAAGACCTGGACGACGTTCAGGCTTGGGCTGATAAGTGGCAGGTAACATTCACACCACAGAAGTGCCAGGCAATGAATAACTCCAACAAGTGAGAGTCTAACCACCTCCCCTTGACATTCAATTACCATCACCGAATCCCCCACCATCAACTTTCTGGGAGTCACGATTGGCCAGAAACTTAACTGGACCAGCCACATAAATACTGTGGCAACAAGAGCAGGTCAGAGGCTAGGTATTCTGTGGTGAGTATCTCACCTCCTGACTCCCCAAAGCCTTTCTACCATCTACAAGGCACAAATAAGGAGTGTGATGGAATACTCTCCACTTGCCTGGATGAGTGCAGCTCCAACAACACTCAAGGAGCTCGACACCATCCAGAACAAAGCAGCCTGCTTGATTGGCACCCCTCTACCACCTTAAACATTCACTCCCTCCACCACCGGCGTACCGTGGCTGCAGTGTGTACCATCTACAAGATGCACTGCAGCAACTTACCAAGGCTTCTTTGGCAGCACCTCCCAAACCCGTGACCTCTTCCACCTAGAAGGACAAGGGCAGCAGACGCACGGGAACACCACGACCTCCAAGTTCCCTTCCAAGTCACACACCATCCTGACTTAGAAGTATATTGCTGATCCTTCATCATCACTGGGTCAAAATCCTGGAACTCGCTCCCTAACAGCACTGTGGGGGCACCTTCACCACACGGACTGCAACAATTCAAGAAGGCGGCTCACCACCACCTTCTCAAGGGCAATTAGGGATGGGCAATAAATGCTGGCCTTGCCAGTGACGCCCACATCCCATAAACAAATAAAAAGAAAGAGGGGTATCGTGTTATTTAGGATTGAGGAGAAACCTCCTGTGTGACCCAGTTTGCAACAGGCATGGCTGGAGGTGACTGATTGCCATAGTTCATGGGAGAAATGAGGAAGAAGTTCTCAGGCCTGAGGAAGAGTGTCAAGGTAAAGTTGTCTACAGTTTGACAACTCCGACTCCGCCTGCGGCCATAGTATGCATGCCACAAGCATTGTTCATTGAACCTGGAGCAGCATCAGCAATAGAGCATGACAAGTACTGGCTTAATCCTTTACATTTTGCAGCCTCAAATTACCATGTCCATAAGCTTCAGTTTGAGTTTTGCAGTTGGCAAAGAAAAATGCTGTTAATGTCACACATAGTTGTTTCATGTTGTGCATTCAAGTCAAAATACCACCTGAAACTACTTGCATGTGACACATTCACACAGGGAGAATGTAGGTTGGGTGACACTTTGTATTATTTCAAAATACCTAAAGCGTATCTTTCATCTGCTTTTAAAGGAGAAGGCTGTACACAACAAATTTTGTCAACCTCCAAATTTCTAATCACCATGGACGTGGCAGCCCTACAAATAATGGGAGTCAAGTCAATCGTGGGGGAGGGCGTGCAGGAGCTTGGTGGCTTGGTAGCAGTCAACAAGACAGATGTTCTCTTACTGTTATTGCTTCTGCTTCAAACTCACGCAGAGTTAAATGAAGGAAGAACTGCCCAGGAGCCGCACAGCACTTCGTTTTTGCCATAATGGCCCCAATATTTACAGGGAAGGAGGATGCAGTTGAGGCCAAAAATGACCAAAGAAGGCTGGGAATGTGGAGGACCTGCCGAATTTAAGGGCAGGGCCTCATTAACATTTTTTAGCCCCATTTCCCACCCAGCAGCTGGCCAAATTGACAGCTTGACTGGCAGGAGGGAAGGAACACCAGTGGCAGGAAGCCACAGCCGGAGACACTTGCGGATCATCCCTGGCCGTCGGGAGAACGGAGAGTCCTGGCAATCAAAAGGGGAAGAGAGCCCATGATCAGGAGGGCTGGGGAAGGGGGTGGCTGGCGATCAGGGCTGAGGGACGCCTGCGGTCAGGGCTGAGGGAGGCCAAAGGCTTTGTTGAGGGGCCTGGGGGAAGCACTCCTGGCCCACCAGGACTGCTGACAGAGGCATTTAACTTGTGGAGCCGGCAGCTCTCACCTCCCTTTCACTGCCGGGTTTCCTGACCCCTGGGAACCTCATGCAGCAAAAGTCAATTTTAATATCAAAGCCATTATTTCATGCATACACCATGTTGAAACATTCTCAACATTCCATGCCTGCCACAGAGGAATATAGCCATTTATGCACTTCTGACCATGCAGACACCATCTCAGATACTTCCACCTTTCAGGAAACAGAAAGGGAAGTCGGGGTCAATCACATTGAAAATAAGGAATACCGCAAATGATGTAACAGAGTTTATATGTGATAATCTCCAGTAAGTTAGTTAAACTGAAGATTTGTCATCATTTTTCCAAGATCTGTTTTGTTACCTGTATTCAGCAAAATTGATTAAAAAGAATGAAAGAACAATAACTAACTTTAAGACAGGCCATTGCAACTTTGTGGTGTTGTAATTATTCTTGTCATAGAGTAATAGGGGGAAAAATTTGGTTGCTTTGCGCCTCCTGTTAGCGTCCTAAGAGGGCACTAATGGGGCGCAAAGCGACTGGTGCCCAGGCATGGCGATGTCTGCGCCGCTCGCGAAATTGATCAGAGTTTTTCTGGCGGTGCAAAACTCTACCGCCCCAATCTCCTGCGCCCGCAGATCGTGATGTCAGTCGAGCATGCAACGCCCCGGTGGCGCGCCGAACGGGATATTGAGTGGTGACCCTCTCCTTTCTGCCTCCCACAATCAACGACAGGGAGACTGGAATGTTTTCCAGTCGGTGAGGGGCTGGGGGGCATGGGCGGGTGCGCTATTTAAAGGCGACCTCTTGCTGCCTTTTTTTGTGGGAGACATTTTTGCAACTCTCATTCTGACAGAGAGAGAGAGTTTCTGAGAGAGAGAGAGAGAGAGAAAAAAACTTCTGCATAGAGTCATCACTGTGTGAAGGTGTGAAGTAGTTTTGGCTGCTGAGCATCACTTTGCAGGTTCTTTTGGATTTGACCTTCATTACTTCAATTGTCAAGAGATTATTGGGGCTGCACTGATTTGGGGCGTCACCCTGCACCTGCAGAATCGGAGGCATTAGAGTCGCAGAGGGAGAGTGGCAATCATGGCCAGACGGAGGAGGGTCAACAGGACTCTGCACAGGAGACCTTACCATCCCAGGGTATTCCGGGAACAATTCTCCTACATTCATTTGTCTGAGGAGCAGTGTTTGCGCAGGCTGCGCTTCAACAACGAGGTGGTCACTGAGCTCTGCCACCTGCTGCAGCCAGATCTGCAGCCTCTACTGAGGACCACAATGTCTCTGTTGGTGGCAGTGAAGGTCACAGTGGTCCTAAATTTTATGCCACCGGCTCCTTTCAAGCAGCTATTGGGGACATCACCATTATCTCCCAGTTCACGGTCCATTGCTGTATCCATCAGGTCACAAATGCCCTCTATAAAAGGAGACATCAGTACCTCTTTTTCCTGATGACCTGGGCCAAACAGCATGAACGCGCATTAGGCTTTGCGATGATAGCGGGCTTCCCCATGGTGCAGGGAGCCATTGACTGCATGCATGTGGCACTGCGGGCACTGCAGGAGAATGCAGAGGTTTTCTGAAACCGCAACGGGTTCCACTCCTTAAATGTCCAGTTGGTGTGTGACCACAGACAGCTGATACTCGCTGTCAATGCTCTCTATCCTGGCGGCAGCCATGATGCTTTCATTCTGCACCAGACTGGTGTGCCAGAGCTTTTCCAGGCAGTGCATCAGCCAAGTGGTTGGCTCCTTGGGGGCAAGGGTTATCCACACTGCACCTGGCTGATGACACTGCTCAGTAACCCCAACACCCCTGCTGAGCTGCGGTACAATGAGAGCCATCTCGCCACCAGCAATATCATTCAGCAGACGATCGGCATGCTCAAACAACGGTTCCGCTCTCTGGACCACTCAGGAGGAGCCCTGCAATACTCGCCTGAGCAAGTCTCCCAATTCATAGTTGTGTGCTGCATTCTTCACAACCTTGCAATCCTCAGGACCCAGCCAATGTCACCAGGCTTTGGAGCACCACCGGAAGAGGAGGGGGAGGAGGAGGAGGAGGAAGAGGTGGAGGATGATCAGCAGCAGCACCAAGGCGGGAAGGAAGCCCACAATGTAAAAGCTGCAAGGGTCGTCCGTCAAAGACTGATAACAAGCCGCTTCTAGGCCCCTACTCAGGAAATGGCTTCTGGCATGGAGAACAACATGATGGAAAGCAACCGGCAACCCCTATAGCCGGCCAAGGCAGCAATGATTCCAAAGACCAAACATGTAAATTTTCAATACAAAAACTTTCTTATTTTACAAACTCTGTGTGTCATTTCTTCATGACAAACTAATAGAAACAAACACAAAATATCATTACTTAACATAAATGGTTCCTACTGTGAAGGAATGCGCCATACCTATTAAAAAAAAGACACCATTCTATGAAACATTCTGACTTTATTAAACATGACAAACTGGGCTTATAAATCTGGAAGCCGCAACAATCTAAAGCTATAAATGGCATACAGGCTTTTGAGATAAGATAAGTTGTTGACACTGAAGCAATAGCCCTATTGAAGCAGCAAGTTAGAGGTTCCCGAAAGTCTGAAACCTTGGAAAGAACACAATGGAATACCCAGTTAAATTGTTTTAAACCAACACTTCGGGAAATAATCATAAAATTAAAGAAACATATGCTTTCGTAAAAATATCATCAAATGAAACATGGGAGGCACCAGCCATCACATTGTTTTTGTGTTGAACCTGGAACACCTAGGAGACATGAAGACTGTGTTGCAACCAGATGAGGTATTCTAAATGCAAAAGATACAAACAGGAGACTTTGATAAAAATTACATCAAATAGAATCACTGCTGTCACATTGTTTTTATGATAAGCTTCAAACACCTAAAGGAGAAGACATAATTCTTAATGCTACAGCTGAACTGACCGTAAGAATAGCAGGAGTCAACAGAAAAATGACTAGAGATAATTAGCTGACATCAGCAGAAAACTTCAAAGGATATAACACTGAAAAAAGGGTATAAATATAGAACTTTCAAATGGGAAGATAGATTCGCTGAAAGGGGCAAAGCAATTCTCAGGCTTCAGAGGCAGGCTCTGTAAGTTTTCAACACTTTGGCCCAGAAATTTGGTTGGTTGCACCAGCGATTAGCGCCTAATGAGCCCGAGATTTGGGGCGCTACCCAATGTTTGGGCGGGCACAATGAGGATAGTGACAACTCCCATATTGAGTATCCATTTAGCGCCTGCGCTAACTGTTAGCACGCGCCCACGTGCGCAGGCAGATCATGATGTCATTTCAGTGTGCAACGTCCTTTTGGCGCCCCTGACCGGATATTCGGTGGCGCCCGGAACCTTTCCGCCTAGCGCTATTAGTGACAGTTCAATGGAACGTTCCCAGGCCCTTCTCGGAGTCGGGGGGCGCTATTTAAAGGGGACAGCTCTAGTATAAAAGCTGCAGCTACTTGGCCTGTTCATTCTGATTGCTGCTGGAGAGAGTTGGTGAGCTACTGTTGCACAGGATTTATCGGATTTAGCCTTCGAATACTTGGGACCTTCAGCCCTGTCCGGAGCAGTTGGAGCACTAGACATTACAGTGTGTTGCCCGTCTGGCATAGCAATGGGAGCTGCTTTGGAGGGGAACGTCCTCATGGCCGGACACTTTGAAGGGGCACAGAGACGGTGGGAGAGAGGGCTGGGATTGGCCAGAAGGAGGAGGGGCAATGGAGGTCGGCCACTCCGAAGATACGCTGCGAGGGTTTTCAGGCAGCAGGTGTCATACCTTAACATGTCGGAGGAGCAGTGTCTGTGAAGGCTCCGATTTGGTAAGGAAGTTGTGACTGAGCTGTGCCACCTGCTTGCTGAGGATCTGCAGCCGCGCCTACGGTGCAGGACCTCTCTGTCGGTGGCCGTCAAAGTGACTGTTGCCCTCAACTTTTACGCCACCAGATCCTTTCAGTCAGCCACTGGGGACATAGCGAATATATCTCAATTTGCAGTGCATTGTTGCATCCGGCAAGTGACAGCTGCCCTCTATAGAAGAAGGCGTCAATTAATCACCTTCCCCCTGACCCTGGAGAAGCAGGCGGAGCGCGCGCAGGGCTTCGCTGCTATTGCGGACTTCCCCATGGTGCAGGGGGCCATTGATTGCACACACATGACTTTGCGGGCACCATTACTGAATCCTGAGGAGCTCCGCAACCGCAAGGGGTTCCACTCCCTCAATGTCCAGCTGGTCTGTGACCACCGCCAGATGATCATGGCAGTCAACACGCAATTCCCTGGGAGCAGCCACGATGCGTTCATCCTGCGGCAGACCTCAGTTTCTGACCTTTTTGAGGGGCCGGCTCACCCACGAGGCTGGCTTCTTGGCGACAAGGGCTATCCTCTCTGCCCGTGGCTCATGACCCCAGTCCGTTTGCCCGCCACCCCGGCAGAAGAGCTTTACAATAACAGCCATCAGGCGACCAGGAGCATTGTGGAGCACACTATTGGTGTGCTCAAACAGCATTTCTGCTGTCTAGACCATTCGGGGGGAGCCCTGCAGTACTCGCCGGAGCAAGTGGGTAGCATCGTTGTCGTCTGCTGCATGCTCCACAGCTTGGCCATTCGACGAGCCCAGCCAATGCCAGCTGCCCCTCAAGGTCCAGCAGAGCAGGCGGACGAGCAGGAGGAGGAGGAGGAGGAAGAGCAGGCAGACGATGAGGAGGAGGAGGAGGAAGATGGGAGGGCTCCTGAAACTGGAAGGGCCGTCCGTCAGAGGCTCATAAGGACTCGGTTCGAGGACCCTAAGACGGAATGATGGGTCTCATTCGTCCTGCGCACTTCTGATCGTTCAAAGCCTATGAAGGCCACCATGAATGTAAATAGTTACGAGTACCATTGTAAATAAAAAAATTGCTTTATTTTCAAAAAAGTGCATCCTTCCAGCATAGCAACATCATGTCAACAGAAACCATAACTAACAAAATAACAGTTAACTCTCTGGCAAAGCTGCAAAACTAAACAAACCATCACCAACAATCAGAACAGGTGAGGGCGTCCTTGAATTTGGGGAAAGAAACGTCTCAGCACCTCCCTCTACTGCTGACCCCTTGATGGAGACTGACTTCTCTTTCATGGCCGGCCCCTTCCCTCCCTGCTGCTCCTCCGTAGTTGAACCCCAGTGGCGGCGTAAAGAATGGGGGACGCCTGGTGACTGTCTGCAAGCGCAGAAGCCCCTGAGGGATGGCCTGGACGACCTCTGGGCTTGGAGGGTGTGGAGGCTGGCTGCTTGATCTGGCCATGGCTGGAAGCAGTGTGCACTGCAGGTGGTGGCAGCTGCACTGCAGACGTTCCAGCGGTGGCATGAGCAATGGTCACCTGCCGAGAGAGGACACCTGCACCATGGTCGGACGACACACTGGCTCTTGGAGGGGACCGGCTCGGCTCTACCGCCACAAGTGACTGCTCCACTGATTCCTGGCCTCGTGTGGTAATGGAAGGGCCCAGGGTAATCCTAGCTGATGCAGATAGGGTGGCAGCAGTGAGAGTTCGCGTTGCCTCAATCTGGGTCTGGACGAGGCCAGCAAGTGACTGCGTGGCAGCAGTGAGGACCTGTGTGGCAGGTGCCAGTGCTTCGGAGAAGCCCTGGACAGTTCTCTCCATTGCTTCGGACAAGGCCGGAGCAATCCATTCCACTGCCTCAGACAAGCCCTGGACAGACCTTTCCAGGGATTGTCCGAAGCTCTGAACAGTCCTTTCCATAGCAGCCTCGAAGCCCTGGACAGTCCTCTCCATTGCTGCCCCGAAGTCCAGCACACTCTTTGCCAGTGTTTCTATCGACTGAGGCATCATCCCCACTGCAGCCATAAGCTCAGTGTGCCTGAGCCGGGCCTGGGTGCTCATTTCAGCCAGGCTACACACCTCCTCTGCACTCTGTGCAGCAGTCATCGCTCCCTGCCTCGCCCTCCGGGAGCCGGTGCCCGAACTTGCCTACCCCCCTCGCGTTGATGCAGGCCACTTGTTCTGGCAACTGGCTCCTCATCAGAGCCCCTCCCTTCCCCTCCAGGGAGCTACTATCCCCAGTCTGCAGATGTGCTGGCTCCCCTGCGGCTGGAACGGATGGTGCGGCTTCCTCCTGATCCTTGCCTCCGGAGGCACTGGCACTGGCAGCTTCAGGGGCCGGATCCCGAGCTGGTGATGCAGCATCTGAAAGCAGGGAGGTGGAAGAGTGGCTTTAGCAAAAGGACAGGTTGGCAGCAAGGCATGCCAGATTGCGGGAAGGCTATGACATGGCTCCACAGTGAGAAAGCATGCTGGCGGGGGGACCAAGTGTAAGGAGACAGCTGAAAAGGTGAGATCCTTACCATCGCTGTCGACAATGGGGTCGGCAGCTGCAGTGGTAACAGGATCACTCAGAAGTCCTCCAAGAGTGTGGTGCACTCTCTCCTCGAGATCCGTCAGAGTGACGACTTGTGGGGGCCCGCCATCGGTTCGAAGCTGCTCCTTGCGAATTGTCGCCAGCTTGGACTGCAGGGGAAAGAAGGGGAAGTTCTGTTACATGATGCCCTGAGTGATCATCTCATGCCCCCCATGGTGCAAGAGCCCTTACATGATGCCCTGAGTGATCATCTCATGCCCCCCATGGTGCAAGGGCCCTTACATGATGCACTGAGTGATCATCTCATGCCACCCATGGTGCAAGAGCCCTTACATGACGCCTTGAGTCAAATGTGCATGTGTGTGCCCAGAAAGGGCCGTGGGTGCTTGCTGACACATGGCCATTGGGGCACCGTGCACCCTGTAGCCATGAAGTCAGGTGCAGATGGAGGGAATCAGAAGTTTGCATAAACACCACTCACCCTCACGACCCGAGTGAGGTCGTTGAATTTCTTCCTGCACTGAACAGGGCTCCTGGTCGCCATGCTGCTGGAGTTGACCCTCTGACAAACATCCCTCCAAGCTCGGCGGTAGTCCATTTGATTCGGCCTCCTGCCATTGTCAGGATAGAGAACATCTCGACGGCGCTCCACTGCGGCCACCAAGTGCTCCAGAGCCTCAGTGCTGAAGCGCTCTGCTCTCTCTCACACCTTCTCCATCTTAACCAAGTTTTTGTGCCTGAGAAGGGCGTGCGCCGATTGTGAGGCCTACAGGGCGATGAGTGTGGAAGCTGAGGCTGACTGACCCACCCCTTTAAGAGCCGGCCAGCGCCTGAAAGTCTCGTGGTTATCGGTAATTGAGATCAACTGCGCTGCGCCCGTCTGCACCGGTATTGGGTAGCGCCGGAAGTTTTGCGCCTTAGAAGGCCCGTGCAACGTCTGAATTCGCGCCTCAATCATCTTTGGGGGTGATGCAACCCAATATCGTGCCAGGCGGTGTTAAGTTTCATCTGGCTATAAACTTTGCGCAGCGTCAGTTCTAACGCTTCAAGCGGGGCTATATCCAATTTCTAGGCCTTTGAGTCTTGGGGATCAAGGTACTTGTATTTGATTTTGGTGGATATCCTGGAATAGACTAAGAAATGTAAAAATGTAACGAAGTTAAGATTTGAGAATAAGGATCTCTGATGATAAAATTTGTAAGCTTTTGTATTTGGAACTGTTAATGTTGTGACTGAATCACCAGCTGTAATTACATGTCGGTTCTTTAATAAATCTATACATTTTTAGAATTGTCTCACATAGTACTTCTGTATCAAACTCGCATACTCAATCTCTGTACACTCCTTGGTAAGGAGTTGCAGAATTCTGGGGGAGTTTTCCGGACCCTCATAATATACGGAATGTTACAGTCTAGTTAAATGTATTAAAAGTGCTATCTGGAGGATGGTAACATCTTCAGGTCATTTCTTTCCTTTAGGGAGAGACAGTCTGGAGCTTTAGACCCAATTAAGCGTGCTTAGGATTCGGTTACCTCTAACTTTAGTTGAAGGTGAACATCTGGGGAATACGCCTGATCCAGGGTAGCCTGAAAGGTCTGCATGATACCCCCTCGAGAGGGGCCTGCCAATATTAGTGTAATCACTAGGGCAGAACGGGCAGCTAATCAGGATGAGGAACTGATTCAGCTATTAGACCCAACAAAAGAGAATCCACCAGGATATCCACCAAAATACTTTTACTCGGAAACCCCTATGGGTATTGTGCTAGTTAAGTTGACCAAGGGAAACGAAGAAGTACCCCCAAGACACAAATGAGAACAGCTTGTAAAAGAAGCTCATGAGGGCATAGGTCAAGCACATTGTGGTGCCAGAACAACATTGTGAAAATTGACCCCCTTATATTGGTGGCCAGCCATGCTTAAGGCCTGTAAAAGATTCATGGCAAATTGTGAGCCATGCTATTTAACCAATAAGTCATCACTAATTAAGCCACCACCATTGGCTCCTGTGAAAGCTGATGAGCCAATGGGAAAATTCTTTATTGACTTTATTGGACCACTTCCCCCGTCTTTGGGATACAGACATGTTCTTGTTTGTGTAGATGGATGCACTTCCTTCTGCTGCCTGGTCCCCACAAAAACTGTTTCAGAAAATGCACTTGCCAAGGCTATTTCTGACATAATTACTGTAGCTGGTGCACCCAAAACCTTACACTCTGATCAAGGCGGACCCTTTGTATCCAAGGTCTTAAAAGACTACTGCGAACTAAGGGGGATTGGGTTAGAGCACAGCACGCCATGTCATCCACAATCAGCGGGGCTGGTGGAACATAAAAACCAGGAAGTAAAAAAGCTATTGGTCAAACTGTTGAGAATCAGGGGGAATAAGTGGACCATCATCATTCCAGAGGTGCAGCTATCACTTAATAATGTGCCCGCACCTGCATCAGGGACAGTGTCCCCTCAAACTCCATATTATTTGATGTATGGAGTTGAGATGCATGCACCACTTACCCATAGTTCTTTTATTGCCTCTACACTCTCTGAGTCCTTGACCCGACAGCGACAGTTATATTTTTAAAAAGAGGTAACAGAGGAGATTCATCAAATTGATCAGAGGATAAGGGAGGCAAATAGGCAGAAAAAATTGACAAACAAAACATGGCAACCCCTCGTAGGAGAATGGGTACAGAAAAAGAAGTTCGAGCAAAAACCAGGAGTGGAAAAAACCTATTCAAATACATACTAATATAAACGAAAGAACAGTTAAAATACATATTAACCAGCTGAATGGCAAGCATATTCTTAAAACTGTCTCCATAGACAATCTCAAAATATGTCCTGCGGAATACCGAAATGCAGGAACAATACAAGGTGCAGTCCTACACTGTCTTTCAAGACCCCGCTTGGAGCATGACACAGGAAATGGATGCGATCGAATTACTGATGATGGTCAGTCAGACAGTGTCGTCGGTTCTTCCACATGATGCTTGTCAACACCTCAGCAATTGGATTTGTGAAAAGCAACAACCAAAACAAGGAAAGATCAACGAGTTATTTCAATGAAGGAGGAAGACACCGTGGATGAAGAAGGAATCAACTGAGCGCCTGGTAAGGCCTTTACAAAAACCAGGATCTGTACACACGCCGGATCGAAGGAACAGTGTGTCAAACTTCAGCTAGTTCCAAATGACATCTCCTTGACTCGTTTGAATAGATCACCTCTACGGAACATATATCTGCCAATTGGACATTCTAAGTACATGTTGTTTCGCTAATTACATGACTATGTACCTTTCATCATTTTAAATTGTGTTCAATTTAAAATAAGGCAAAACATTGTCCTAGGGTGAATTAAAAGGAATTTTCATGTAGCACATGATTGTGAATCTCGTGAAATTAATGTGCCAATGTAACTGTATTAGTATCATTGACCAAACTCTGCCCTAATGTTTTGAGTTCATTTTTTGGTCAAGAGGGGGGTGGGGTGAAGGAATGAGCCATACCTATTCAGAAAAATACACCATTCTATGAAATATTCTGACTATATTAAACATGACAAACTGGGCATAAAAATCTTGAAGCCTCAACAATGTAAAGCTGCAAACGGCATAAAGGCTTTTGAGATAAGATAAGTTGTTGAAACTGAAACAATAGCCCTATTGAAGCAGCAGGTTTGAAGTTCCCCAAAGTCTGAAACCTTGGAAAGAACACAATGGAATACCAAGTTAAATTGTTTTAAACCGACACTTCGGGAAAGAATCATAAAATTAAAGAAACATATGCTTTCGTAAAAATAACATCAAATGAAACACGGGAGGCACCAGCCATCACACTCTTTTTGTGTTGAACTTGGAACACCTAGGAGACACGAAGTCTGTGTTGCAACCAGTTGAGGTGTTCTAAATGCAAAAGATACAAACAGGAGACTTTGATAAAAATTACATCAAATAGAACCACTGCTGTCACATTGTTTTTATGATAAGCTTCGAACACCTAAAGGAGGAGACATAATTCTTAATGCTACAGCTGAACTGACAGTACAAATAGCAGGAGTCAACAGAAAAATGTCTCGAAATGATTAGCTTACGTCAGCAGAAAACTTCAAAGGATATACCACTGAAAAAAGGGTATAAATATAGAACTTTCAAATGGGAAGATAGATTCGCTGAAAGGGGCAAAGTGATTCTTAGGCTGCAGAGGCAGGCTCTGCAATTTTACAACTCTTTGAGTCTCCGGGATCAAGGTACTTGTATTTGATTTTGGTGGATATCCTGGAATAGACTAAGAAATGTAAAAATGTAACGAAGTTAAGATTTGAGAATAATGATCTCTGATGATAAGATTTGTAAGCTTTTGTATTTGGAACTATTAATGTTGTGACTGAATCACCAGCTGTGATTACATGTCAGTTCTTTAATAAATCTATATATTTTTACAATTGTCTCACATAGTACTTCTGTATATCAAAAGGAAAAGACTGGTGAAAACCAAAGTTGGTCCATTGCAGTCAGATACGGGGGAATATATAATGGGAAATAAGGAAATGGCAGATCAACTAAATGCATACTTTGGGTCAGTCTTTACGAAGGAAGACACAAAAACCTCCCTGGGATATCGGGAAAAATAGGGACATTGGCAAAGGAGGAACTGACGCAAATCAATATCTCTAAGGATATGGTGTTAAGGAAGCTAAAGGGATTGAAGGTGGACAAATCCCCAGGGCCTGATAACATGCATCCTAGGGTACTGAAGGAGGTGGCCCTAGAGATAGCGGATGCACTAAGGATGATTTTTCAGAATTCATTAGACTCGGGAACAGTGCCGATGGATTGGAGGGTAGCTAACGTTACCCCACTATTCAAAAAGGGGGGTAGGGAAAAAGCAGGTAATTACAGACCTGTAAGCCTTACATCAGTTGTGGGCAAAATGCTGGAGTCCATCATTAAGGATGAAATAGCGGAGCACTTAGCAAATGGGGACAGGATAGGACAGAGTCAACATGGATTTACAAAGGGTAAATCGTGCTTGACTAATCTATTGGAATTTTTTGAGGGAGTAACTGGTAGAATAGATGGGGGAGAGCCAGTAGATGTGGTGTACCTGGACTTCCAAAAGGCCTTCGATAAGGTCCCACATAAAAGATTAGCATGGAAAATTGAGGCTCATGGGATAAAGGGGAAAGTTTTGGCGTGGATAGGGAACTGGCTGTCAGATAGAAAACAGAGAGTTGGAATAAACGGCTCATTTTCTGAATGGCAGGCAGTAACAAGTGGGGTACCACAGGGATCTGTCCTGGGCCCCCAGCTGTTCACAATTTACATTAATGACCTGGATCAGGGAGTCGGATGCAGCATTTCCAAATTTGCAGACGACACTAAACTAGGAGGGGGGGTGGGCTCAGAGGAAGAGACCAGGAAGCTCCAGAGCGATTTGGACAGACTGGGCGATTGGGCGGATAAATGGCAGATGCACTATAATGTGGACAAGTGCGAAGTTATCCACCTTGGGTGCAGGAACGGGAGGGCAAATTATTATTTAAATGGCAATAGATTGGGAGAGGGGGAAGTACAGAGAGACCTGGGTGTTCTTGTACACCAGTCACTGAAGGCGAGCATGCAGGTGCAACAGGCGGTCAAGAAGGCAAACGGTATGCTGGCCTTCATAGCAAAAGGGTTAGAATACAGGAACAGGGATACCTTGCTGCAGCTGTACAGGGCACTGGTGAGACCACACCTCGAGTACTGTGTACAGTTTTGGTCGCCTCATCTGAGGAAGGATGTTCTTGCCATGGAGGGGGTGCAGCGGCGATTCACCAGGCTGATACCAGGAATGGCGGGAATGACCTATGAGGAGAGACTATGTAGTTTAGGGATGTACACACTGGAGTTTAGAAGATTGAGAGGGGACCTCATAGAAGTGTATAAAATTCTGACAGGTCTAGACAGACTGGATGCAGAAGGAATGTTTCCCTTGGCGGGTGAGAACAGAACTAGAGGACATAATTTAAGGATAAGGGCTAAACCATTTAGGACAGAGATGAGGGGGAATTTCTTCACTCAGAGAGTGGTGAACCTGTGGAACTCATTGCCACAGAGGGCAGTGTATGCCAGCTCATTAAATATATTTAAGAGGGAATTAGATATATTTCTACGGGCAAAAGGGGTTAAGGGTTACGGAGAGAAGGCGGGGACGGGATACTGAATTAAAGGATCAGCCATGATCTCATTAAATGGCGGAGCAGGCACGAAGGGCCGAATGGCCTACTCCTGCTCCTATCTTCTATGTATCTATGTATCTATGTATCAAACTCGTGAACTCAATCTCTGTACGCTCCTTGGTTAGGAGTTTCAGAATTCTGGGGGAGTTTTCCAGACCCTCATAATATCCAGAATGTTACAGTCTAGTTAAACTTATTAAAAGTGCTATCTGGAGGACGGTAACATCTTCAGGTCATTCCTTTCCTTTAGGGAGAGATAGTCTGTAACTTTAGACCCAATTAAGTGTCTTTAGGATTTGGCTACCTCTAACTTTAGTTGAAGGTGAACGTCTGGGGAATACACCTGATCCGGGGTAGCCCGAAAGGGGCTAGGACTAGTAATTATCACTTCACTCACAACCTCGAGATAATGGCCAAAACACTAAACAAAATTTTTTACTACTTTTTGCCCTTCGAGGGTGATCTCCTTCCCTTCCGCACTTCCCCCCTCCCCACACTACTGCTCCTCCATGATGGGGCCCCAGGAAGGCTGGTGGAAGGCTGCTGAATGTCAGATCCTGAGAATACAGATGCCCTTGAAGAATGCCCTTGACCAGCTCTGAGCCTGGAGGGCCCGGCTGCAGACTGCACCAACTCTGCATGGGCAGCAGCAGTCTGGGCTACAGGCAGTGGCAAGTGCAATAGGTAAGTGACAGTGGTGGTAGCAGGATGCTGTCATCTTGAGAGAGGACAGCAACTCCCTGCTCGACCGACACACTGGCATTCCCACAGGGCAGCACCTCAGCATCCAGAGCAATCTGCTGGAGCACAGTGAAGGGTTAATTACAATCCTAGCCCTTTTGGGCCATCCCAGATCAGGCATATTCCCCAGACGTTCACTCTCAACTTATGTTAGAGATAGCCGAATTCCATAAGATGCTTAATTGGGTCTAAAGGTTCAGGCTATCTCCCCCTAAAGGAAAGGAATGACTAAAGATGTTACCATCCTCCGGATAGTACTTTTAATAAGTTGAACTAGACTGTAACCTTCCGGATATTATGAAGGTCCGGAATATCCCCCAAATTTCTGCAACTCCTTACAAAAGAGTGTACAGAATTTGTGGGTTCACAAGTCTATACAGATTCACTCTTTGAGACAATTCTAATAATATAGTTTTAATTAAGAGCCAGCATTCAGATAACATCTATTGAATCAGTCGCAACTTTAACAATTCAAAGTACAATTAGCTTACATTTCTTATTTCTCAGAGATCCTTATTCTCAAATCTTTACTTCATTATATTCCTTATTTCTTATTTCTAAATCCTTACATTTCTTATTTCTTATTTCTAAATCCAGAACCTCCACCAAAAATCAATCACTTTGATATACCCGAGACTCATAGTTAAAAGCTTACAGAGATGCCTCTGGAAAGTTGAGAATCACCCTGCCTGTTCAGTGAATTCTGACTTTCTGTTAAAAAGGTCTTATTTTTATACCCTTTTGGCATTGGTTTCTTCTTTGATGTTCTCTGCTGATGTCAGCTAATTGTCTTTATTGATCCCTCTGTTTGAATGCTTCCTATGTTACTATCAATTCAACTGTTGCATGCATAATTATTTCTCTACTTTTAGGTGTTTCAAAAACTATCATGAAAACAATGACAGCTATGGTTTTTGTTTGATGTCATTCTTACCGAAGGTTCTTCATTCATTTCTTAATATTGGCTTAACTGCTTTTTAGCAGACATGTTGACTCCGTTCTGCTTCAAGTTTAATACAAACACAATGCAATTGCTTGGTGTCATCTATTGAAGTTATATCTTCAAAGTCTTATTGGTATGGTTTTTACTATATGTAAATCAAAGACACTTCAACTGTGTGTTTACTTGTTTCCTATCTATCTCAATTGGTTGCATATTTAATCGTGTTTCCTGTAATCCAAGTTTAACATAAAACTATTTGACCAGCAGGTTTCTTTACTTGATGTCATGTTTTCAAAGGCACATGCCTCTTTTAATGCTTGTATTTCTGTTTTATCTTGTCAGCTTGTAACACCTAAATTGGGTCTTCCCATTGTGTTCATTGCAAACCGTAAACCTTTCAGAACCATCAATGGTTTGCTTCAATCTTTCATTGTTTTAGAATATTTAGTAATTCCCATTTCAAAGCTTGTTTACAGCTTTGTTATCAACTGATCTTATCTCAGAAGCCTGTATTCTGTTTACAGCCTTGTCTGCTGAGACTTGTGTCTTTTAAACCCAGTATGTCTTTTATTAATAATATTAGAAATCTATTCATGGTATCATGTATTTCTCTGAATCAAGGCTATTCCTTCATACCCCCGCTTTGACCAAAAGATGAGCTAATAACATCAGGGCAGAGTTTGGTCAATATTGCTCATGAGGTTAAAATAGCATATTACTTTTACAAGATGTACAATCATGTGCTGCATGAAAATTCCTTTGAAGTCATCCTAGGACAATGTTTTGTCTTATTTTAAATTGTACACAATTTAAAAGGATGATAAGTACATAGTCATGCTATGAGCGAAACAACAATGTCCTTAAAATGTCCAATCAGTAGATGTATGTTCCGTAGTGATGAGTTATTCATACGAGTCAAGGAGACGTCAGTTGAAACTAGTTGAAGCTTGACATGCTGTTCCTTCGATCCGGCGTGTGTACTGATGCATGTTGTGGTAAAGGCCTTGCCAGGAACTTAGTTGATTCCTTCCTTATCCGCAGTGTCTTCCTCCTTCGCTGAAGTAACTCGTTGATCTTTCCTTGTTTCGGTTGTTGCTTTTCATAAATCCAATTCCTGTTGCGTTGCCAAGCAACGTGTAAAAGTGTCGGCGACACCTTCTGACTTCCTTCTGACTTCCCGTCATCAGTATTTCGATTGCATCCATTTCCTGTGTCGTATTCCAAGCTAGTTCTTTAAAGACAAGTGTATGACTACACCTTGTATTGTTCCTCCTTTTCGGAATCCCTTAGGACATCTTTTGATATTGTCTATGGAGACATTTTTAAAAATAGACTGCCATTCGGCTGGTTAATATGTATTTGAACTGTTCTTTCGTTAATAACAGACTGTATTTGAACTGGATTTTTCCACTTCAGTCTTAAACCAGGTTTCTGCTCGAACTTCTTTTCCTGAACCCATTCTCTTACTATGGGTTGCCATACTTTATTTGTCAATTTTTTCTGCCTATTTGCTTCCCTTTTCCTCTGATCAATTCGATGAATCTCCTCTGTTACTTTTTTTTAATCTAACTGTCGCTGTTGGGTCAAGGACTCAGTGTGTAGAGGCAATAAAATAACTATGGATAAGCAGTGTATGCATTTCAACCCCATACATCAGATAATATGGAGTTTCTTATGGGACACAGTCCCTGATGCAGATGTGGGCATATTATTGAGTGATAGCTGTACTTCCGGAATGCTGGTGGTCCACTTATTTCCCTGATTCTCAACAGTTTGACCAATAACTTTATTACTTCCAGATATTTTTTTACATTCCACCAGCCCCGCTGATTGCGGATGACATGGCGTGCTATGCTCTAACCCAATCCCCCTTTGTTTACAATAGTCTTTAAAGACCTTAGAGACAAAGGCTCTGCCTTTAATGGAGTGCAAGATTTTGGGTGCACCAGCTACAGTAATCATATCAGAAATAGCCCTGGCGCGTGCGTTTTCCGAAACAGTTTGTGGGACCAGCCAGCAAAAGGAAGTGCATCCATTCACACAAACGAGAACATGTCCATATCCCAAAAATGGGGGAAGTGGTCAAATAAAGTCAATAAAGAATTTTCTCATTTGCTCATCAGCTTTCACAGGAGCCAATGGTGGTGGCTTAATTTAATGATGACTTAATAGTCACATAGCATGGCTCACAATTTGCCACATATGTTTTACAGGCTTTATGCATGCCTGGCCACCAATATAAGAGGGTCAATTTGCAGAATGTTATTCTGGCACTACAATATGATTGACTTATGCCCTTGTGAGCTTTTTTTTACAAGCTGTTCTCGTTTGTGGCTCGGGGGTACTGCTCAGTTTCCTTTGGGCAACTTAACTAGTGCAATTCCTGTAGGGATTTCCGAGAAAAAGTACCTTGGTGGACATTCTGGTGGATTCTCTCTTATTGGGTCTTATAGCTGAATCAGTTCCTCATCCTGATTAGCTGCCCATTCTGCCCTAGTGATTACACTAACATTGGCAGGCCCCTCTCGAGGGGGTATCATGCAGACCGAACATTTCACTTGTTCGCCTGTAAGGCGGTTTCCTTTTGAGTGTAATGCTCCAGTGGTATGCCCATTTATATGAATCACCTGACACTTCTTCTTTTCTCCATTCTCAAATGGAGAATTTCTTCCCACAGTGTGGGTTCAATAAAATCTGCTTTATTTTAAAACATACTATAATGCTGTGGCTTCAGCATATTGCCCTGTCTTATGGCCAAAGGGTTTAAACAGTAATTCTTTTGGATATAAAGAATAGGAATCTCAATGTCCCTACTACTATCCCCATCCTAACTGAGGATTGTTGGGATGTCTCTTTTTTAATCATCATTGACGTTCCATCACAGTAAATAACTTGATGGTATTCTGTAAGCGGTTTCATAAGTATTGATCTGATTCTCTCTTCCGTATTATTATCCTCCATGATGGAGAGATATTCTATCTTTCCACATTAATTTTGGATGGCTTTGTAGTTAAAAATAGTATTTATTAATTCGTTTCTTGAGGAGGTCTTTGCCTCCCCTTCTGGACAAGTTTAATCAAGCTGTGTTCGTTTGTGGGCAAGGTTGCCAAGGTATTGGGGAATTCAAAAGGTCCTGGCTGGGTGCCAGGCCTTCAATACTGGGATTGATCATCTTCAAGATGCTGAGTTTCATTTGCTGTTTTACCTTTAATTATTTTAACTGATTTTTGTTCCATCCTCTTGGGGATTTCATTTTTTCCAGATCTCTGATGGGGTTAATCGTACTGTTTACTTTCTTGGCATTTCTCCTGTTGAGGTTGATGTTGGTTCTGATGGGAATCTTTTTGATCCCAATTTCAGTTTTCTCGGTACCCTCCCATGGCTCTCTGATAGTTTTGGCCAGTGTAAAAGCTGTCCCCATAGTGAGTCCACTGTCCTTCGCTTCCCTTTCGAGGTCTAGCCCCTCATCTATCCCATCTTTTTGGGGATAAATCTGTCTCATTTTGTGGGTGGGTTGGGGGTCCCGAGCTATGAGTTTGTGTCTGGGTAGGGTGGACTTGAGACTTGGGTTTATACAGTCCTTCTTTCTGAGTACCAAAGGTACCTTCTCCATTTTTTTTATCCCTAGTTTCTGAACTCATTATAGGTTTAGTTTGGGGTAGACCTAAGAGGTCATGATTTAATTGGATAATGCGATTGACATTATCCCATCTTTGTTGGTTATCTCGATAATCAGTTAGAGCACCCTCACAGGCAAGTTTGAGGGCTCTATTGTGATGTTGATTGGCCAGGCAACCATGAGCAATGTCCCAATTATCCTGTGTAAGTACTTTGCCTAAACTGTAGGCAGCTACCAGCCCTTTAGTTGTGGCTGTATTTTGAGTATTTCCTTGATTGAACCCATTATATGCCCGCCCTGAGTTGCCGTGAGAACATAAGCGTATATTTGAACCCAGTTGTTGCACTGGTTTAATGGGGGAATTAAGTCTGAGCGACGCGATCCCCCGCGGCAAGCGCCGGCTCAGCTCGACCTCCAGCTCCTGCTCCTGCGGTCGCGACTTCAGCCTCAATGGCCAGCTTCCGCACCGGGTGAATGCGCCAACGTATCGGCGCGGGTCACGTGACCGCCCCAAGCGCAGGCCAACGCGCTAACCTCAGGACACGGTCACGTGACACCTGAAGAGGACTACGGACTCAGTCCTCGTGGAGTCTGTAGTGTATGTACCTTTAAGAGGAACTATGTTTTTGAAGCCCCTGTATACTGTAGTACCAGTAGTGACCACTCGGTGGTCTGAGCCTGTATATAAGCCTGTGTAGCGTCTTGTGTAGTTAGTTCACCTCCAGACTTTGTTCAGTAAACACTTGTTAAATCAACTCCTGCATTCCGTGTCTCCATTAACACACGGATCTAACAGAGTCCCCATCACAGAAAGGCCTACCTCGCATTGCTCCTGTGTAAAGCCAGCTTACCTACTGTATTTCGTCAGTTCCAGTTAATAAACAACTTAGTAATTATTCATCTGAAGTCGAGCTAAATTATTTAGTAGGCATTTATCCTTAGAGGTCAACACGAATACCTACAATTGGTGACCCCGAAACCGTGAACGTTTTTCGCGGAAGAAGAGCAGCCAACAACACCTACAACACGTGAATTCCCACACTACAATTGGTGACCCCGTATCCGTGAACGTTTTTCACGGAAGAAACACACATCCTGAACCTCGTCTTCACAGAAGATGACCGACGAACAACAGACTCCATGGACAGTTTTCATGGAGGAAGCACGCAGCCTGAACCTGGTGACCCCGCCTTTGCGAACGTATTCGCAAAGGAAGCGCAGCCTGGAGGCGATTCCATTTTTCACGGAAAAAAACAGCCGGACCTCGATTTAGTGAACGTTTTTCACAAAAGAAGCACGCCATGGAAGCACCAGCCATATCACTGTCGCTGCCGCAATTCAGGGAGAAACAACCGCCCTCGTGCTTTGGAAAGTTAGAAGCCCAGTTCGCCAGGAACATCAACGCGGAGCAGACCACGCATT
This sequence comes from Somniosus microcephalus, assembly GCF_052327205.1. NCBI lineage: Eukaryota > Metazoa > Chordata > Chondrichthyes > Squaliformes > Somniosidae > Somniosus > Somniosus microcephalus. The sequence continues at coordinate 301,537,330 of NC_140987.1, read as the reverse complement.
TGCTTACTGTCCCCGTGGTCGACTTTTCTACCGCCATGCGGGTATTCCACCCCTACGTCCAATGCAACGGCAAGTATAAATCTCTCCAAGTGTGGGGCACAGCACGTTCGGGCCCACAAGATCGGAGTGCGCCCGGCGGAGATACCACGAGGACTCACCCCCGCGAACCACGAGGACTCGCTCCTCCCAAAACACGAGGACTCGCTCCTCTCGAAACACGAGGACCCATCCCTCGCAAACCTCGGGGACCCATCCCTCGCAAGCCACGAGGATCCACCCCTTGTGCAACACGAAGACTCGTTCCCCGCCGACGACGCACCAGCCCGTCGGCCTGCTGGTTGTGTTACCTAGCATACTTGCCGGCGAGTAAGAGAAGCGTGCCGCCTTCTCGGCAGTAGTTTCACTAAGTCAACAGAAACAACAAGCAGCATTGCCGCCCTTCCGGCAGTTTCCCCCCGCCAAAAGCGACGACGACCCGTTCCGTCCCACCCTTTCTCTGGTCCATCAGCACAAGGGTCCGGAAGCGATTCCTCTCCATAGAGCACGTGCTAGAAACAGGTTTTAAGCGACAGAAGGTCGAAAGCCTGCACTCTGATTTTAACGACCTGACAAGCGCCGAACGAATAGCCTTCCTACAGGAACATTGAAAGAAAACCTACCGAAAGCAGGTTACTATTACTTCTACTGTTTCATTACTGATATCAGGCCTTGTAATATCCATAGGTTCTGCAAAACTGCGTTTACTGGTTATAAACGAGGCTTTCGAAACCAAAGAGAGCACTGCTCTCCTGAAGATTGAGGGGGTTTATTGCCGCAGTGAAACAGAATTTTACCTGGCACGAGATGTGCCTACGTTTACAAAGCAAAGAACAGCACTGTCACTCCTGGTGGTAAAACACACAAGACTCGTGCTCATTGAAACAGTGGCATGGTCCATGCCAAGTTCAGCAGTAACCTGCCTACTAGGGCTATGGGGCACAGGATTCGTGCAAAGCTGTACCCATCAAGGATTTGAAGCACAGCTGCACGTCGATTGTCAATAAATAGCAAATGTTTCCTAGTCTACCTGGTTAACTTCCAGTTCCTTTAGCACTGCAAGGCACAGAGTTGAATGTAATGTTGAGATGAGACATCACCGATGACTACTGTCCGCTATACTATATGAAATGGCATTCCCGGAAGCCTCTCAGTGATTTAATGAAATGAAGGTGACCATTTTCTTTGGAAGACACACACGGAACATTAATTGCCCAAAAGAACAACTACGTAGCAGTCTCGCTCAGTGAATCCTTCAGGTTGGCTTGTTTGGGAAATATTGGAATGAATCCACAGCTCAGCCTCCTTATACCATCGCTACAGCCAACGAGACTCACAAACCATCCTTTTTAGGATCTGCCTTTGACATGCGTGTGATTGATAGCCCAGTCCTCAACAGACAAGTAGAACAAGAGTCAGAAACGGGGCTCAAGATGCACACCCCCTTGCTCAATATCTTCCTCAATGTTGCTGCCTCACCAGCTATTAGTTTCAAACGCTTTGGCAGGGGCAATCGAGGGGTAAAATTGTTGTGTCACCGTGTGGACAGTAGCTCTTCCAATTGCCTTCCTAATGAAGAACTCGATTTGGTCACTCCCATCAGTGAAGAGGACTCAAAAAAAAAATGAGGCTCAACACAGGCCCAGTGAACCTTTTAGTCCTACTATCATCCTAAAAGCTCCTCACAGCTTCGAAGCATCAGAAATTCAAAAACGAAAAAGGGACAATCCTTGCTATTTACAGTCGAACACCCAAGGAAACATGTAAACAACTACTAGAGTATTCTTTGACGAGTTACAACTCCCGGTATCTTCACTCTCTGTTGTGTTACTGTTGTAGCACTACGGCACGCACCATTCCATGCGTTCCAGTCTCCTGCAGATTTCGTCAGACTGGGGACTTTGTGTTTTTCTTTTTTTGCTAACGTCGACAAAGCCATAATCCGTGCCTGCCCGGCTTGCAAGCCACCATGAGTTGGCCAGCGTATTTTGATATCGCCCGCCTGACCATCAACCGCCCATCGTCATTACGGCACACCAGGTACGATCGTCCACCTCCATGACACGGCCCGCTGTTTTGCCCAGGCGCCCGTTCGAACCACGGGCTGCAGAGGTTGCACGTCTCCATGGTCCTTCGCTTGACGGATACGTTTTATTTGCCTTGACGCGCGTAAGGATCCGCTTATGACCAGCATCTTCAGACCTCGCCCGCCAAGTCGAGACAGCACGCCCACTGAGACCACCTGCTCGTCAGACCATCTCATCTTTGGACTTTTGTTAAAGCGAATTCTGGGGGGGCGCATGTGGCGGTTCCACCGGGTGTCCATTACACATATTATAATGTATATAATTCACTTTAACCTAACTGTATGTATATTACTTACCTGTTTGGGCCATTACCGCTTTAACTTACCTGTGGGGGCCATTGCCCCTTTAAGGTGAGCCCTAGTGTGCTGACATCACGTCACGCATTACGTGACGTATGCGCGGCGGCCGCCGGCCCGACTCGGCCTTCCATGACGGCCGCCGGCACAGCCCGGCCTACCGCGACTTCGGCCGCATCGGCCGGCAGACATGAGCGACGCGATCCCCCGCGGCAGGTGCCGGCTCAGCTCGGCCTCCAGCTCCTGCTCCCGTGGTCCTGGCTTCGGCCTCAACGGCCAGCTTCCGCACCAGGTGAACACGCCGATACGTCACGTGACCGCCTCAAGCGCAGACCAACGCGCTAATGTCAGGACGCGGTCACGTGACACCCGAAGAGCGGGAAAACACGACTGAGCGTGATGACGTCATCACGCTCTCCCGAGGACTACAGACTCAGTCCTCATGGAGTCCCCGTCAGAGAAAGACCTACCTCGCATTGCTCCTGTGTAAAGCCAGCCTTACCTACTGTATTTCGTCAGTTCCAGTTAATAAACAACTTAGTAATTATTCATCTGAAGTCAAGCTAAATTATTTAGTAGGCATTCGTCCCTAGAGGTCAACATGAATAACTACAATACCTCCAGCATTTTGATAAGAGTGAGCTAGTGCCTGTCGACATTGATTATAATGGATTCTAAGCTGTCTATAGTTTTCTCGAAGATTGTTGTCATTTATTTCTTCATGAATTTGCCACCTTAACCGGAATCCATGGCCCCCAGGAGCATAGGCTACTCCGGGTCCTGCTATTTGGCCATGGTTACCACCACCTTGTTGGGCACTGTTCATTAGGCCTCCCAATTGTGCAGGTGTGCACCTTATCATTAAGGAATTTATTGGATTTGGAGTATTCGTTTGATTATCCCACAGGATTATCCCACAACACGGTGGCATAGCGGTTAGCACTGTTGCCTCACAGCGCCAGGGACCTGGGTTCGAATCCAGCCTCGGGCGACTGTCTGTGTGGAGTTTGCACATTCTCCCCGTGTTTGCGTGGGTTTCCTCCGGGTGCTCCGGTTTCCTCCCACAGTCCAAAGATGTGCGGGTTAGTTTGATTGGCTATGATAAATTGACCCTTAGCTTTAGGGGGATTAAATACGCAGGGATAGGGTGGGATATGTGTTGGTGTGGGGTTTACGGGGATCGGGTGGGATATGTGTCGGTGCAGGCTCGATGGGCTGAAATGGCCTCTATCTGCACTGTGGGGTTTCTGTGATATCTGTGACATTCTGTATCCCCTGGTTTTGGGGATCAACATTAATCATGCCATGAGCTCTAACAGCTCCTTCGGCATCAAGGCCTTCTATTTCAAAAATGATCACTTGGTTTTGTGGAGGTACAGGGATAGGATTATTTCCCCTAATAAAGCAATCGTTTAAATTTTCTAATAAAAAAACTTGGCCAATTCCGACAGGATTTGCCATTTCTTAAAGACCTAACCTCGGTTAGGGTTTAATATTTCGGCTCTACATAACCTCGGTTAGGATTTAATATTTCGTCAGGACCTAACCTCGGTTAGGATTTAAAATGAACTTTATAAGAAGCTACTAAACCTCAAATAGTATTTTGAGGAAGTTTGGATTTAAGCTCTACAAAGCCTGATCAGGGTCTTTGTTGTCTCTAGAGACTTAAATCTGGGTCTTAGAACCACTGTCAATAAACACTCCTTCTATACTTAACAATGTACAACATGGATATAGATATTAATATAAGTATACAAGCCCCGAGACCGGAGAAGCAGCGGACCTGCGCGGGAGTAGCCCGAGGCAGGAGAGGTACTTAAGGAGCAGTCAGAGGCACCGAGGCCCACAGCCCCGAGACCGGAGAAGCAGCGGACCTGCGCGGGAGCAGCCCGAGGCGGGAGAGGTACTTAAGGAGCAGTCAGAGGCACCGAGGCCCACAGCCCCGAGACCGGAGAAGCAGCGGACCTGTGCGGGAGCAGCCCAAGGCGGGAGAGGTACTTAAGGAGCAGTCAGAGGCACCGAGGCCCACAGCCCCGAGACCGGAGAAGCAGCGGACCTGCGCGGGAGCAGCCCGAGGCGGGAGAGGTACTTAAGGAGCAGTCAGAGGCACCGAGGCCCACAGCCCCGAGACCGGAGAAGCAGCGGACCTGCGCGGTAGCAGCCCGAGGCGGGTGAGGTACTTAAGGAGCAGTCAGAGGCACCGAGGCCCACAGCCCCGAGACCGGAGAAGCAGCGGACCTGCGCGGGAGCAGCCCGAGGCGGGAGAGGCACTTAAGGAGCAGTCAGAGGCACCAAGGCATACCCAATCCAGGTTCCGGGAGAGAGGTAAAAATAGTCCAAGTGTGACGTCAGCAGGAAGCAGGTAAGTGATTGGTTGGTGAGTATTTCTCTCTTTTCAATACAAGCTTGAATTCTGTGGTGTCAAATTTCTAGGGTCTCTGTGGTGTAGTGGGGACAGTTGGTAAATAAAGCGCCCTAGAGTATAGCTGTAACTGGGGTATTGAATACATTTTTTAATTAATTAAAGGAGTAAGTCATGGCAGGAGAGTTCAGACCCGTGTTCTGCTCCTCTTGCTCCATGTGGGAAGTCAGGGAGACTGCCAGTGTCCCTGACGACCATGTGTGCGGGAAATGCATCCAGCTGCAGCTACTTGTAGACTGCATTGCGGTGCTCGAGCTGCGGGTGGATGAATTTTGGAGCATGCGCGATGCTGAGAGGGTCGTGGATAGCACGTTTAGCGAGTTGTTCACGCCTCAGGGTAGGGCTGCACAGGCAGAAAGAAAGTGGGTGACCATCAGGTGGAGCAACAGAGGCAGGCAGGAAGTGCAGGGAACCCCTGCGGACATCCCCCTTTCAAACAGGTATACCAAGTTGGATACTGTTGAGGGGGATGACTCACCAGGGGAAGGCAGCAGCAGCCAGCTTCCTGGCACCAGGGACGCTTCTGCTGCTCATGAAGGGAGGAAAAAGAGTGGGAGAGCAATAGTGGTAGGGGATTCTATCGTAAGGGGAACAGATAGGCGTTTCTGTGGCCGCAAACGTGACTCCAGGATGGTTTGTTGCCTCCCTGGGGCCAGGGTCATGGATGTCACTGAGCGGCTACAGGGCATTCTTAAGGGGGAGGGTGAGCAGGCAGAGGTCGTGGTCCACATTGGGACCAACGACATAGGTAGGAAGGGGGATGAGGTCCTGCATCAAGAATTTAGGGAGCTAGGTAACAGATTAAAGGGCAGGACCTCAAAGGTTGTAATCTCTGGATTACTCCCAGTGCCACGTGCTAGTGAGTATAGGAATAGGAGGATAGTGCAGATGAATGCGTGGCTAAAGAGTTGGTGTAGGAGGGAGGGTTTTAGTTTCCTGGATCACTGGGCCTGCTTCTGGGAAAGGTGGGACTTGTACAAGTCGGACGGGTTGCACCTGAACCAGAGCGGGACAAATATCCTTGCGGGGAGGTTTGCTAGCACTGTTGGGGGGGGGTTTAAACTAACTTGGCAGGGGGATGGGATACAGAGGGGAGCTGAAATAGGGGGTGATGTGCTGCCAATTATAGAGAAAAAAACAAGTCAGCTTGGTAGACAGGGCAAATATATAAGGGCAAGGCTGGATGGCATCTATTTTAATGCAAGGAGTCTTGCAAATAAGGTGGATGAACTGAAGGTGTTGATAAACACATGGGAGTATGATATTGTTGCTATCACGGAGACATGGTTGAGGGAGGGGCAAGACTGGCAGCTCAATATTCCGGGGTACAGAATCTTCAGGCGAGACAGAGGGGGAGGTAAAAGAGGAGGGGGTGTCGCAATATTAATTAAGGAGTCAATTACTGCAGTAAGGAGGGATGATATATTAGCAGGTTCCTCTAATGAGGCAATATGGGTGAAGCTTAAAAACAAAAAGGGGGCAAACACTTTGCTGGGAGTGTACTATAGGCCTCCAAACAGTCAGGGGGAGATAGAGGAACAGATATGTAGGCAAATCTCAGAGAAATGTGCAAATAATAGGGTAATAATAATGGGGGATTTCAACTTCCCCAATATTAACTGGGATAGTCAAAGTGTGAAAGGCTCAGAGGGTGTAGAATTCTTAAAGTGCATCCAGGAGAGCTTTTTGAGCCAGCATGTAGAAAGTCCTACAAGAGAGGGGGCAGTACTGGACCTAATTCTAGGGAATGTGGCCGGCCAAGTGGAAAAAGTGCTAGTAGGTGAGCACTTTGGTGACAGTGACCATAATATGGTGAGATTTAAGGTGGTCATGGAAAAGGACAGGGATGGGCCGGAAATAAAGGTTCTAAATTGGGGGAAGGCCAATTTTAATAGGATAAGGCAGGATCTGGCCAAAATGGACTGGGATCAGCTACTTGTAGGAAAATCCGCATCGGAGCAATGGGAGGCTTTCAGAAGGGAGCTTGAGATCATACAATGGCAACATGTTCCCGTAAAGGTCAAGGGTGGTTCCAAAAACCACAAGGAACCTTGGATGTCAGGGGATATACGAGAATGGATTAGGAAAAAAAGAAGGGCTTTTGGCAGATACAAAAGTCTAAAGACGGAGGAAGCCCTAGAGGAGTACAAAAAGTGCAGGGGGATACTTAAAAAAGAATTTAGGAGATCAAGGAGGGGCCATGAAATAACACTGGCGAGCAAAATAGAGGAAAATCCTAAGATGTTTTATAAGTATATTAAGGGTAAGAGGATAACTAGGGAAAAAATAGGGCCGATTAGGGACAAAAGTGGCAATCTGTGTGTGGAGCCGGAAGATGTAGGAAGGGTTCTAAATGAATTTTTTGCATCTGTTTTCACTATGGAGGAGGACGATGTAGACATAGAAATAGGGCGGGGGGACTGTGATATGCTCGAACATATTAACATCGAGAGGGAGGAGGTATTGGCGGTTTTAGCTGGCCTAAAAATGGATAAATCCCCAGGCCCGGATGAAATGTATCCCAGGCTGCTGTGTGAGGCAAAGGAAGAGATTGCGGGGGCTCTAACACATATATTCAGGACCTCTCTGGCCACAGGGGATGTGCCAGAGGACTGGAGAACTGCTAATGTAGTACCATTATTCAAGAAGGGAAGTAGGGAAAAACCGGGGAACTATAGGCCAGTGAGCCTAACATCAGTGGTAGGAAAATTATTGAAAAAATTCTGAGGGACAAAATTAGTCTCCACTTGGAGAGACAAGGATTAATCAGGGATAGTCAACATGGCTTTGTCAAGGGAAGATCATGTCTGACTAATTTGATTCAATTTTTTGAGGGGTGACTGGATGTGTGGATGAGGGTAACGCAGTGGATGTGGTATACATGGATTTCAGTAAGGCCTTCGATAAAGTCCTGCACAGGAGACTGGTCAAGAAGGTAAGAGCCCATGGAATCCAGGGTGCCTTGGCACATTGGATACAAAACTGGCTTAGTGGCAGAAGGCAGAGGGTGATGGTCGAAGGTTGTTTTTGTAACTGGAAGCCTGTGGCCAGTGGGGTGCCACAGGGATCGGTGCTGGGTCCCTTGCTGTTTGTGGTCTACATTAATGACTTGGATATGAATGTAAAAGGTATGATCAGTAAGTTCGCGGATGATACAAAAATTGGTAGGGTGGTAAATAGCGAGGAGGGTAGCCTCAGTCTGCAGGACGATATAGATGGGTTGGTCAGATGGGCGGAACAGTGGCAAATGGAATTTAACCCGGAAAAGTGCGAGGTGATGCACTTTGGGGGGACTAACAAGGCAAGGGAATACACAATGAATGGTAAGACCCTAGGCAAGACCGAGGGTCAGAGGGATCTGTGTGTGCAAGTACACAGATCCCTGAAGGCGGCGGAACAGGTGGATAAGGTGGTAAAAAAGGCATATGGGATACTTGCCTTCATTAGCCGAGGCATAGAATATAAGAGCAAGGAGGTTATGATGGAGCTGTATAAAACACTGGTTAGGCCACAGCTGGAATACTGTGTGCAGTTCTGGTCGCCACACTACAGGAAGGATGTGATCGCATTGGAGAGGGTGCAGAGGAGATTCACCAGGATGTTACCAGGGCTGGAGCGCTTCAGCTATGAAGAAAGACTGGGCTGATTGGGTTTGTTTTCCTTGGAGCAGAGGAGGCTGAGGGGGGACATGATTGAGGTGTACAAAATTATGAGGGGCATAGATAGGATGGATACTGAGGAGCTTTGACCCTTAGTAGAAGGGTCAATAACTAGGGGGCATAGATTCAAGGTAAAGGGCGGGATGTTTAGAGGGGGTTTGAGAAAGAACTTTTTCACCCAGAGGGTGGTTGGAGTCTGGAACTCACTGCCTGAAAGGGTTGTGGAGGCAGGAACCCTCACAACATTTAAGAAGCATTTGGATGAGCACTTGAAATGCCATAACATACAAGGCTACGGACCAAATGCTGGAATATGGGATTAGATTAGACAGGGCTTGATGACCGGCACGGACACGATGGGCCGAAGGGCCTCTATCCATGCTGTATAACTCTATGACTCTATGACTCTATGACATTCTGTATCAACTCGTTAACACACTCGTTGGGTGCCAACTGAAGGGTTAATTACAGTCCTAGCCCTTTTGGGCCATTCCAGATCAGGCATATTCCCCAGACCTTCACTCTCAACTGAAGTTAGAGATAGTGTAGGGGTGGCGGATTGGCGCATGCGCCCAGTCAGTTATGCCCCTGACTGTTGGTGAGCGGTTTGAATTGCTCCCATGCCCCTGGGTTCTAGACACCGGACTTAGGTACAGGCGGCGATACAGAAAAATCGAGTAGACAAGTGGTTCAGTGTAAGAAAACCAAGATTTTATTAAAACAGAAAATAAAACACAGTCTTATGAGAAATTACTGGTAAACAATTACAGGCATAAACAAAATAACTGTACTTATACAGGGAATGGGGAACACACGGCACATCGAGGGAAAACAAACTACATTAACAATCCCCTTATCCTTATCCCACACCCTATACCTAACTAGATTAAGCTATGAGGGGCCAGGAATTCATGCTCACCAATCCAAGGCTTGTTGCCTTAAACGTTGCGAGTTTTGAGGTTTAGTCTCCTGTCCTTTGGGGTGCTCCGTCGCCACATGGTCTCAGGGCGTGGTGCTGGAGCTGTTTTTGCAGCACACCTTTTTGTCCTCAGCTACCGGCGTCGTCTCGTTGCGATGGGTTCTCTTCTTCTCCCTCGGGCGGTCGTCGGCGGTAACGTTGCGTTGGCAGTCTTTACTGCTTAGATTTTTCTACCCATTCTTAGAACGCCAGCATATTCGTAATATGAATTCTTCCCCAAGCGCCAGCTTATAACTAGGCGCTTGGTCTTTATCAATGCGTCTTTGCTGCCCTTCTCTGCTCTTGTCGGGTCTCTACCTTGTTCTTCATCTCATTTTGTTTTGCCTCATTTCCTCTGCCCTCTTTCGTGGCCCGGCTGACTTTGGACTCGGGTCTCGTTCCTCTCTCCTGCGATTGGTATGGATGTTCTTGGTTGTTAAACAAAGTGGAGAGTGAGAACAGAACCCGCCACAAGGCCAGGGCACGAGTACGGGCGGCAGCAGCCCAAGAGGTCAGAGTCAAGAGAAGAGAGCGTAAGCGCAATTGGCACCGATGGGCCTACAATTATACTCCTTCGGAAGGCCCTAATCTGTGCACCAAATCAGGTCAGTTCATTGTTTAACTTTTGGCGGGCTGTTTTAAATGATTATACCACTCTAAACTAACTGGCTTTAGATGGCCATTTATCGCACCTGATGGCCCGATGTCCGAGCTGTATTGTCATTAGTGCATTTTCATTGGCCTGTCCAGCCTTGGTGGCTTCCTTAAGCTGTTTCCAATTATTTATGTGGACAAACTATTGGCTTTACGCTTAGGCCTAACTGGGTTGATATGTTCCAATCTGACGAAATGCATATTCAGTATTTGCTTAACTTTCTGGTTTTTCAAACACAAAGTCCTTTTCACAGAAATGCATTTTAAGTTTTGATTTCCCAAAACTGCCTGTTCTGTGCTACAGAGTCCAGGCTTTTAAAATCTTACAGGCTTTTGGTCACGAAGTGCAGACGCCATCTTTTGGGTACCCTTTTTAAATTGTCCATGCAGGGTCACTTTTATTAATAACCTTGGGGGATTGTGGGTATTTTGCTAATCTTGTACTCCCCCCTGTGATATTAAAACTTGCTTGAAGCATTATCCTTACAAGGTGAGCAAAATTCCTGACCTTCCATAGTCAACCTTCCCCTGTAATTACATATCTAATATACCCACGACACATGCACTTCCCATTCCGCGAAAATGTAGTGTACATAAGCATATATAGAATAACTACAGTCGTTTACACACATCTAAGCATGGAGGGGACCAACGCACCTGCACCACTTGGTACACATACATCTTTATTAACAACACATCGCAAAATCTCACAAAAAAACAACAATCTTTAATCAAAGTACAAAAAAACTCAAACAGGCATATCTCCCTCCACCTTTACATAATGTTCCTTCCAGATCCTCTGGTTTCGGAATTCTAACATCTGACCTTTTCCTTTATATTGAATGCAGACTATATAAAAAGAAAAAGGGTGGCTAAAGTGAACGTTGGTCCCTTAGATGATGGGACCGGGAAACTAGTGGTGGGGAACATGGAGATGGCAAAGACGCTGAACAAATATTTTGTATCAGTCTTTACAGCAGAGGGCACTAAAAATATCCCAACACTGGACAAACAGGGGACAATGGGGGGGGGGGAGCTAAACATGATCTCACTGAGGAGATGGTACTCAGTAAAATAATGGGACTTAAGGTGGATAAATCCCCCGGACCTGATGGCCTACATCCTAGGGTCTTGAGAGAAGTGGCGGTAAGGATTGTGGATGCATTGGTAATTATTTTCAAGAACTCCCTGGACTCAGGAAAGGTCCCGGCAGATTGGAAAACTGCTCATGTAACACCCTTATTTAAGAAGGGAAGTAGACAAAAAGCTGGAAACTATAGACCAGTTAGTCTAACATCTGTGGTTGGCAAAATGTTGGAGTCCATTATTAAGGAAACACTAACAGAGCATTTGGATAAACATAATTTAAAAGGACAGAGTCAGCATGGTTTTATGAAGGGGAAGTCACGTTTGACAAATTTGCTCGAATTCTTTGAGGATGTAACATATAGGGTGGGTAAAGGGGAACCAGTGGATGTAGTGTATTTGGACTTCCAAAAGGCATTTGACAGGGTTCCACACAAAAGATTACTGATCAAGATAAGAAATCACGGGATTGGGGGTAATATACTGGCATGTGCTTTGTGCATTGAGTGCTGTTGGAGTTTTGCTAAGTGGGAGAAAAATCATTTAAGTGTATTTTGTGAATTTTAGTGTGTTAAGAAGTCAATTATTTGAAGTAAGTTTAATTTTTTAAGGGTTTTTTAAACACTTGGGCAGTTTAAACAGGAAGTAGAATCCGGGTATAAAAGGGGAGGGGCTAGTGCAGTGCACGGAGTGCTTTGTGCATTGAGTGCTGTTGGAGTTTTGCTAAGTGGGAGAAAAATCATTTAAGTGTATTTTGTGAATTTTAGTGTGTTAAGAAGTCAATTATTTGAAGTAAGTTTAATTTTTTAAGGGTTTTTTAAACTCTTGGGCAGTTTAAACAGGAAGTAGAGTCCGGGTATAAAAGGGGAGGGGCTAGTGCAGTGCACGGAGTGCTTTGTGCATTGAGTGCTGTTGGAGTTTTGCTAAGTGGGAGAAAAATCATTTAAGTGTATTTTGTGAATTTTAGTGTGTTAAGAAGTCAATTATTTGAAGTAAGTTTAATTTTTTAAGGGTTTTTTAAACTCTTGGGCAGTTTAAACAGGAAGTAGAATCCGGGTATAAAAGGGGAGGGGCTAGTGCAGTGCACGGAGTGCTTTGTGCATTGAGTGCTGTTGGAGTTTTGCTAAGTGGGAGAAAAATCAATTAAGTGTATTTTGTGAATTTTAGTGTGTTAAGAAGTCAATTATTTGAAGTAAGTTTAATTTTTTAAGGGTTTTTTAAACTCTTGGGCAGTTTAAACAGGAAGTAGAGTCCGGGTATAAAAGGGGAGGGGCTAGTGCAGTGCACGGAGTGCTTTGTGCATTGAGTGCTGTTGGAGTTTTGCTAAGTGGGAGAAAAATCAATTAAGTGTATTTTGTGAATTTTAGTGTGTTAAGAAGTCAATTATTTGAAGTAAGTTTAATTTTTTAAGGGTTTTTTAAACTCTTGGGCAGTTTAAACAGGAAGTAGAGTCCGGGTATAAAAGGGGAGGGGCTAGTGCAGTGCACGGAGTGCTTTGTGCATTGAGTGCTGTTGGAGTTTTGCTAAGTGGGAGAGTTCGGATAAGTGGGAGGTGAGGGTGTGTTTTTTGCTCTGTTTTATTCCCCACTCCCAGGCTTAGACGGCACTGCGGAGGCGGAGCAGCGAGACGAGTCAACCAAACAGGCTCCACAGACAGTATTCAAGGAGGAGGTTGGTGATCAGCTGGTTGGTTGGTTTTCTTCCTTCTCTTCTCTTTCATACCTTTAAGTTGGTAAGTCCTATTGAATAGTGGTGTGAAATTATCATATATATCCGGGCAGGGTCTTCATAAATAATAATAAGAAATTAAATTAATTATATAGAATGGAGCAGGTGATGTGTTACTGTTGCGAGATGTGGGAGCCGGTGAACCCCATTGAGGCTAACGGTGATTACATCTGCGACAAGTGTTTGCTGCTAGAGGAACTCAAGTTCCATGTTATGGAGCTTGAGACCGAGCTTCGGACACTGCGACACATCAGGGAGGGGGAGAAGTTCCTGGACTCTATGTTTCAGGAGATGGTCACACCTATGAAGTTAATTACTGCAGATGTAGTCCGTGGTCAGGGACAGGACGGTGTGACTACGAGTGAGGAAGGTACAGGGATCCAGGATGTAGTGTTGAAGGAGACGCAGCCCTTGTTCTTGTCCAGCAGGATCGAGGTTCTTACTCCCTGTGAGGGCGGGAGCGGGGACTGCAGGGAGGATGAGCAACCTGGCCACAGCACCTTGGTACAGGGGGCCATTCAAGTGGAGGGAGTAAAAAGAAATGTTGTAGTGGTAGGGGATAGTATCATTAGGGGGATAGATAGGGTTCTCTGCAGTCAAGAGTGGGAGTCCCGAAGGCTGTGTTGCCTGCCTGGTGCCAGGGTTAAGGACATCTCTTCTGGGCTGGAAAGAAACATGCAGTGGGAGGGGGAGGATCCAGTTGTCGTGGTCCATGTTGGTACAAACGACGTAGATAGGACAAGGAAGACGGTTCTGTTAAAGGAGTATGAGCAGCTAGGGGTCAAATTAAAAAACAGAACCTCAAGGGTAATAATCTCTGGGTTATTACCTGAGCCACGAGCGAATTTGGCTAGGATAAATAAAATTAAAGAGTTAAATGCGTGGCTCAAAGACTGGTGTGGGAGAAATGGGTTTTGCTTCTTGGGACACTGGCACCAGTACTGGGTCAGGAGGGAGCTGTTCTGTTGGGACAGACTCCACTTGGCCAGTGCTGGGATTGGAGTCCTGGCGAATCATATAACTAGGGCTGTAGAGAGGGCTTTAAACTAATTAGTGGGGGGGAGGTTTCTAGAGAGCAAATAATAGAAATGACAACAGAGAAGGTCATAGACTTAGGTAGCAGCGGGGGAATTAAAAAACAGAATGTGTCAGGAAGGGACCGAAGGTATGGAGTAAAAAGTAAAGTACTAAAAAGGGAAAAAACAGGAACTAAGTGTTACAAAACATATTTGAAAGTTCTTTATCTGAATGCACGTAGCATTCGTAACAAAATGAATGCGTTAACGGCACAAATAATGACATATGGGTATGATCTTGTGGCCATTACAGAAACATGGCTGCAGGGTGACCATGACTGGGAATTAAACATACCAGGTTATTTAACAATCAGGAAGGACAGGCAGGAAGGGAGAGGAGGTGGGGTGGCTATGTTAATAAAGGAAGGAATCACTATAATACAGAGAAATGATATTGGGTCAAAGGAGCAGGATAGTGAAACAGTTTGGGTGGAGGTAAGGAATAATAAGGGGAAAAAAACACGAGTGGGTGTAGTCTATAGGCCTCCGAACAGTTGCAACTCTGTTGGACGGAGTATTAATCAGGAAATAGTTGAGGCTTGTAATAAGGGAACAGCTATAATTATGGGGGATTTTAATCATCATATTAACTGGACAAATCAAATTGGGCAGAGCAGCCTTGAGGAAGAGTTCATTGAGTGTAGTAGGGATGGGTTTCTTGAGCAGTATGTAACTGAACCGACCAGGGGGCAAGCAACCTTAGATTTGGTCCTGTGTAATGAGACAGGATTAATTAAAAATGTCCTAGTAAAGGATCCCCTTGGAATGAGTGACCATAACATGGTTGAGTTCCATATTCAATTAGAGGGTGAGAAGGTTGGATCTCAAACAAGTGTGCTGAGCTTGAATAAAGGAGACTATGAAGGTATGAGAGCGGAATTAATTAGAGTGGACTGGGAAAATAGATTAAAGGGTAAGACGGTACATGACCAGTGGTGTACATTTAAGGAGTTATTTTACAACTTCCAAAAAATATATATTCCACTGAGGAAAAAAGGGTGTAAAAGAAAAGATAGCCATCCGTGGCTAAGTAAAGTAATTAAGGATAGTATCCGACTAAAAACAAGGGCATATAAGGTAGCCAAATCTAGTGGGAGGATGGAAGATTGGGAAGTCTTTAAAAGACAGCAAAAAATAACAAAAAGATTGATTAAGAAAGGGAAGATAGATTATGAAAGTAAATTAGCAAAAAATATAAAAACAGACAGTAAAAGTTTCTATAGTTATATAAAAAGAAAAAGGGTGGCTAAAGTAAATGTTGGTCCCTTAGAGGATGAGACCGGGAAATTAATGGTGGGAAACATGGAGATGGCAAAAACACTGAACAATTATTTTGTATCAGTCTTTACAGTCGAGGACACTAAGAATATCCCAACACTGGACAAACAGGGGGCTCTAGGGGGGGAGGAACTAAATACAATTAAAATCACTAAGGAAGTGGTACTTGGTAAAATAATGGGACTCAAGGCGGATAAATCCCCTGGACCTGATGGCTTGCATCCCAGGGTCTTGAGGGAAGTAGCGGTAGGGATTGTGGATGCATTGGTAATAATTTTCCAAAACTCACTGGACTCAGCAAAGGTCCCGGCAGATTGGAAAACTGCTAATGTAACACCCTTATTTAAAAAGGGTAGTAGGCAGAAGGCTGGAAACTATAGACCTGTTAGCCTAACATCTGTGGTTGGTAAAATGTTAGAGTCCATTATTAAGGAGACAGTAACGGGGCATTTGGATAAACATAATTTAATAGGGCAAACTCAGCATGGTTTCATGAAGGGGAAGTCATGTTTAGCAAATTTGCTTGAGTTTTTTGAGGAAGTAACATACAGGGTGGATAAAGGGGAACCAGTGGACGTAGTGTATTTAGACTTCCAAAAGGCATTTGACAAGGTGCCACACAAAAGATTATTGCTCAAGATAAAAAATCACGGGATTGGGGGTAATATTCTGGCGTGGGTGGAGGATTGGCTCTCTAACAGAAAGCAGAGAGTTGGGATAAATGGTTCGTTCTCAGATTGGCAACCAGTAACTAGTGGTGTTCCGCAGGGGTCAGTGCTGGGTCCCCAACTCTTTACAATCTATATTAACGATTTGGAGGAGGGGACCGAGTGTAACATATCAAAGTTTGCAGATGATACAAAGATGGGGCGGAAAGTAGTGAGTGAGGAGGACATAAAAACCTGCAAAGGGACATAGACAGGCTAAGTAAGTGGGCAGAGATTTGGCAGATGGAATACAATACTGGAAAGTGTGAGGTTATGCACTTTGGCAGGAAAAATCATAGAGCAAGTTATTATCTTAATGGCAAGAAACTGGAAAGTACTGTAGTACAAAGGGATCTGGGGGTCCTGGTGCACGAAACTCAAAAGGTTAGTATGCAGGTGCAGCAAGTGATTAAGAAGGCCAATGGAATGTTGGCTTTTATTGCTAGGGGGTTGGAATATAAAAACAGGGAGCTATTGCTGCAGTTGTACAAGGTATTGGTGAGGCCACACCTGGAATACTGCATACAGTTTTGGTGTCCATACTTAAGAAAAGACATACTTGCTCTCGAGTCAGTACAAAGAAGGTTCACTCGGTTAATCCCGGGGATGAGGGGGTGGTCATATGAGGAGAGGTTGAGTAGATTGGAACTCTACTCATTGGAGTTCAGAAGAATGAGAGGCGATCTTATTGAAACATATAAGATTGTGAAGGGGCTTGATCGGATGGATGCGGTGAGGATGTTCCCAATGATGGGTGAAACTAGAACTAGGGGGCATAATCTTAAAATAAGGGGTTGCTCATTCAAAACTGAGATGAGGAGAAACTTCTTCACTCAGAGGGTGGTAGGTTTGTGGAATTTGCTGCCCCAGAAAGCTGCGGAAGCTACATCATTAAATAAATTTAAAACAGAAATAGATAGTTTCCTAGAAGTAAAGGGAATTAAGGGTTACGGGGAGCGGGCAGGAAATTGGACATGAGTCTGGGTTCGGAATGGTCATGGCCCTGTGGGTAGTGGAGTGGGCCCAGGGGCCGTGTAGCCTTGTTCTGCTCCTACTGTGTTCTAATTCTGTTAGATTTCAGGAAATGGTTTTATTCCTGTTCCTGGCTGGGGTGGAGATCGCCTTTACAGAAGGTAAGTACTGTAGAAAATATAGGGACAGAGTGATCTCCTGGAAGAATTTCGATCGCCTAGATGGGTCGGAGAGGAATTTCCCAGATTTTTTTCTCCCAAATTGGCCATTGGGTCTTTATCTGGTTTTTCGCCTCTCCCGGGAGATCACATGGGTTCGGGTGGATGCAGAGTGATAGAAGATTTGAGGTTAGGATCAGATCAGCCATGATCATATTGAATGGTGGAGCAGGCTCGAGGGGCCGATTGGCCTACTCCTGCTCCTATTTCTTATGTTCTTATGTTCTTATGGGTGGAAGATTGGCTATCAAGCATAAAACAAAGAGTTGGGATAAATGGTTCATTCTCGGGCTGGCAATCAGTAACTAGTGGTGTTCCGCAGGGGTCAGTGCTGGGACCCCAACTCTTTACAATCTATATTAACGATTTGAAGGAAGGGACCGATTGCAACATATCCAAGTTTGCCGACGATACAAAGATGGGAGGGAAAGCAGTAAGTGAGGAGGACATAAAAACCCTGCAAAAGGACATAGACAGGCTAAGTGAGTGGGCAGAGATTTGGCAGATGCAATATAATGTTGGAAAGTGTGAGGTTATGCACTTTGGCAGAGAAAATCAAAGAGCAAGTTATTATCTAAATGGAGAGAAACTGCAAAGTGCTACAGTACAAAGGGATCTGGGGGTCCTGGTGCATGAAACACAAAAAGTTAATATGCAGGTGCAGCAGGTGATCAGGAAGGCCAATGGAATCTTGGCTTTTATTGCGAGGGGGATGGAGTATAAAAACAGGGAAGTCTTGCTGCAGCTATACAGGGTACTGGTGAGGCCACACCTGGAATACTGCGTGCAGTTTTGGTTTCCATATTTAAGAAAAGATATACTTGCTCTCGAGGCGGTTCAGAGAAGGTTCACTCGGTTGATTCCAGAGAGGAGGGGGTTGACGTATGAGGAAAGGTTGAGGATGTTGGGACTCTACTCATTGGAGTTCAGAAGAATGAGAGGCGATCTTATCGAAACATATACGATTGTGAGGGGGCTTGATTGGGTGGATGCGGTGAGGATGTTTCCACTGATGGGTGAGACTAGAACTAGGGTGCATAATCTAAGAATAAGGGGCTTCCCTTTCAAAACTGAGATGAGGAGAAACTTCTTCACTCAGAGGGTAGTAAATCTATGGAATTTGCTACCCAAGAGAGCTGCGGAAGCTGCAACATTAAATAAATTAAAAATGGAGATAGACAGTTTCCTAGCAGATAAGGGAATTAGGGGCTATGGGGAGAGGGCAGGGAAGTGGACGTGAGTCTAGATTCGGATCAGCCATGATCCTATTGAATGGCGGAGCAGGCCCGAGGGGCCGTATGGCCTACTCCTGCTCCTACTTCTTATGTTCTTATGTTCTTATTCAACACTATCCCTAACTGGCAAACCACGAGAATGTGGGAAGCCAGTCTGATCCACGAAGGGAACTCTATGTTATTGAAAATTTCCCACCAGGGTGTCCAATGTCCAATATCTTAGTCCCTATCTCTATTGTCTAATGCTCTAGAGTGTAAAAATGTTTCAGTGAAAATATAATGGCTTTGAGTGTTTTTGCAAGGTGTTATGGGAGAGGGGGAATTTCATAGCCGAAATGCGCTGCGTACTTCTGCAAATTGGTAAAATTCTTCTTCACAGTGAGATGAACAGTGGAGGGTTCAGGAATGGGGACAATTCGTTCTTGGGCCACTTAACTTCTGTCTCAGGTTTAAAACAGAAAATGCTGTCACTTACCAGACACCAGCTATGCTGTCCATGCTGGTAGTGGGGCGCACATGTGGTGACACAATATGTCCCACCTGCTATATATGCTACCTGCGGGGGAACATGCCCTTGTGCCATTGCCTCCATGGTATAATTTATAGGTTTGGCGCCAGCAGTTCTGAACCCACACTGTGGTTTTGAATAGGCATTCAAGTGCTGGGGACACAGGATTATGTGTGCTCCCCGGCTCCGGCAACCTGAGAGGTCAGTACCTGTCATAGTGTGCCCCCACTTTATGACGTAAGGTGTGAAACAAATGTGCGCACCTCCTTGAATGACTCCAATGTTCTCCACCCTGTATACCGGCGCGGGTTGGGCCGTCCTACACATGATCGGCATCCTAACTACTGCTCCCATGATTGTGTGGTTGGACCGCCCAAAATCCACTGGGACTGGGTAGGCCTCGGAAGCTAGCCAGAGTTGGCACGGGCTTAATGCATTCTCAAACAGGTGGAGGGCTGCGAGGTTTTGTTGCTGATCCAGGAGGGGACTAAACCCTGTTTTAAATCCTCCAGATTACTGCGGCCCTCGCCCAGCAACCGTGCCCCGGATAGCACGCACACCTTGTTCTGCGCAGCCTGGTCAGAAGCATTTCTGTCCTCCTTTATGAGGGCATTTGCCGTCTTTGCATGCTTCTCCAACTCCGCTATAATCTCCTTTAAATGGACCATCATGGCCTGGTCCGCATGCAACTCTGAGCCCACTACCTTGTTCTCATCCATTAATATCTTCCTCAACTGTGTTTTTAAACCGTTTATCTGGGTCTGCAGCTCTATGTCATCCAAACTGTTGATGACAGAGGATCCAGTTTTAACCGCAGTAAAATCATCATTCCATACTCCCCTTCTTTGTCTCCCTGCATTACCCAAAAACGTGCGGTGTGTGGTGTACAGTTCGGTTTTGACAACATTGGCGAAATCGAACTCATAAAACTTCCTGAACATGTCCTTTAATAGGGCCTGGTATAGCTGCTCTGTTTCTTTGGGGCACCACTCCGGCAAATGTACCTCGGTGAGATTTAAAATCACGGAGGCTACCGCGTAGTGTACCCCCTAGTGCAGCATCCGGTTGATAGGCACTAGTACCAGCCAATTCCCTGGTCCCTTGGTGGTGGTGGGGCACCCTTCCCTGGGTAACCTCGCCACCTGCGCCATGGGCAGGGGCTTTCGGGGGCGCGTGACAAGCTCAGTGGCATTACTGGGATCGGGGAGAATGGGACCGCGCACACCTTCCGGCTGGTATCCAACTTCATCCCCTCCCCGCTGTCGTGCCACTGCCGGTGGAAAACAATGGATATGCCTGAGGGGCAGACCTTCTCTGAGCCCCACATACAGATGTAAATCCCTTGATCCGCTTCCCACCACTTGTCCCAACACATGCTTAATCCCCCATGAGTCCCTGTAATCGTCCAGTGGGTATTGTTCCCCAACCGTTCCCACTCGACTTCAGGGTCCCTCATATCTTTGCTCAGCTTTCTGAGCCATCACCACCTATCCAGAGGAATGTGTCCCTTGCACGTTAAACATACACGCTTCCCTACGGTGACGCTGACCCTTGTGGTAACGACCCGTACCCTGGGGCACAGGAGGGTGCCTCCCCGTACGTGATCCCGGTCTGGCTGGAGTACTGAGATGAATTGGACCCCAGCCACCCTGGCCACCTTCCCTCGTGGATGTAAACGGCAGTCTCCTCGGCATCCCATTCGCCGCTTCCGTGGGTTGCTATCGGCGCTCTATCTCCAGAGCACCCATAGATGTGGGAGTCTTCCACATCGCCCCTCTTTCCCAGGCTCAGTCCCATCAGGGCGAGTAGGATTATGATCCCCTTCATCCTGAAAGCCTTTCTGCAACAGATACAAAAACATGCAGCTAGGTCCCCAAGAGATTCTCTGGCTTGGGTGAAGCATAGTCGAGCCCCGCGACCTCGACTCAAATACACACACTCTTAGCAGATTACTACTTAATTAAAACTACCCATCACCTTACTTAACTTAAGCTAAAACACCCAAACTTAAGCTAAATACCTAACTTAAAATACCTAAACTTACATTACCTAAACTATATACATCCGCCGCCCGTCTCCGGGCGGCCAGGCTAATTCCTGGTTGGACTGCGGCACACCGCTTCCTCCGGCGTGGCTGCACCATCCTGTGCTGTTGGTCCCTCACCGCCCGTGGCTGAGGGCTGAGGACCTCTGTCCTCGGACCTCCCCCTGACTTGGGAGGCTGTCCCTTTAAACTGGGGAGCTGGTGACCATGGTTTCCTTGGCTGGGGCATCCGTGGGGACCTTCTAGGGACCTTGGCGGGTGGGGCTTTCTTGTCTGATGGGCCTTTAACCCGGACCGCCGCTCCCTCAGGCTTGACCTCTCCCGAACCTGGGCTAGTGGCAGGTAACTCTTCGCAGCCTGTTGCTGCAAGCTGAAAGACTCCGCCCCCAGGTCCCATGGCTGGGTCCGGGGCGGGGTTTTCGACCTCAGGTCCCTCCTCCTCTACACCTGGGTTAGGGGCGGGGTTTTCGCCCTCGGGTCCCTCCTCATCTAGATCCCAGAAGAGCGGGGGAGTGTTCCAATCGATGGGCGGGATGGCCCCTCCCTTTAAGCAAGCCACAGCGCCTGCTGGTGCAGTCTGAGAACTCGCTCCTGCTGCAGGCTGAGGATCTCTATCCTCAGACCTTTCCCCAACTGGCTGTTTTCCTCTTTCAGGTTTAAACAGTTTGCACTGGTTAATGTGAAACCATTTTGTGCGCCGAGGCATCTTAACAGTGTATACCATGGGGCTGGCTTTATCTAAAATGCTGTAGGGCCCCATGTATAATGGTTCCAAACTCCCTACTCGGGCATAGTTCCTCACCATGACCTGATCTCCTACCTCTCACTCGTGGTGCTTTCGGGGTTCGAGCAGCAATCGGTTGCTCCGATGCTGCTTTCCCATGTTCCCAGCCATCTGCTCGTGGACCTGCTTCAGGTGCTCAAAGGGGTTTCAGGCGAACCTGTCCCACTTTACCTCTCTGAGCTGACCCTCCGTGAGCACTGGGGATAGTACATGGGTGGGGGTCCGCATACCCCGTGCTTTTAGACTGGCTGGCCCGGATCCCCATCAGAACCAATGGTAGGACCTCGGCCCATTTACATGGCGAGTCCACCATCTCCTTCCTCAACCTTTCCTTTAGGGTCCTATTCATCTTTCCATAATCCCCGATGACTGCGGGTTGTGGGCCACGTGCCATTTCCCCTCGATGCCTAGCAGCATAAGGGTATTCTGCATCACCTGCTTGGTGAAGTGACTCCCTTGGTCGGACTCCACATACTGTGGTAGTCCCCACCACGAGAACACTTCCCGGACCAGGATCCTGGCAGTACCCAGAGCTGTGGCTGTTCTGCAGGGGAAGGCCTCTACCCATTTGGTGAACATGTCCACCAGGAGTAGGCAGTACTTATAGCCTCCCTGGGCGGTGGGCAGGTGCCCGATGTAGTCGACTTGTATCGACTGCCATGGTCCCTCTACGCTCCTGAAGTGTCCCATAGGTACTTTCCCTTTGTGGGGGTCAGGGTTATTAGCAGCGCACATGAGACAGCCTGCACAGAACTCGCGGTCATCTTCCCTGAGACCCGGCCACCATCCCGCCTGTTCCACCTGCTGCCATGTGGTCTCAGGCCTGGGGTGCCCCGCTCCTAGACCCTCATGGGCCAGTTGAAGGAATTCCCACTGGTCCTGCTGCGGCACAACCCACTGTTCCCCCCCGGAACAGCAAGCCCTCTTTTACGGAGAGGGTTGCTGTGCCGTATGGACCCTCTACCCTTTTCCCCTCAGTTACTGCACTGAGGACTGCTTTGAGGATGGGGTCTTGGGCTTGGACTGTCTTAAGGTCCGGGGCTAACGCTACCCCTGCACTCCCTTGGGTCCCGTCCCTACCTCTGACCACCGCCATGAGTCTGGGCCCAAATGGGTCCCAGAAAATGCCTGTGCGGGCAGCCTCCTTGGCGAGCAAGTCAGCCTGCTGGTTGCCTTGGCCACGGGGTTATGTGGAGGAATGGGCCTTCACCTTGTGGATGAAAGCCTCCTTTTATAACCGAGTAGTAAGGTCCAATTAATTGATATAAGTGAGACTTCAGCAACTCAAAACTTTACTTTCAATTTACACAGAATACAGAGAGAACAGAGCTCTTACAAGCTACAGGCATGCACTTCTAATTCTACTGCACGATGCATCCAAGATGGATGATCCTATGAGTCATTCCCACAATGAAACATTACCTTAAAACACTGGTAAATGAACCCTTAACATTTGTCTCCCTCTGGTGGATAACTTAAGCATTACATCCGAGATTACTATATCCCCCCTCTTAAGTTACAACAATTCTTAACAACATTCTTAAAAAGTCCATAAGGAAACTCTTTTAACGATAGTCCATCCTGAACAATCTAGCAGATCGTGATCAATCGCTCTGGTGGCTTGTGAGCCCTTGTTGAACGTGTTACAGTCAAGTCCCTGCTTGGTTGTGGTAGAGCCACCTGCTGCTCCTGAGCAGTACTCAGAGTATCTGACTCTGCTACAATGGTTTCCTCTTGATTAAGGGGTCCAGGTATAACTGTCTCTGTTCGTGGTGGTGGGACCACCAATGCATTTGGATAACTGGGAACCAACTTGTCCTCCAACCTTTCCTCTGGAACCTCCAGTTCGATTTCCCTTTGTCTGGCCAGTATCTGATCTACATGTCGGCGTACTACCTGACCAGTTCCCAACATCAAAACTCTGTCCTCTGGAGCTGCACGGATAGGTGTACCTGGCAGTGGAAGACAGCTCAAGGCATCTGCGTTCCCATGGTACTTGCCCGCTTTGTAAACGATGCCATACTCATATGCCCTCAACGTCACTGCCCATCTCTGGATTCGGGGTGACACCATCTGTGGTACTGCTTTCATCTCATTAAAAAGAGATAGAAGAGGTTTATGATCTGTGCATATGGTGAATTTCTTGCCATATATGTATTTGTGAAACCTCTGTAACCCAAACATTACTGCTAATCCCTCTTTATCTAACTGGGAATAGTTTTTTTCCGCTGGGGTCAGAGTTCAAGACATAAACCCGATCGGTCTTTCAGTTCCATCTTCCATACAGTGTGAAAGAACTGCCCCCACCCCATAAGGTGAAGCATCACAAGAGAGAATGATGTCTTTCTCTGCATTGTAGTGCACCAGCACATCCGAGGATAGCATCAGTTTCTTGGACTGTTCAAATGAAACCCTCTGTTCCTCTTCCCACTGCCACTGTGTCTCCTTGTGCAGTAGTTTGTGAAGAGGTGCTAACACTGTTGACAAGTTTGGCAAAAACCTGTTATAATAGTTTAGCAGTCCCAGGTAAGCTTTTAACTCAGTCACATTTGAAGGATCTGGTGCCTCCTGCAGTGCTTTTACCTTCTCCTTGAGTGGATGGAGCCCGGTGGCATCCACTCTGTGTCCCAGGAACACGGCCTCATTCCCCATGAAAGTACATTTACTTCTCTTGAGC
The DNA here is from genome assembly GCF_052327205.1 of Somniosus microcephalus. NCBI lineage: Eukaryota > Metazoa > Chordata > Chondrichthyes > Squaliformes > Somniosidae > Somniosus > Somniosus microcephalus. The sequence continues at coordinate 301,512,905 of NC_140987.1, read as the reverse complement.
CGTAACCCAGCCTTATCCAATCTTTGAAGTATCTCTCTCAGAGTGCTCAGATGCTCCTGGTCGGTTCCTCCCATCACCAGAATATCATCCAGATAGATGGAAACATGTGGAATCCCTTGCAGTACACCCTCGATAGTTCTCTGGAAGATAGCTGGACAAGATGAGACACCAAATGGTGAGCGGTTATAGGTAAACAAACCCTTGTGTGTATTTATGGTTACATACCTCTTGGATTCCTCATCTAGTGTAATCTGCAAGTATGCATGCCTCATATCCAACTTCGTGAATTTCTTCCCGCCAGCCAGGTTTGCAAAAAGATCCTCAGTTTTAGGAATAGGATACTGTTCTAGTTTAGACACCCTATTTACAGTCAATTTATAATCTCCACAGATTCTTACCGAATTGTCCGGTTTTAAAACAGGTACAATTGGAGCTGCACATTCTGAACATTTCACGGGTTCCAGAATGTTCTCCCGCAACAGTCGATCAAGCTCAGCCTCTACCTTCGGTTTCATGGCATAGGCACAGGTCGTTGTTTAAAAATATTGGCAGTGCCTCCTTGTCAACATAACTCTTAGCTGGGGGGCCATTAAATGTTTCAAGTTCTTCCTTGAACATGTTCTCATGTTCAATCAAAACTTCTTGCAAAGACAACTGTTTGCCTCCATCCAATTGATTTATTCCTCCCCAATCTAATTTAAGTTCTTTTATCCAGCCCCGACCTAACAAATTTGGTCCAGAACCCGATACTACAACTAGAGGTAGCTGTTCACGGTGTCCCTGTGTTTCACAGTTACAATAGCTGTACCCAATGTTGTCACTCATTCACCGATATAGGTTTTAAGCTTCATAGAGCAAGACTTTAACTCTGGAACCTTTGCATGGTTCCACAATTTTGAATATTCCTCCTTGTTCATTATGGTAACGCCACATCCAGTATCCACCTCAAAGTTGACCTTAGTGTCATTTACTAACAGTTGCAAAGTGATAGGATCCACTTTAGGAATGTCCTCTACCATACTATGTATTATGAACACGTCGTCTTCTTTCTCAGCTTCTCCACTGATGTGATGTGCTCCCTGTTTTTTCAGTTCTCTTACTAGGTTTTGCTTTTCTTCCCCTTTAGGTTTGTATTCCTTTTCAGGGGCTTTTGCCCTGCATGCGCGTTTTATATGTCCTTTTTTCCCACACTTGTGGCACTTCTCCTCCAGAAACCTGCATTCCCTTGCCAGGTGATCTCCATTGCATCTATAACATGCTTTTAAATGCTCACGTTGTGATTTCGGACCCATATTTAACTTGTGCACCAGCGTCTGACCTGCAACTTGCTTTGTAGTAGACCAGTCGCAACCTTGTATTTCTTTTACATCTCGGTTCGCCGTCTCTATTAATTGAGCAAGTTCCAACGCTTTTTCATACGTAAGCCAAGTCTCGGACAATAATCTCCTCTGCATTCGAGCATCCATTATCCCGCAAACCAGCCTATCTCGCAGCATGTCTTTCAAGCTGTTCCCGTAATTGCAATCATGTGCCAGTTTTCTCAACACCGCAACATAATCCAACACAGTTTCTCCCGGTATCCTGTTCCATGAATTAAATTTGAAATGCTGTACAATCTCACTCGGTCTGGGATTGAAATGTTCCTTTAGCAAGTCCACTAATTCAGTAAATAATTTATCTCCAGGCTTTGCAGGACTGCATAAGCTTCTCAATAAACTATATGTCAGACTTCCCACCGAAGTTAGCAAAATAGCTCTCCTTTTTTCAACATCGACAATATCATTTGCCACAAAGAAATGCTCCAATAACTCACAGTACTCGATCCAAGTTTGATTTTGAACATCAAAAGCAGAAATCTCTCCTACCCGAGTAGCCATGATTCAGATGCAGTGTTCTTGCATTTTCCCTTCTTCAAGTTGAAACAGTTAACTCTCATCGCCAAATGTTATAACTGAGTAGTAAGGTCCAATTAATTGATATAAGTGAGACTTCAGGAACTCAAAACTTTACTTTTAATTTACACAGAATATGGAGAGAATAGAGCTCTTACAAGCTACAGGCATGCACTTCAAATTCTACTGCACGATGCATCCAAGATGGATGATCCTATGAGTCATTCCCACAATGCAACATTACCTTAAAACACTGTTAAACGAACCCTTAACATTTGTCTCCGTCTGGTGGATAACTTAAGCATTACATCCGAGATTACTATACCTCCCCTTCCTCCCCCACTGCTACGAGGATTTTTTCCAGCAGGGGTTTTACTATGAGGGGTCTCCCATCAGCAGAAGTGTATCTGCGGTGGGACCAGATGGCCAGGTACTCCGTACACGAATTGTACATGAACATGCTGTCCGAGCAAATTGTGTAGAGGGTGGGGAAGATTTCGGGGTGTGTAACGACATACACTACCGCGGACAGTTCAGTCTGCTGGGCGCTCACGGTGCTGGGGAGCTTAATTGCCAGGGCAATGTCTGCTGCTGGGTCGTAAACTCCACACCCCTTGAGACGCTCGCCAGCAGATACCGTGCTGGAACCATCTACATAGATCTCGCGGCGTGTGGGATGTATCCCGGCCCGTAAACCTATGTTCACTTCCCAAACCCCTTCTATGGAACACCGGTGGGCTGTTCCAGGATATACCAGGTTGGCTGTGAGCTTTGGCTCGCAGAGACCCTTCACCTTAAGATCCATCTGTGATAGGAGTAAGGTCCAGCGGGCAATGCGGGCACTGCTCACTGTTCCATCCTTGATCCTCCCATCCAGAAGCATATGGGTGGGTGTGTGATGGGTGAGGAGGGTGATGGGAGAGGTGCCTGTGAAGATCAACGATCTTTTCACAGCCCAATATGTGGCCAAGAGGTGCTGCTCACAGTTGGAGTAGCTCCTCTCCACATCCGTGAGTATCCTGGAGGAGTAGACCACCGGCCTCAGGCGGCCGTGCCGCTCTTGGAGCAGCACAGCACTCAGGCTGTCCCCGCTGGCTGCTACCTCCTGGAAAAGCTCTTTCCCCCCCATCTATGGCCCCTAGAGCTGGTGCGGTCTGCAAGTCTTTCTTGAGCCTGACAAATGCTGCCTGGCATCCCTCACCCCAAAGCCACTCCACTCCCTTGTGTAGGAGTCGGAGCAGAGGGGCCGCTGTGGCTGCATAGTCCTCAATAAAGTCTCTACAGTACCCAGTTAGCCCTAGAAACGACCTCACATCTGTCACTGTGTTGGGGACCGGTAACTCCTGTACCGCTTCTCTCCCAGCCTTATCTATGGCCCTTTCTCCAGTACGCACGGTCAGGCCTAGGAATTTCACCTCCTGCTGGCCGATCTGCACTTTCTTGGGATTTACCTTAAAACCCTTCTGCCCAAGCAGCTCCAGCAGTTCGGCCAATAGTGGGCCATGCTCCTCTCTCGAATCGGTGCAGAGAAGCAGGTCATCCACATATTGTACCAACTGTCTGGGCTGGCTGCACTCCTTTAAACTTTTTGCCATGCACTGATGGAAAATGCTGGGGCTGTTATGGAAGCCCTGAGGCAAGCAGTTCCATGTGTACTGTTGCCCTTTGAACGTAAGCGCAAACTTGTACTGATCCTCCCTCCTTAAAGGGATGGACCAAAACCCATTGGAAATATCCAGCACCATGAAAGTGGTCGTGGATGCTGGAATACTTTCTATCAGGTTGGCAACTGCTGCTACCGTGGGTGCACAGGCTGGGATGTTACGATTGAGCACCCAATAGTCCACCGTGGCTCTCCACGAATTGTCCAGCTTTCTAACCGGCCACAATGGAGAATTCATGTGGATAGCTATCGGTCTCAGAACTCCCTGCTGCACAAACGAGGACATGGCTGCTTCCATGTCTGGCTCTGCTTCCCTGGGGAAGTTATACTGTTTCTGTGGTCGGGCCATGGGGTCCCCATCTACGCTGACATCAAACCCATTGACCCTCCTGCAGTTGTGTTTGTGCGTGGCAAATGTGGCCAGGTGGGCCTGCACAAATGCCTGGAACTCCTGTGGGGTGTTACTGACCATAAGCTCGAGGTTATAACCCTCTTTGGGCTTCATGGAGCACAGGGTCCCCTTCCCTTCCTTTCCTGGGATTCCTACTACCTCGCCATTCTATCCTTTACCTGCCCCCCATAGGCAATGATTTCTCAAATCTACTAGGATCCCGTGGCCTACAATAAAGTCGGCTCCCAGGACCCCTCTTCCACTCTCCACTTCCCCTTTCATCAGGACACAGGTCCACGTAGAGCGGAGCGGTCCTAACCGAATGGCGAGCGGTATGGAAAACGAGCCGGCCTGTTCTTTACCTGTGAACCCCGACAGACTGTATGGGACCCCGTTATATAGAGGCAAGGTGGTGGGGTTAGCTGTGTAGCCCACGGTGCATGATGCCCCCGTGTCCAACAGATAGGTCCCCATCACCTTTTCGACCTCCATCTCCAAGAGGGGCTTTTTCCATTCATCATACCGGAGAGAACACAGGTAAACAGGCTGCGCTGGTTCTAGTCAGGGCTGCAGGTTGGATGGGGCTGACGGGGTCAGAGCACCGGTAGTGGCTGCTACTCTCCCCTGGCCAGTCAATAAGGACCTCATGGTGTCCAAAAGTGACTCGACCGCTGTGGGAGTGATTCCTGGCTCCGCCTTTGGGCTGGGGCGGTGGAATTCTTTCCATTGTTATCTTTCCAAGGGTTCCTGCACTCCTTCCGCAAGTGACCATCCTTCCCACAGCCGTAACAATTCGTCTTTGTGTTGGGGGGGTTATTCACTTCCTGGTGCCACTCTTTCCTACCCGGTCTGGGTTTTACCTCATGCACCTTCCCCTTAGGCGGGTGTGCATCGACTCCCCTACTGTTTTTATAGGCTAGAGTCAACTGTCTGATCACTGTAAGTTCGGTGGTCTGGGGGTTCTTGGGGTCGAACCAGAATTCTGCCTTGGCCTGGACCTGTGGCGAGCTGTTCACCACCAGGCAATGGAACAAATGGGCCAGGGGATCCCGGTTCAGGAATAACCGGTTCGGCGCCCCCGGGCAGTCCCTCCGGTACACCGGCCATAACCGGTCCGCGAAGGCCTGCGGGGTTTCCTCTGCGAGCTGGACCGTCCGCTCCACATGGTGGAAAGGACTTCCCTCATTCATCCCCATGGCCTCCAGAACCGCATCTCTAAGCTCCTCGTACCCGCTTTGCCCCCTTTTACACTCGTCAGAGAGGGATTGGGGGAGACTACTCTCCAGGGAGAATAGCAGCATCTTGGCCTGCTCAGCGCCATCGCAGTGGTTGACGCTGGCTGCCTGCTCTATGTCCCTGAAGTGGATTGAGGGGTCTCCCTTTTCGGACAACTGTAAGGGGTTTTCCTTGAGAGATTTCCCTGAGGTTTCTCTCTATAGAGGCCTCTCTCTCTTGCACAGTAAAACCTCGAGTGGTTCGACCCACTCGCCCCTTAGATTCTATACTCTGGAATTAGGGGCAGGAACTACAATGTAGAGAAAACTCTTGTAGACCAAGTTTGATGAAACAAAATGAAATTTTATTGCATAAGGAAAAATATCAAATCAAATGCAAACAGATAAGGGAGTACATGGGAGGGAAAAACACAAAACAAAATCATAACGACACAGTACTAACTAAGGCAAATACAGGCATCTTATACTCTCCAAAGATCATCATGAAATAAGGAAACACACAGAACATTGAGGGGCAACAACTCATGTTAATTGTACCCTTAAATCCACCCCCTTATTAAACCTATCTAGATCTGATTGTGAAGGGCCAGAAACATGCTCACCAATCCCATTAGGAAGTGCAAGGTTTTGAAATCGAGTCTGTGTTTGGTCCTTTCAGGCATTTCGTCTCCACGTAGATCGTGGAGCCCCTGCGAGCTGCGCCACGCCTCTCTCCTGAGGTGGGGGTCGGGGGTGGCTGGACACCGGCGGGCCTGGATGTCGGCGGGGTAGAGGATCGTCGGCTCGACTCTGGTTATAGGAGCCTTGGGCTGGCTTCCATCGCTTCTTCAGTTTGTTTTTATCTCTTCTCCTTCCAACCGGGGTTTTTATTTTCTTGTTTCTTCTCCCAAGTTGGGTTGATGGCCTCTCGTTCTGGCAACGGCCCAGGGATGGTCGATGATCTCCCGATGTGTTTCCCCAGGGCGAGACGCCGGCTTCGAGACGGCCTTCTCGATGTTGGCTTTCTTCTTCCTCCTGCGAGTGCCTGCTTCTTCTTCTGGCTGTGATTCAAACTCTCCAGCTCTCCAGCTCTCCCCAACTGCCGAAAAGTCTTCCAGATATACCTTTCTCCCAGAAACTTCCATCTCCCGCCCAAAATCAGGTTAGTCTTTGTTTTACTTTTGGCGGGCTGGGAGCACAACGGGGTAGTTATTATATTTTTTAATGTTTTAAACGGCCAGTAGAGGCCCATCTCTGGTCTAGAATTACCTTCATTGTTTTTAATGTCCTGCTGATCTCGTTATCTAGTCCTGGGTGCTGTTCTCATGAATATGAAATTGTTCCCTTTTGTCTGGGTCAACATTTAGATGGCCTCTGTCTCCAGGCTGATCTTGACTGGATCTGTATCTAATCCATATGTATACATGTGGGCCTGGTTTCGTCCTCTCAGAAACGGCTTCCAGAACTTGCTGTGGGTTGAATCCACAAAGCTGTCTGAGGTTGCGCAGGAACCATTATAAAGTGTCCCAATAAGCTGGTCACATGGTATGGTGGCCATTTTGTATGCCCCTTTTTCTGGGCTTCTTTTAAAACAGTCTTTAAAATCATGGCCTCTTCTGCCATTTGACCCTTATTAATACAAAGTCCAATTTTGCGAATCCTACACTCCCCCCTGATGATACTGTAACTTGCTTGAAGTATCATAATTCTGGGTGAGCAATATTTTCTGACTTTCCACAATCTAACCATCCCCAGTATTTACCTATATATGACCCCACGACACATGCATTTCCCATTTCAGAAAAATCTAGTGTACATTAAGCATCTATAGATGGCAATACCTCGGGGTTAAAATCTGACAACTTACTTCCAGGTGTGGAAGGGGGCCTTATACCCCTACATCACCTAGTGTATACACATTACTTTCTAATAATAACATCACATCAAATAAAAGTTCAATAATAAAATAAAGTACACACACAAAATTTCAAAATGCATATGAATACACGTCAAAAATAATAGAGAGGAGGGAGGGAAAACTTTAAATTTATACAAAGCAGCAAAATCTAAATGGGTGTCTCTTCTTCTACCCGCACATAATGCTCCCTCCATTCCCCTCTATTCTCATACTTCTGCGAATGTTTGACCTTTTTACAGTGTACAAACAGTAAATAAACTACAATGATAACCTGGCACACTACAAGAATGTGGGAGGCTATCCTAATCCAGGAAGGGACTTCTATATTAGTGAACAGGTCCCACCATGGCGGGGTCACTATGCCCAATATGTCTGCCCCTATCTCTAGAGTCTTCTGCTCCAGTGTGTAGAAGTGTTTTTGTGAAACAACAATGGCTTTTAATATCTTGGTGAGGTGTTCAGGGAGAGGGGGAATGATATATCCAAAATGTGCAATGAATCGCTACAGATCGGTGAAATTCTCTTTCACAGTGATGTGAAAAGTGGAAGGTTCAGGAATGGGGACAATTCGCACTTGGGCCACTTGAACTTCTGCCCTGGGCTTGAAACAGAAGCTGCTGTCACTAACAGGACACCAACCGTGCTGTCCATGTTGGTAGTGGGGCGCTGCAGTGGTGACACAATATGTCCCACCTCCTATATATGCCACCTGCGGGGGCACATGGCCTTGTGCCATTGCCTCCATGGTGCAATTTATAGGCTTCGCGCCAGCAGTTCTGAACCCGCACTGTGGTTTTGAATTGGCATTCAAGTGCTGGGGACACAGGATGATGTGTGCTCCCCGGCTCCGGCACCCCGAGAGGTCAGTACCCGTCATTGCATGCTCCCATCGAATGACGTAAGGTGGGACCCCCATGTAGCGAATGTGCGCACCCCCCTGAATGACTCCAATGTTCTCCACCCTGTATACCCGGGCGGGTTTGGCTGTCTTTCCCATCACCGGCATTCTTACCACTATACCCATAATGGTGTGATTAGACCGTCCACAGTCCACGGGGACTGGGTAGGCCTCTGAAGCTAGTCTGAGCTGGCACGGACTCAATGCATTCTCAAAAGTGTGGAGGGCTGCGAGGTGCTTGTTGCTGATCCAGGAGGGGACCCAACCTTCCTTTAAATCCTGCAGATTACTGCGGCCCTCGCCCAGTAACCATGCCCCGTATAGCACACAAGCTTCGTTCTGTGCAGCCTGATCGGACACATTCCGATCCTCCCTGATGAGAGCATTTACCGTTTTGGCGTGTTTCTCCAGCTCAGCTATAATTTCTTTTAAGTGTAGTGTCATGGCCTGGTCCTCATGTAACTCAGAACCCACTACCTTATTCTCATCAGTCAGTATCTTTCTTAACTGTGTTTATAAACCATTGATCTGGGCTTGCAGCTCCACATCATCCAGTGTGTTGATGACGGAAGTTCCTGTATTTAAAGCTGTGAAAATATCATTTACTGCACCCCTTCTTTGTCTCCCTATTCTGTCCAAGACCTCATGTGGTGTGGTGTACAATTCGGCTCTGTCGACATCGGCAAAGTCGAATTCGTAAAACTGTTTAAACATGTTTGTTAACAGGACCTGGTATATTTGCTCAGTTTCCCTGGGGCACCACGCTGGCAATCGTACCTCGGTGAGGTTTAAAATCACCGAAGCCACCGCGTAGTGGACACCTTGGTACAGTACCTGACCTGTGGGTACCAATAACAATCCGTTCCCAGGTCCCTTTGTCATGGTGGAGCACCCTTCCTTGAGGGCTTTAGCTACTGGAATTGTGGGCAGGGGCTTGCGGGGTCGGGTGATGAGCTCAGTGGCGTTTACTGGGATCTGAGAGTATGGGACTCCGCACGCCCATGTGCTGATGTCCCACCTCATTCCTTGTCCAGCATCCTGCCACTGTCTTTGGAAAAAGATGGAGACGCCTGTGGGGCAAGCGCGTTCTGAACCCCACATACAGATGTAGATCCCCTCATCTGGTTCCCACCATTTGTCCCAACAGACACTCAACCCCCCGTGAGTTCCCGTTATTGTCCGATGGATGTTATAACCCAATCTCTCCCATTCCATCGTTGAATTCTTCATGGTGCTGCTCAACTTGCGCAGCCACCACCAACGGTCCAAAGGTACATGTCCGTGCGAAACAAGGCAAATCTTCTTGCCCACGGTGACGCTGATCCTGGGTGCAATGATCCGCACCCTGGGACACTTCAGAGACGTTTCTCTGTGTGCAAACCCCGTCTGGCTGGAGCATTCAGTAGAGTTCAACCCCAGCCAGCCTGGCCATCTCCCTTCATGGAAGTAGGCAGCAGTCTCTTCAGCGTCCCGTGAGCCGGTTCCGTCAGTTGCGATGGGGCCTCTATTTCCAGAGCACCCATAGATCGTGGAGTCCTTGGTGTGGCCCCGATAGGCCCAGCTCCATCCGATTATCACGAACGCGACGAGGATCCCTCTCATCTTTACTGGCTTCTGCAATAAATCAAACAATATAGCCAGGCTCCCGAGAGATTCTGGCTTAGGTGACGGCATGATCGGATCTTTCGACCTCGATCCAAAACAAAACACATACTGGGCAGATTTAAAACTACTTAAACTCTAATCATGTTAATATTTACACACCTTAAACTTAAACCTAAACTAAGTACAGCACCGCCCATCCCCGGGCGGCTTGCCTAATCCCTGATTGGACTGCAGCTCGCCGCTCCCTGTGGCGGGGCTGCAGTGACCTGTGGCTCGGGTTCCCCGCAGCCTTTTGCTGTTAATCGGGGACTGTGTTTTTTCATGGATTTCTGAAGTCGGCGTTTACTGGGAGCGGGGGACTCGGGCCAAGGTTTTACTGGCTGAGGCGTACGAGTCGACCTGCGAAAAGGTACTTTGGGCGTGGCTCCCTTAGCGAATGGACCTTCGGGTGGGACCTTAGCTCTCACAGTCCGTGGCTCTTCCACGACTGTAGGCTTCGGCTCCCTTCCCTCAGGCTCCGCCCCTTTGGGATTCGGGCAGGCTCCCTTGGCGAGTGGACCTTCGGGTGGGACTTCAGCTCTCACAGCCTGTGGCTCTTCCACGACTGTGGGCTTTGGCTCCCTCCCCTCAGGCTCTGCCCCTTCGGGAATTGGGCCTGTGGCAGACGACTCCTCCTCACCTGTCCCTACAGGTGGACGATCTCTGCCACCAATTTCTACCTCCCCCACGCTCGAGTCGAGGGCGGGACCTCCGTCCTCCGACTCCACCTCTTCCAGAATCGTGTTGAGGGAGGGACCTTGTTGTTCGGGCCCCTCCTCGTCCGAGTCCCAGGCCATCGGAGAAAGCTCCCGCCAGGTGGGCGGGACCTCTTCTCCTTCCAAGCAGGCTACAACGCCAGCTTGTGTGGTCTGTGACTCATCGCGCGCCTCAGGCTGAGGATCTTTATCCTCAGACCTGGCTTCGGTTGCTGATGTTCTCGCACCTGGTTTAAACAGTTTGCACCGCTTCATGCGAAACCACTTGTTGCGTCGGGACACCTCCACTGTGTGAGTGGCATAGACCGGTGGATTTTGCACTGATTCCGGCTCATCCTCCTGGTCTACGGTTCTCTCGCCAGTGCATAGGGTTACACCCAAGAATTTTACTTCTCGCCGGCCAACCCGCGCCTTTGTAGGGGTTTCCTTAACACTCTATCTCCTTCACACTCGTACCCACTCCCCAGAGACAATGATTTCTTAGGTCTACGTGGATCCCGTGGGCTACCAAGAAATCAGACCCCAGGACTCCCGTTCCACCTCCCACCTCCCACTTCATTAGGGTACACTTCCACATGGTGCGGAGTGGTCCTAAACGAATGGAGAGAGGAAGGGAATGTGCGCCAGCCTGTTCTTCGCCCGTGAAGCCCGACAGAAGGTATGGGACCCCGGTGGACAGAAGCGAGGCGGTGGGGTTATCTGTGTGGATAACGGTGCATGATGCCCCCGTATCCAAAAAATAGGTTCCCTTCACCTCCTCCACCTCCATCTCCAGGAGGGGTCGTCTCCATACATCATATCGCAGCGCACACAGGTAGACGGGCTGCGCCAACTCTAGTCACTTGGGTACAGCGATCGGTGTTTCGGGAGCGACAAGGCCGGTGGTGACAGCTATTTTCCCCTGCGAAGTCATCAGAGACCGCATTGTCTCTATGATTGATTCAATCGCAGCAGGATTCATAACTGCACCAGCTCCTTGTGCTGGGACAGGAGCTACGGCTTGGGTTTGGGCTGGTGCTGGGGTGGCGGTCTGGGCTTGGGCTTGGGCTGTGGGAAATCTCCCTTTATTATCCTTCCACGGATTTCTACAGTCCTTGCGCCAATGTCCATCCTTCCCACACCCGTAGCAATTGAGCTTGGCTTGGACAGGGCGATTCATCTCCTGACGCCATTCCTTCTGGCTTGGGGCTGCGGGTTTTGCCTCATGCAACTTTCCCTTCTGGGGAGGTGTTCCCTGACCTCTACAATTCTACATAAGAACATAAGAAATAGGAGCAGGGGTAGGCCAATCGGCCCCTCGAGCCTGCTCCGCCATTCAATAAGATCACAGAATCACAGAAACCCCACAGTGCAGATAGAGGCCATTTCGGCCCATCGAGCCTGCACCGACACATATCCCACCCGATCCCCACAACCCCCACACCAACACATATCCCACCCTATCCCCGTAACCCCACGCATTCAATCCCCCTAACACTAAGGGTCAATTTATCATAGCCAATCAACCTAACCCGCACATCTTTGGACTGTGGGAGGAAACCGGAGCACCCGGAGGAAACCCACGCAAACACGGGGAGAATGTGCAAACTCCACACAGACAGTCACCCGAGGCCGGATTTGAACCCGGGTCCCTGGCGCTGTGAGGCAACAGTGCTAACCACTATGCCACCGTGCTCATGGCTGATCTGATCCTAACCACCAATCTACTATCACAAAACCATCTCCTGAATCTAACAGAATTAGACACACGAAATAGGAGCAGGATCAGGCTACATGGCCCCTGGGCCCGCTCCGCTGCCCACAGGGCCATGACCGATCCGAACCTAGACTCATGTCCAAATTCCTGCCCGCTCCCCGTAACCCTTAATTCCCTTTACTTCTAGGAAACTGTCTATTTCTGTTTTAAATTTATGTAATGATGTAGCTTCTACAGCTTTTTGGGGCAGCATATTCCATGGACCTACCACCCTCTGAGTGAAGTAGTTCCTCCTCATCTCAGTTTTGAAAGAGCAGCCCCTTATTCTAAGACTATGCCCCCTAGCTCTAGTTTCACCCATCATCGGGAACATCCGCCCCGCATCCACCCGATCCAACCCCTTCACAATCTTATATGTTTCAATAAGATCGCCTCTCATTCTTCTGAACTCCAATGAGTAGAGTCCCAATCTACTCAACCTCTCCTCATATGTCCATCCCCTCATCCCCGGGATTAACCGAGTGAACCTTCTTTGTACTGACTCGAGAGCAAGTATGTCCTTTCTTAAGTATGGGCACCAAAACTGTATGCAGTATTCCAGGTGCGGTTTCACCAATACCTTGTACAACTGAAGCAATACCTCCCTATTATTATATTCTATCCCCCTAGCAATGAAAGCCAACATTCCATTGGCCTTCTTAATCACTTGCTGCACCTGCATACTAACCTTTTGAGTTTCGTGCACCAGGACCCCCAGATCCCTTTGTACTTCAGTACTTTCCAGTTTCTTGCCATTAAGATAATAACTTGCTCTACGATTTTTCCTGCCAAAGTGCATTACCTCACACTTTCCAGTATTGTATTCCATCTGCCAAATCTCTGCCCACTTACTTAGCCTGTCTATGTCCCCTTGCAGGTTTTTTATGTCCTCGTCACTCACTACTTTCCCTCCCATCTTAGTATCATCTGCAAACTTTGATATGTTACACTCGGTCCCCTCCTCCAAATCGTTAATATAGATTGTAAAGATTTGGGGACCCAGCACTGACCCCTGCGGAACACCACTAGTTACTGATTGCCAGTCTGAGAATGAACCATTTATCCCAACTATCTGCCTTCTGTTAGATAGCCAATCCTCTATCCATGCCAGAATATTACCCCCAATCCCGTGATTTTTTGTCTTAAGCAATAATCTTTTGTGTGGCACCTTGTCAAATGCCTTCTGGAAGTCTAAATACACTACGTCCACTGGTTCCCCGTTATCCACCCTATATGTTACTTCCTCAAAGAACTCCAGCAAATTTGTCAAACATGACTTCCCCTTCATAAAACCATGCTGACTTTGTCCTATTAAATTATGATTATCCAAATGTCCTGTTACTGTCTCCTTAATAATGGACTCCAAAATTTTACCTCCCACAGATGTTAGGCTAACCGGTCTATAGTTTCCAGCCTTCTGCCTACTGCCCTTTTTAAATAAGGGTGTTACATTAGCAGTTTTCCAGTCTGCCGGGACCTTTGCCGAGTCCAGGGAGTTTTGGAAAATTATTACCAATGCATCCACAATCCCTACCGCCACTTCCCTCAAGACCCTAGGATGTAAGCCATCAGGTCCAGGTGATTTATCCGCCTTGAGTCCCATTATTTTACCGAGAACCACTTCCTTAGTGATTTTGATCGTGTTTAGCTCCTCCCCCCCTTTAGCCCCCTGTTTGTCCAGTGTTGGGATATTCTTAGTGTCTTCTACTGTAAAGACTGATATAAAATATTCATTCAGTGTTTTTGCCATCTCCATATTTCCCACCATTAATTTCCCGGTCTCATCCTCTAAGGGACCAACATTTACTTTAGCCACCCTTTATCTATCTATATATATAAAGCGGTCGATCTGTCTGTCTGTCTGTCCGTCTGTCTGTCCGTCTGTCCTCGGGTGTGCGTCTGTCCGGCTATGCGCTCGAAACTTATACCGCGTACCTACGCGCGCATTACCTCCGAAGAAAGCTTACGCTTCTGGGACGCTGGTAAGCGTATTTACTTTTCGCTCGGGCGAAAATTGCTCGCGCCTTATGCAAAAAACCTTCAAAATTAAACTAATTATCTGCTAGCATTGATTGACTGACGTCAAGGTTCGACCAATCCTGTGCCATCACGATTGACCAATTCTACAGTAGGGTCCCCTGATGGTTGGCCAATCGGTGTGTGTGTGTGTGGGCAGGACTAATCGTTTTCATCTCGGGGATCTGGCAGCCATTGTTTCAGTGCCATGCCTTCAGCTTCCAGCTCAAACTACTTTGAAAGTTACTATCTCTTTTAAAAACTACTCTCCTTATCCAGCTTTGAAAAAGTTAGTTTCTCTTTTAAAAATAACATAAGATTTACCAAAAACGTTTAATAACTACTTTCACTTTCATCTTTCAAAGTATTAAAAGGTAGAAATGTTGACTGACGTCAAGGTTCGACCAATCCTGTGCCATCACGATTGACCAATCCTACAGTACGGTCCCCTGATGGTTGGCCAATCGGTGTGTGTGTGTGTGTGTGGGCAGCACGGTGGCATAGTGGTTAGCACTGTTGCCTCACAGCGCCAGGGACCCGGGTTCGAATCCGGCCTCGGGCGACTGTCTGTGTGGAGTTTGCACATTCTCCCCGTGTTTGCGTGGGTTTCCTCCGGGTGCTCCGGTTTCCTCCCACAGTCCAAAGATGTGTGAGTTAGGTTGATTGGCTATGATAAATTGACCCTTAGTGTTAGGGGGATTAAATACGTAGGGTTACGGGGATAGGGTGGGATATGTGTTGGTGTAGGGGTTACGGGGATCGGGTGGGATATGTGTCGGTGCAGGCTCGATGGGCCGAAATGGCCTCTATCTGCACTGTGGGGTTTCTGTGATTCTGTGATAATCGTTTTCATCTCGGGGATCTGGCAGCCATTGTTTCAGTGCCATGACTTCAGCTTCCAGCTCAAACTACTTTGAAAGTTAGTATCTCTTTTAAAAATAACATAAGATTTACCAAAAACGTTTTATAAGTACTTTCACTTTCATCTTTCAAGGTATTAAGTGTGTGTGTGGGCGGGACTAATCGTTTTCATCTCAGGGATCTGCCAGCCATTCTTTCACTGCTTGCAGCTCAAACTACTCTCCTTATCCAGCTTTGAAAAAGTTAGTTTCTCTTTTAAAAATAACATAAGATTTACCAAAAACGTTTTATAAGTACTTTCACTTTCATCTTTCAAGGTATTAAACAGTAGAAATCTTGCCCGGCAGCAGATTCACAAAGGGACACAGACAGGGCCCTAAAGCCTGGGACTCGATTTAAAATGTTGCCCGGCACCAGATTCACAAAGGGACAAAGACAGGGCCCCAAAGCCTGGCACTCGATTTAAACTGCCCGCCCCAAAACAGCCCTGGCAAAGCCGGGCTCCCCCAGCTAGTCTATATATATAAACGAATCGTTCTTTCTGTCTGTCTGTCCTCGGGTGTGCGTCTGTCAGGCTATGCGCTCGAAAGTTATACAGTGTACCTACGCGCGCGTTACCTCCGAAGAAAGCTTACGCTTCCGGGATGCTCGTAAGCGTATTTACTTTTCGGTCGGACGAAAATTGTTCGCGCCTTATGCAAAAAACCTTCAAAATTAAACTCAATATCTGCTAGCATTGATTGACTGACGTCAAGGTTCGACCAATCCTGTGCCGTCACGATTGACCAATCCTACAGCACGGTCCCCTGATGGTTGGCCAATCGGTGTGTGTGTGTGTGGGCGGGACTAATCGTTTTCATCTCAGGGATCTGCCAGCCATTGTTTCACTGCTTGCAGCTCAAACTGTGAGGGTGCCAGTCAGTTCCTTTTTGTAACCTCTAGATGGCACCTTCACTTGTCACTGTTCCTTTGTTAATTGTTTCTCGTTCTCTGGTGTTAATTGTTCCTAACCCTGTGTTAGTTTTTAATCAGCCTGTTAGCTGTTTATGGGTGGCACCTGGTTTTCTTGGTATATAAGTTCTGTTGTTGTTTCACTCAGTGCTCAGTCCTCACTAGGGTGAACCAGGGAGTTAGTCTTGACAATGTTCCTTGTCTTGACTAGGTTCTCTGTGACTAGCCTTTCCTCTATGGCAGCTTGCCTTCACAAGCTGGCTGCCATAGTTCTCTTGAGCTATGTATCTAAGTCTGTGTTCTAGTTCTCTCGAGTTATGTATCTAAGTCTGTGCCATAGTTCTCTCGAGTTATGTATCTAAGTCTGTGTTTTAGTTCTCTCTCGAGCTATGTACCTAAGTCTGTGTTCTAGTTCTCTCGAGCTATGTATCTAAGTCTGTGTTCTTGTCTCTGGATTTAAGATGTATTTAAGTCTTGTTCTGTTGAGCTGCTTGTCTTGGTAAGGTGCTGTTTGGACTAGCGTGTTGCTATGTGGGAGCCGTTGGGATCTTGTCTTGAGCCTTGCATTGATAAGCCGATTACCCTCGGGGTAGCTTGTCTGGAGTTGTGCCTCGGCAAGCCGGTTGCCCCTTGTGGTAGCTTGTTGCAAGCTCAGTATAGACAAGTGGGCTTCCTCATGGAAGCTGTCCTGAGTTCCTATCTTGACTAGCCGTCTTGTAACTTGTCTCTAGTTCTCTTGTCTCTAGTTCTTATGTATATTGCTGTGTCCCTTGTGTTAATCTGGTTATGTGTAAATCTAGTAAAGTTCAAACAAAGTACTGTATATTTGTCTCTTGTCTGGTTTCTGCACTTGGGTCCAGATCCTACCTCGCCTGGAGAGCACGGCCTCGTATTTATACGGCCCTGTGGCTCCCCAACCCTGACACAAACTACTCTCCTTATCCAGCTTTTAAAAAGTTAGTATCTCTTTTAAAAATAACATAAGATTTACCAAAAACCTTTTATAAGTACTTTCACTTTCATCTTTCAAGGTATTAAAAGGTAGAAATGTTGCCCGGCAGCAGATTCACAAAGGGACACAGACAGGGCCCAAAGCCTGGCACTCGATTTAAACCGCCCGGGCCAAAACAGCCCTGGCAAAGATGAGAGGGGGACACAGAGACAGGGCCCAAAAGCCTGGGACTCGATTTAAAATGTTGCCCGGCAGCAGATTCACAGAGGGACACAGAGAGGCCCCAAAGCCTGGCACTTGATTTAAACGCCCGGCCCAAAACAGCCCTGGCAAAGATGAGAGGGGGACACAGAGACAGGGCCCAAAAGCCTGGGACTCGATTTAAAATGTTGCCCGGCAGCAGATTCACAGAGGGACACAGAGAGGCCCCAAAGCCTGCGACTCGATTTAAACCGCCCGGCCCAAAACTGCCCTGGCAAAGCCGGGCTCCCCCAGCTAGTCTTTTTATATAACTATAAAAACTCTTACTATCTGTTTTTATATTTTTTGCTAATTTACTTTCATAATCTATCTTCCCTTTCTTAATCAATCTTTTTGTTATTTTTTGCTGTCTTTTAAAGTTTTCCCAATCCTCTATCCTCCCACTAGATTTGGCTACCTTATATGCCCTTGTTTTTAGTCGAATACTATCCTTAATTTCTTTACTTAGCCACGGATGGCTGTCTTTTCTTTTATACCCTTTTCTTCTCAGTGGAATATATATTTTTTGGAAGTTGTAAAGTAACTCCTTAAATATACACCACTGATCATGTATCGTCTTACCCTTTAATCTATTTTCCCAATCCACTCTACTCAATTCCGCTCTCATACCTTCACAGTCTCCTTTATTCAAGCTTAGTACGCTTGTTTGAGATCCAACCTTCTCACCCTGTAATTTAATATGGAATTCAACCATGTTATGATCACTCATTCCAAGGAGATCCTTTACTAGGACATTTCTAATTAATCCTGTCTCGTTACACAGGACCAGATCTAAGGTTGCTTGCCCCCTGGTCGGTTCAGTTACATACTGCTCAAGAAACCCATCCCTAATACACTCAATGAACTCATCCTCAAGGCAGCCCTGCCCAATTTGAGTTGTCCAATTAATATGATATTTAAAATCCCCCATAATTATAGATGTTCCCTTATTACAAGCCTCAACTATTTCCTGATTGATACTCCGTCCAACAGAGTTGCCACCGTTCGGAGGCCTATAGACTACGCTTACTGGTGCTTTTTTACCCTTATTATTCCTTATCTCCACCCAAACTGTTTCATTATCCTGATCTTTTGACCCAATATCATTTCTCTGTATTATAGTGATTCCTTCCTTTATTAACATAGCCACCCCACCTCCCCTTCCTTCCTGCCTGTCCTTCCTGATCGTTAAATAACCTGGTATGTTTAATTCCCAGGCATTGTCACCCTGCAGCCATGTTTCTGTAATGGCCACAAGATCATACCCATATGTAGTTATTTGTGCCATTAACTCGTCTATTTTGTTATGAATGCTACGTGCATTCAGATAGAGAACTTTCCAATATGTTTTGTGACACTTAGTTCCTGCTTTTGCCCTTTTTATTACTTTACCTTTTACGCCATACCTTCTGCCCCTTCCTGACACGCTCTGGTTTTTAATTTCCCCACTGCTACCTAAGTCTATGACCTCCTCTGTTGTCATTTTTAATATTTGCTCTCTAGGAACCTCCCCCCCCACTAGTTAGTTTAAAGCCCTCTCTACAGCCCTAGTTATATGATCCGCCAGGACTCTAGTCCCAGCACTGGCCAAGTGAAGCCCGTCCCAACGGAACAGCTCCCTCCTGCCCCAGTACTGGTGCCAGTGTCCCAGGAAGCAAAACCCATTTCTCCCACACCAGTCTTTGAGCCACGCATTTAACTCTCTAATTTTATTTGTCCTAGCCAAATTCGCTCGTGGCTCAGGGAATAATCCAGAGATTATTACCCTTGTGGTTCTGCTTTTTAATTTGGCCCCTAGCTGCTCAAACTCCCTCAGCAGAACCTCCTTCCTTGTCCTATCTATGTCGTTGGTACCAACATGAACCACAACATCTGGATCCTCCCCCTCCCACTCCAAGTTTCTCTCCAGTCCAGAGGCGATGTCCTTAACCCTGGCACCGGGCAGGCAACACAGCCTTCGGGACTCTCGCTCTCGGCTGCAATGAACTCTATCTATCCCCCTAACGATACTATCCCCTACCACTACAACATTTCTTTTAACTCCCCCCACTTGAATTGCCCCATGCTCCACGGTGCTGTGGCCAGGTTGCTCATCCTCCCCGCAGTCCCTGTTCCCATCCTCACAGGGAGTAAGAGCCTCGAACCTGTTGGACAAGTGCAAGGGCTGCAGCTCCTCCAACACTACCTCCTGGATCCCCATACCTGCCTCACTTCTAGTCACACCATCCTGACCCTGGCCACGGACTACATCTGAATTAATTAATCTAATTGGTGTGAATACCTCGTGATACACAGAGTCCAGGTAACTCTCCCCCTCCCTGATGTGTCTCAGTGTTTGAAGCTCGGACTCCAGCTCTTCAACACGGAGCCGGAATTCCTCGAGCAGCCAACACTTACTGCAAATGTGATCACCGTGAGCATCAATGGTGTCCACCAGCTCCCACATATTGCAGCAGCAACACATCACCTGATCTCCCATTCTATGTAATTAATTAAATTTATTAATATTATTCTTAAATACCCTCTGCCCCGATTCTAGATGACGAATATCACACCTTAGAAACTATAAACCAAAGAGCTTTAAGCTTAAAAAGGGAGAAATACTTACCAACCAATCACTTACCAGCTTTCTGGTGACGTCACACTTGGATTACTTTTTACCTCTCTCCTTCCCTCCGAGTTCGGAGACTGGTACGCCTTACCTGGTCTCTGGGGCCTTTTATAGCCCCGCTCTGCCGCTCGAGTTTCCCGCCGACGCTCTGAGGCCTTACCTGGTCTCTGGGGCCTTTTATAGCCCCGCTCTGCCGCTCGAGTTTCCCGCCGACGCTCTGAGGCCTTACCTGGTCTCTGGGGCCTTTTATAGCCCCACTCTGCCGCTCGAGTTTCCCACCGACGCTCTGACGCTCTACATTAAGCTGACGGAGTACCATCTCCTCCATGACGCCGGGACCTTGCGGATCAAACCAAGATCTGGCTAGCGCCCATATCTCTGGCAAGCTGTTGGTAACTAAGCAACGGAACCAATGAACCCGCTGTTCGTTGCTCATTAGAGCCCATTCAGGCATACCCGGACAGCTGCGTCGATGCACTGGCCACAGCCTTTCTGCAAAAACCCGTGGGGGTTCTCCAGATAACTGCACGGTCCCTTCTACATGGTCGAACGGACTACCGTCGTCCACTCCCATTACTTCTAAAACTCCCGCCCTGAGATCCGCATACCCTTTCCGTCCCCTCTTACCATCCTCTGAGAGGCACTGAAGGATTGTGGAATCCAGGGAGAAAAGCAACAGTTTCACCTGTTCCTGATCATCACAGTCATTAATGGCTGCTGTTTCCTCTATCTCCCTGAAATGAATCGAGGGACCTCCCTTTAAAGTGAGTCATGTGAGGTGGCTCACCATGGACCTTAATTGCGGGCCAGCGTAGGGCACCACGAGCTGGTTTTGGTGGGGTCCGGTACTGCCATCGGCAGCGTTGGGACCGAACCTCTGGTGCCGAGCGGGACACATTGGTGCCGGTCCCGGCTTTGCGACCAGTGGTTCTTCCACACACTCCACCTCAGCTACCTCCTCTTTCGCTACCCCCTCCTTTAACGACCAAGTCTCACTATAGCTCAGCGGTGCTGAGGGCTCGGTGGCTGGTACCACAATTACCTCAGCTGGAATCGGCTGTTTTGATTCCTTTAAAAAGTCCATGTGACTAGCTTTCGGGCTGACGAGACACACCATGCCTTTTGCCTTTACCAGGGCCGTTCTTAGGTCCTCTATGGTCTTTTGGCAGGGGCTGTGGTCTGTGCTCTCAAACCCGTGCTCGAGGGCTAGCTTGTAAGCTGCCTTAACCTCCACTACTCTCTCCTCCTGCGCTCTTAGCTGTTGTGCGAGGCGGGCATTTTTCTCCTGTATCCTCGTTTCATTAATCTTTGCTTCAGTAAACTGGCACTCCAGGTACTCTATCCTAGCCTGATGTTGACTAGCTACCACTTGGCATTCCTGATTCAGCGCGTGAAGCGCTGTGATGAGTTTTTCCCCACCCATGGCCTTTTCCTCTATCTCTGCTGCCTGGGTTGTGATCTTGGCTGCCTGTGCTGCAACAACCCGGTCCAAAATCTGGACTTGCTTCTTGTAACACATCAGCCACACTGCCTTCTCGACTGACTTCTTATGCTCTTTGCTCTCTGTCCACCTGATGGCTGCGTCCACCGGACGCCCATCCAGCAAGAGATCGGAAATCCACTGTTTAGTGAGATTTACCTTGCCAAAGACATAATCCGCTATCCTCTCATCCTTTGCATTTCGACCATTCAAACTTGGATCTACTAAATTGCAATCCGGCTGCCAGAGTCCTGCCGCAGTCGCCATTTTCTGTAAGGGGTTTTCCTTGAGAGATTTCCCTGAGGTTTCTCTCTCTAGAGGCCTCTCTCTCTTGCACAGTAAAACATTGAGTGGTTCGACCCACTCGCCCCTTAGATTCTATACTCTGGTCTTAGGGGCAGGAACTACAATGTAGAGAAAATGCTTGTAGACCAAGTTTGATGAAACAAAATGAAATTTTATTGCATAAGGAAAAATATCAAATCAAATGCAAACAGATAAGGGAGTACATGGGAGGGAAAAGCACAAAACAAAATCATAATGACACAGTGCTAACTAGGGCAAATACAGGCATCTTATACTCTGCAAAGATCATCATGAAATAAGGAAACACACGGAACATCGAGGGGCAACAATTCATGTTAATTTTAACCTTAAATCCACCCCCTTATTAAACCTATCTAGATCTGATTGTGAAGGGCCAGGAACATGCTCACCAATCCCACTAGGAAGTGCAAGGTTTTGAAATCGAGTCTGTGTTTGGTCCTTTCAGGCGTTTCGTCTTCACGTGGATCGTGGAGCCCCTGCGAGCTGCGTCACACCTCTCTCCTGAGGTGGGGGTCGGGGGCGGCTGGACATCGGTGGGCCTGGATGTCGGCGGGGTCGAGGATCATCGGCTCGACCCTGGGTATAGGAGCCTTGGGCTGGCTTCCATCGCTTCTTCCGTTTGTTTTTATCTCTTCTCCTTCCAACCGGGGTGGCTGGAAGGTTTCTTCTCTTGGGGTTTTTATTTTTTTGTTTCTTCTCCCAAGTTGGGTCAATGGCCTCTTGTTCCGGTAATGGCCCGGGGATGGTCGATGATCTCCTGATGTGTTTCCCCGGGTCGGGATGCCAGCCTCGAGACGGCCTCCTCGATGTTGGCTTTCTTCTTCCTCCTGCGAGTGCCTGCTTCTTCTTCTGGCTGTGATTCAAACTCTCCAGCTCTCCAGCTCTCCCCAACTGCCCAAAAGTCTTCCAGATATACCTTTCTCCCAGAAACTTCCGTCTCCCGCCCAAAATCAGGTTAGTCTTTGTTTTACTTCTGGCGGGCTGGGAGCACAGCGGGCAGTTATTATTTTTTAAAATGTTTTAAACAGTCGGTAAATGCCCATCTCTGTTTGGAAATGGCTTTCATTGTTTTTAAAGTCCTGCTGATCTTGTTATCTAGTCCTGGGTGCTGTTCTCATGAATATGAAATTGTCCCCTTTTGTCTGGGTCAACATTTAGATGGCTTCTGTCTCCAGGCCGATCTTGACTGGATCTGCATCTAATCCATATGCATACGTGTGAGTCTAGTTTCGTTCTCTCAGAAACGGCTTCCAGAACTTACTGTGGGTTGAATCCACAAAGCTGTCTGAGGTTGCGCAGGAACCATTTTAAAGTGTCCCAATAAGCTGGTCACATGGTATGGTGGCCATTTTGTATGCCCCTTTTTCTGGGCTTCTTTTAAAACAATCTTTAAAATCACGGCCTCTTCTGCCATTTGACCCTTATTAATACAAAGTCCAATTTTTCGAATCCTACACTACTTTGGGATATGGTTGACCATAGCCCTAAGCTTTTGGGTGCTATAGGGTAATACGTACTGGTTTTGGAGGGGTCCCTCATCATCACCATTGACGGGTGCGCCGAACCTCTGATGCCGTGCTGGGCACATCGGTCCTGGTTTCCGACCTCTCTGGCGGGGGTTGCTAATCCTCTGCTCCCACCTCTGGCTCCACCCCCCCTTGTTGCCAGACCTCGCTGAAGCTTGGCACTACAGGTGGTGGTTGCTTGACCTCCTGTCCCTCAACCGGGTCATCCCTGGGCACTACCAGTGATGTTGGAACTGTCCTCCCCTCGTTCCCCATAAAATCCGCCTGACCTGCCTTTGGGCTTATAAGGCATACCATGCCTTTTGCCTTCCTGAGGGCCCGGCTCAGATTTTCTATCCGCTCTTTACAGGGGCCGTGGTCTGCCTCCTCAAACCCCCATTCACTCGCTAGCTTGTAAGCTGCCTTTACCTCCTGTACTTTCTCCTCCTGTTCCCTAACTTGCCTTGCCAAGCGGGCATTCTTTTCCCGCAACCTGAACTCATTTCCCTTGGCTTCGGTGACTTGGCACTGTAGGTATTCCAACTGGGCCTTGTGTTCTCCCATTAAATACACTCTCTCCTGATTCAGGGCCTGCAATGCTACCAATAACTTCTCCCCTGCTGAGCCTTATCCTGGATCTCCAGGGCTGACTCCTTTAACTCAGCTGCCTGTGCTGCAATGAGCCTGTCCAAAAGCTGGACCTACTTTTTGAAACACATCAGCCATACTGCCTTCTCTAAAGACTTCTTGTGCTCCTTTCCCTCTGTCCACTTAGCTGCTGCATCTACCGGACCCTTAACAGAGTGGTGATCCACTTCTTAGTGATATTCACCTTGCTAAACACATAATCAGAAATCCTTTCCACCATCATAGTTTGCTCATCCGAACCATTGTCTACTCTATTGCAACCCTGCTGCCGGTGTCTTGCCATGGTCGCCATTTTCTGTTGGGGGTGGCGGGTTGGCGCGTGCGCCCAGTCAGTTATGCCCCTGACTGTTGGTGAGCGGTTCGAATCGCTCCCACACCCCTGGGTTCTAGACACCAGACTTAGGTGCAGGCGGCGATACAGAAAAATCGAGTAGACAAGTGGTTTGGAGTAAGAAAACCAAGAATTTATTAAAAAAGAAAATAAAACAGTCTTATGAGAAATTACTGGTAAACAATTACAGGCATAAACAAAATAACTACTTATACAGGGAATGGGGAACACACGGCAAATCAAGGGAAAACAAACTACATTAACAATCCACTTATCCTTATCCCACCCCCTATACCTAACTAGATTAAGCTATGAGGGGCCAGGAATTCATGCTCACCAATCCAAGGCTTGTTGCCTTAAACGTTGCGAGTTTTGAGGTTTAGTCTTCTGTCCTTTGGGGTGCTCCGTCACCACATGGTCTCAGGGCGCGGTGCTGGAGCTGTTGCTGCGGCACACCTTTCCTCTCCTCAGCTACCGTCATTGTCTCATCGCGATGGGTTCTCTTCTTCTTCTCCCTCGGGCGGTCATCGGCGGTAACATTGTGTTGGCAGACTTTACTGCTTAGATTTTTCTACCCATTCTTAGAACACCAGCATATTCGTAATATGAATTCTTCCCCAAGTGCCAGCTTATAACTAGGTGCTCGGTCTTTATCAATGCGTCTTTGCTGCTCTTCTCTGCTCTTGTCAGGTGTCTACCTTGTTCTTTGTCTCATTTCGTTTTGCCTCGTTTCCTCTGCCCTCTTTCATGGCCCGGGTGTCCTGGGTGACTTTGGACTCGGGTCTCATTCCCCTCTCCTGTGATTGGTATGGATCTCCTTGGTTGTTAAACAAAGCAGAGAGCGAGAAGAGAACCCGCCACGAGGCCATGGCACGAGTACGGGTGGCAGCAGCCCAAGAGGTCAGAGTCAAGAGAAGAGAACGTAAGCGCGATTGGTACTGATGGGCCTACAATTATACTCCTTTGGAAGGCCCTAATCTGCTCGCCAAATCAGGTCAGTTCATTGTTTAACTTTTGGCGGGCTGTTTTAAATGATTATACCACTCTAAACTAACTGGCTTTAGATGGCCATTTATCGCACCTGATGGCCTGATGTCCGAGCTGTATTGTCATTAATGCATTTTAATCGGCCTGTCCAGCCTTGGTAGCTTCCTTAAGCTGTTTCTGATTATTTATGCGGACAAACTAATGGCTTTACACTTAGGCCTAACTGGGTTGATCTGTTCCAACCTGACGAAATGCATATTCAGTGTTTGCTTAACTGTCTGGTTTTTCAAACACAAATTCCTTTTCACAGAAATGCATTTTAAGTTTTGATTTCCCAAAACTGCCTGTTCGGTGCTGCAGAGTCCAGGCTTTAAAATCTTACAGGCTTTTGGTCACGAGGTGCGGACGTCATCTTTTGGGTACCCTTTTTAAATTGTCCATGCAGGGTCCCTTTTATTAATAATCTTGGGGGAATGTGGGAATTTTGCGAATCTTACAATAGCCGAATTTCATAAGACGCTTAAATGGATCTAAATGTTCTTGCTATCTCTCCCTAAAGGAAAGGAATGACTAAAGATGTTACCATCCTCTGGAAAATACTTTTAATAAGTTGAACCTTCTGGATATTATGAGTGTCTGGAATATCCCCCAGATTTCTGCAACTCCTTACAAAAGAGTGTACAGAATTTGTGGGTTCACAAGTCTATACAGATTCACTCTTTGAGACAATTCTAAAAATATATAGTTTTATTTAAGAGCCGGCATTCAGTTAACATCTGTTGAATCAGTCGCAACATTAACAATTAAAAGTACAATTAGCTTACAATTCTTATTTCTCAGAGATCCTTATTCTCAAATCTTTACTTCGTTATATTCCTTATTTCTTATTTCTAAATCCTTACATTTCTTATTTCTTATTTCTAAATCCAGAACCTCCACCAAAAATCAATCACTTTGATATACCCGAGACTCATAGTTAAAAGCTTACAGAGATGCCTCTGGAAAGTTGAGAATTGCCCTGCCCCTTCAGCCAATTCTGACTTTCTGTTAAAAAGGTCTTATTTTTATACCCTTTTGGCATTGGTTTCTTCTTTGATGTTCTCTGCTGATGTCAGCTAATTGTCTTTATTGATCTCTCTGTTTGAATGATTTCTATGTTACTATCAATTCAACTATTGCATGCATAATTATTTCTCTACTTTTAGGTGTTCCAAAAACTATCATAAAAACAATGACAGCTATGGTTTTTGTTTCATTTCATTCTTACCGAAGATTCTTCATTCATTTCTTAATATTGGCTTAACTGCTTTTTAGCAGACATGTTGGGGTCGATTTTTACTGAGCCGTGAGGTGGGCTTTGACGTGTGCGGGGGGTTAAAATTGCTAAAACTGGTGGGTGGGACCCCCCCCCGGCATGGTTCCCGACCCCCCCCCCCCGGCATGGTTCCCGACCCCAAGCCATTTTAACCCAGGCGTGTCTGATGGTCCCGAATCAGCCCCGCCTCCAACAGGCGGGACTGGTCTTTAAGGCCTTTAATCAGCAATAATTGGAATTTATACAGCCATTTTAACAGGCCCTTGCATTTTTAACCCTTTTCCCATGTAAAACACGCCTGGTGGGGATCACGCCTGTGAAACCTGGCGTGAGCACTATTGGTTTGCTGACCATCAGCTGCAGGTCAACCATTAAAGATGAGATTTGATCAGTCACCATTTGCAGGGGGCAGGACTTTGTTGTTTCAGGCCTGGGGCAACTTTTACCAGGCTTAAACACACTTGTGGAAGGTTGGAGCCTCACACACATCTCCAGTGTGAACTCCTGGGAAACCCCTCTTGCCACCCTCACTCAGTGCTTCCTCAGCGGAGGCATATGCCAGAAGCATGGGAGCCATTTTTCTCCTTCTCTTCTTGGCATTAGAGGAGCTCGAGCACCAGGCGTGGCAGCAGAACCAGGAACAACAGCAGCACCAGCAACAGCAGCAGCAGCAGGAGCGATAGGCTGCCGCTCACCCACCTGAGGCAGCACAGGCCAGAAGGGGCCAGCGCAGGGAAGCCCGTCGGCGCAGGAGATACCCCCCAAACAGGGTCTACAGACATAGGGTCAGCTACCTCAACATGACTGAGCAGCAGTACCAAAGGCGGCTCCAACTTTCGCGACAGGTAGTGACTGACATCTGCACAATGATACAGCAAGACCTGCTGCCCAGAGGACCAGGTTGACATTCCTTACCAGTGGCCATCAAAGTCACCACTTCGTTCAACTTTTTTACCTCAGGCTCATTCCAGGGATCAGCAGCAGACATCAGCTGCATCTCCCAGTCGGCCACACACACTTGCATCATGCAGGTACTGATGCCCACTTTGCCCTCGCACACAATCACTTGGGATCACGCAAATGTGACAGCGCAAGCGGTTGGATTAGCTTATCTGGCAGACTTTCCAAGGGTGCAGGGTGTCATTGACTGCACACATGTGGCCCTTAGGGTACCCCATCACAATTCAGGTATTTTGTCAACCGCAAGGGCTTCCAGTCCCTTAACGTTCAGCTGGTGTGTGACCACAAGAAGGAGATTTTGCATGTTTGTGCCAAGTACCCTGGCAGTTGCCATGACTCCTTCATACTGCGCCAGTCTAGTGTGCCTCCGCTATTCAGGCCATCAGACCAACTTCACGGATGGCTACTTGGAGACAAGGGCTATCCCCTGAGGACTTGGTTAATGACGCCATTGAGGAGGTCAGCCAACGAAGCTGAGGAGCGCTACAACTCCAGCCTCATTTCTACCAGATCCATAATCGAGCAAACCATCAGCTTGCTGAAGATGCGCTTCAGATGCCTGGATAGATCAGGTGGAGCCCTGCAGTACTCAGCAGCCAGGATCTCCAGAATCGTGGTGGTTTGCTGTGCATGGCACAGCGTCGTGACTTGCAGATTCCTGAGGACCAAGTGGCTCCTCACATACCCTCCTCAGATGCTGATGATGATGAGGCAGAGGAGGAGGAGGAGGAGGGCGAAAACGAGCATCCTGCAGAGGCCCATCAACCAGCGGCAGCATTATGCGAGAACATTGCTGCCCGGGATGCAAGGAACGCACTCATCCTGGCCAGATTTGCTTAGCCTAGTAAATCAAAATCTTTTGCCTCGCAGCTTCTTACCTGAGCATCGACAATGGCCAAACCCTGCGGATTCCTAGCCATTTGACCAGCATCCTAACAACTGCAAGTAATCCTAAGCCCTCAATGTGAAAGCCCCATTCGCGAAATGACACACGCCAGAACTGCAACAGTTGCCATCAGAATTTTTATGCACAAGAACCAACTGATGGCATTTTTACAATATACACAACATTTCACCCAAGTGGCTACCCTTGTGACTACTTGTGCTTTATTTTCCTCTTACGCGTGGTGCTACGTAGTGGTTCCCCTGTGGCTTCAGCAGATGTCAAGGCCCCTTGCTCACTTTCCTGCTGCTCCTGTCTCGACACCTATGGCGGGCGTCCTCTGGGGTGGCGAGCCTGTGAGGGCTCGTCAGCAGCCTGCTACTCCTTTGGCTGTGCAGGGGTTGAGACATCTATCTCACTTGGGTGTGGACTCCGGCGGGGCTCTGACCGAGGGCTCTGCAGTGGCATGGAAGTGTAAGCGCTTGGAGATGAACCCCCACTTCCTTGAGGCCTGCCACCAACCTCCCTCTCATGGGTCAGCTCCCCCTCCGCACCTGAAAGTGGCTTGACAGCACTTTGCTGCACATCAGGGGAGCCATGGGGACCCATATCTGCAATGGCAGTCCTACTCAGAAGACTTCCATGAAGGTCTGGTTTCTCTGTTCAATAGATGCCCATCGCTCCTCAAGAGATGTCATTCTATTCTGAACACTCACCATGTTTTCCATACCCTGGCGACTAATCTCCTCCATGGCCGTAGCCCTCCTCTCCTCTACCGCAGCCAGCCTTACCCGGAGGCAGCAATCATTTCCACGTAGGTAACCATCCTTTCTGTGTTGATGCGTTCATGCGCCACTGACTCCAAAAAGGCTCTGCTCATGTTCGCTATGGACTCCTCCATTCGCTTCATACTCGCAGCGACCCTGGAGACAAAACCTGCCAGAGACTCCTGCATCTGTGCATGGAGTTCCATCATCTCTGATCTTATGGATGGACTCAGAGGCAGAGGGTCGACATGCAGCTGAGCCGAGCTGGCAGAGTCCTGCGCCCTCCGACGAGGACACTCCACTGCTGTCCCTGTCTCCACAATTTGCTGATGCTCACTTGTGAGCTGTGATACACCAGATGACAACACTACTCTATGTCCCAAGGGTCCCCCCGAGGTGTGAGTGTCTGCGCTGGTGCTGGGTCTGCTTATTTCTGCTGACGCTGCACCCTCAGATGTTGCAGATTCCTCTGAGGAGTCTGGAATCTCAGGCTCTTCCTCCTGCACAGTGGGGACGGGGGCTCTCGATGGTCCTGTGGGGGAGTCAAGGAAAAAGTTAGAGATGTGATGCCAAGGTTATATGCACATTGCATTTTGCAGATGATCATAAGTCCATATGATGTAGCTTCAGAATCATTATCAGCGACTCATGCAATGTCAATGAGAGAGATGGAAAACTATTCCGTCACCAGCTTGCGGGGATGCACCTGTCTGTCCTTCCCCAACATCCGCATCTGTATCAGCCCCGACAATCTCCAGGATGGCTTCCTCCCAGGGGGTGAGCTGGGCTAATGAGGGTGGCCCTCCTCCTGTCCTGGCTTGCTCTCTCCTGTTGTGAGCTCTCTTCTCCTGCAATGAGGGAGACAAGTGGAGGTTGAGTGAGAATGAAGGGGTGAGGGTAGAGATTGCATAGCATAGATACTTAGAAGGAGACAAAGAAGGAGTGAGGTTGCAAGACCAAGGGCTGTGTGTTATCAGTTGTGTTCAAAGCATCAGAGTGAGAGGGAGTGTGAGGGCTGCATGGTCAAATAGTTAGGTGAATGTGAGCATAGCGAGAGAGGGAATGGCTAAGGGTGCATGGATGTGAGTGTCAAGTGGGATGTGGAGGAAGAGATTGCTAAAGCTGAGTGCTGGTGAGGAAAGGCAATGGTGATCAGATTGAGGGTGATGGAAACTTCATACTTACTTTTCCAGTGCGATGAAGGCCATGGAATCTTTGCCTGCACTGCATCCAGGTGCGCCATGTGAGCCCCAAGGAGTTGACTTCCCCAGCCCTCTGTAGCCACACAGCCTTGGTCTGACTGGGAGGCCTCTTTCTCCCTGAGGAAGGGAACAGGACCTCCCTGTGGGCCCTAGCCCCATCCAACAATGCCTGCAGTGATGCCTCATCAAATTTAGGCACAGCTCTTGCCCTCCCGCTGGCCATTGTTCCTGCAGGCTCCTGTGCCATCATAAGGGGAAAGCTTGGAAGCCTGCAGAGGAAGCAAGGCTTGCTGTGGACCTTAAATGCAGCAGCAATGATGACGTCATCGGAGGGGACTTGCAGTCATGAAAAACCCATTTGCAAAGGCTTCCCACACATTGGAAATCAATTGGCCAATTGAGTTAAAATTGCATCAATCTCACACATCCATTTAGATTCGTGTGGGAATCACGAAATTCAGGGAACCCGACAATTAAAATCGACCCCTTGACTCCGTTCTGCTTCAAGATTAATACAAACACAATGCAATTGCTTGGTGTCATCTATTGAAGTTATATCTCCAAAGTCTTATTGGTATGGTTTTTACTATGTGTAAATCAAAGACACTTCAACTGTGTGTTTACTTGTTTCCTATCTATCTTAATTGGTTGCATATTTAATCGTGTTTCCTATCATCCAAGTTTAACATAAGACTATTTGACCTGCAGGTTTCATTACTTGATGTCATGTTTTCAAAGGCACATGCCTCTTTTAATGTTTGTATTTCTGTTTTACCTTGTCAGCTTGTAACACCTAAATTGGGTCTTCCCATTGTGTTCGTTGCAAACCGTAAACCTTTCGGAACCATCAATGGTTTGCTTCAATCTTTCATTGTTTTAGAATATTTAACTAATTCCCATTTCAAAGCTTGTTTACAACTTTGTTATCAACTGATCGTTTCTCAGAAGCCTGTATTCTGTTTACAGCCTGTGTGCTGAGACTTGTGTCTTTTAAACCCAGTATGTCTTTTATTAATGTTAGAAATCTCTTCATAGTATCATGTATTTCTCTGAATCATGGCTATTCCTTCACAACAGATTGCTGGCCTGCTGCGGCGCGGTGAGAGCCCCGTGGAAATGTATCCGAACCAGCGACAATGGCAGCAGTCAGTGCTTGCGTGGCCTCAATCTGAGACTGCACGAGAGCAGCCTGAGATTGGATCACGGCAGCCAGTGACTCAATTGCAGCACTAAGCATTTGTGTGGTATCAGCCTGTGCTGCAGCGTAGTGCTCCACACTCCTTGCCAGTGCATCAATGCTTTTGGGCACCCTTCCCATGAGCTGAGTGTGCATGTCCACCGCCTGGGTGTTCATTTCAGCGATGAGCCGCTCCTCCTCTGCATCCAGTGCAGCAGGACTCGCTGGCCTACTCTCCCTCCGGGGAGAAGGCCCCCGAGCTTCCCTACCCCCATCACGTTGCTGCTGCCCGCTGGGCCCCGGAGCTTCACCCTGAACAGACCCTTCCCCCCTGATCCCCTCCAGGGAAGACATGTTCCCAGTGTGGGCATGGGCTTCCTCGGGAGAGGGTGGCGCTGATGCTCCGGCTTCCTCTTCCTCCTCGCCTGGTGGCTTCGCTCCCACTGGCTGCTTCAGGGCCCATCTCCTCATCTGGTGAATCACCATCTGAAAGCAGGGAGGTACAAGAGTAGCTTTAGCGTGAGGACAGGGGGGCAGTAAGGCAGGAAGGCGTGGAGCAATTTTGTAAGTTGGATTGAAAGTGTCAAAGGCTGGTGTTGTGAGGGACAAGTGGAATGAGAGAGGAGAGAAAGCTGATGACCTTACCATTGCTGTCCTGAACAGGGTCGGCCTCTCCAGGGGCGATGGGGCTGATCACCTGGCTTGCCATAATCCTGTGGACGTGCGCCTCAAGATCGCTGAGGGGTTGCAGCTGAGGCAGCCCTCCACCCATCCGTTGCTGCTGTCTCCTGTTGTGAGATAGCGTGACCTGCAAAAAAAAAGGATGGCGTCTGAGGAAATATACAGCCATGGTGTTGCCTGGTGTGCCTCCCATAGTTGAATAGCTGTTACTGTATGCAAGGTGTGGAATGTGCGTGTGTTTTTTATGAGAGGGCCATAGGTGTTGGATGAGAGTTTTAAGACCCTCTGGCCATAGAGTGACGTTGAGATGGAGGGATGGAGAGGTATTAAAAAAGCCACTCACCCTGACGACCTGAGTGAGGTCGTTGAACTTTTTGCGACATTGAGTATGGGTCCTGGGCACCATGCTCCTGGAGGAGACGTGCTGAGTCACCTCCCTCCACACTCTTCTGTAGTCGCGCGGCAAAGGCCTCCTGCCACTCTCAGGGAAGAGTATAGGTCTTCTGCGCTCCACCGCACCAACCAGAGCCTCCAAAGCCCGCTCACTGAAGTGCTGAGCTCGTTCTCTCACCCTCTCCATAGACCTTGGCTGGAAGATTTAGGCACAGGTCTCTCCAGGCCGAGATTCAGGGCTCCAATGAGCAGGGTGTGGTTGGAGAGCAAGATCGACCCTCCCCTTTAAGAACTGACCGGCGCCAGTGTGTCTGTGTTCCATCGCTAACTGACATCACCTGCGCTGCGCCCGCGCTCTGAGTTAGCGCCTCGCTCCTCGGCCTTTGAGCCTTAAAACAGGTGTGTAGCACCTGATTTAGCACTCCAATCACCTCCAGGGGCAATAAAAGCCAAGTTTGCAGTCGGAGGCGGTAATTAGCGCCAGGCCCCAAATGGGGCGATACCGAATTTCTCCCCTATAGGGTCATATAGAGTCATAACGGCACAGAAGGAGGCCATTCAGCCTATCGAGTCCGTGCTGGCTCGCTGTAGAGCAATCCAGTCAGTCCCATTCCCCCGCTCTATCCCCGTAGCCCTGCAAGTTTATTTCCCTCAATTGCCTATCCAGCCTCCCCTTGAAAACATTGAATGTCTCCGCTTCCACCACTTCCGTCAGCAGCGAATTCCACGTCCTCACCACTTGCTGCATAAAAAAGTTTTTCCTCACATCCCCCTGTATCTCTTGCCCAAAACCTTAAATCTGTGTCCCATAGTCCTTGTAGCATTGACTTGTCATGAGGTAAAACCAATTGCCATGTTGATCTAACAGTGGTGACACCCTTCAAATCCAACAAAATAAATCAGTGCCCATAACACAAGCATTACAGCAGGATCATCTGTTTGAGACTTGTCCCCAGCTTGCTCAGATGCTATTAATTACATTTCAGGCTGATGCTCTCTCGACATATATGATAGAAAATGGAATGCAAAGCTGGTAGTACCTTTGCTGTATATGTCAGCTACAGGGGTGTTCCTTCAAAAGCAATGATCTGAGTTTTGTCAGTTTTTGAAATTAGGATTTTATAAAGTGCAATGTAAATGCTGGACAGGCACTTCATATTCTTTATGCTAAACCGAGCACCCATTCATAAATGATAGGCTATAGTAATACATTGTACCCCTTCTCCTGCTGCAGTTGCTAATTTGGATGTGATTTGCATTGCTTATGCAGTGAGGCAATTTTGCCTGCAGAATATAGATTAATAGTCAGAGAGTCATTTTGTCAGTGCTATTAGTCTGACTTTGAAATAATTTATGATGCTGTAACTGAAGCAGAAAAGAGAAATGGGTTTAATGTTGGCGCAGTACATATCAGAAAATGGTGACAAGATAATGCATGCCGTCATATAAATGTGTCCCAAACAGACCTGTCGCTCAGGCTGCAGAGCAACTTTTTCAAATATTGTGACAAATACTTCATGTGGCCCCCAAAAAATCCCCAGCAATGCAACATTATTTTTTACAAAGGTGTGTGGCAAACACAAAGGACAGAAACAAACTGCCCCCAGCTGGTGGAAACTGGTGGGGGAGCAATTAAATTAACAGGTGTCAGTTACCCCTGTAATGATATCAGCAAATAGTGATGGTATTTGCCTGTTTGATTATTATGCCGTACCAGCATATTTGCCTGTTTGATTATTTATGCCTGACCAGCAGAGGGCATGTGAAAGAGACAGTTTAGTTTTAGTTTCGTTTTAGATGGATCTCTAAGATGGTGACTCCTGTAATGCTGTTAACATAGTTGAACAAACTTTAGATTAAAAGACATTCTCTTTCATGAATGTGTCATCATTGAACCCACATACAAATCAATAGATGGTGTCAGAAGAAGCGATTGAAAGAGATGAAGAGGAAAAATCTGAAGTTAAATCAGCTCTCCACATATTATCAAGCCAAAAGAGAACATCGTTACTTACCATTGGAGAATAGCTAACGAAGTGAAAAATGGTAGGATTACACCCACCGGCGAAGATTCAGTTGACAGGTAATGTGGCTGAAAATTGGAGGAGATTCAACTAACGTTTGGAGTTGTATTTAGCGGTAATCGGAGCTGACAAGAAAGTGATAAAATGAAAGCGTCAGTGTTCTTACATGTCATGGGTGATGAAGCGCTGGAGGTGTATAATAACTTCACATTCACTGCTGATGGAGACAAAATGAAGCTGGATAAAATAATGGAACAGTTTGAGGCCTACTGCATACCTAAACGTAACGTGACATTTGAGAGGCACAGATTTTTCACATGTGTACAGAAAACGGGAGAGACTATTGATCAGTATGTGAATGAACTGAGAAACAGAAGCAAAACGTGTGAATTTGGGGGACTGACAGACTCGCTGATAAAAGACAGACTGGTGTGTGGTATTCCAGATAATGGTCTAAGGGAAAGACTGCTAAGGGAGCAAAATCTAGATCTGGGAAAAGCCATAGCACTGTGTAGGGCTACAGAGACTGTGAAGTCGCAGGCAAAGGAACTGTTCAGTGACAGTAGCTGCAACGTGGATGCAGTGAAAATGAACGGACACAAACTGTTTAACAAAAAGAGCGCCAATGTGATAAAAGAGGCATGGCCAGCGAACAAAAATGAAAGGGACAATCGAAAGTCATGTAGTCGATGCGGTACACAGCATCCACCAAAAAAGTGTCCAGCATATGGTAAAATATGCAATAGTTGCAACAAAAACAACCATTATGCCCGTTGCTGTAAGAACCAAGCGCAACAAAGCAAGGTCCATACAGTAGATGAAAGCGTGATAGAGGAGTTCTATGTAGATGTTGTGTCTGAAAACAAAAAAGAAAAAAGAGACTGGATGTTGACACTAAAAGTGAATGACATACATATTCCATTTAAATTGGATACTGGAGCACAAGTTAATGTGATATCAGAGACTGATTTTAAGAAAATTAGACCCAGACCAAAGATACGTGGAATAAAAGTGAAAGTGACAGGATACTCAGGTGCTGATATACCAGTGAAAGGAAGATGCATTGTCAAAGTAACACACAAGGACAGAGAGCACATGCTAGCATTAATCGTGGTGCCAAAGGATGTGCAGGCCATACTAGGTTTAATAGCCTGTGAGAGACTGAACCTGGTAAAGAGAATCCTCGTTGTGGAAAGCAAAGGAGAGACAGTCTATGATGAACTCATGAAAGAGTACAACGACCTATTTCAGGGTGTAGGCTGCCTTCCAGGAGAACACACGATCAGAGTAGATAAAAGTATGCCAACGGTCATACATCCATGCAGAAAAGTTCCATTTGCTCTTCAAAAGCAACTGAAGGCAGAGTTGGACAGGATGGAAAGCCTGAACGTGATTCAGAAGATAGATGAGCCAACTGAGTGGGTGAGTTCCCTCGTCGTTGTGGACAAAAAGAATGGAAAGCTCAGAATTTGCCTGGATCCAAGAGATCTAAACAGAGCAATAAAGAGAGAGCACTTCAAGCTTCCTACATGTGAGGAAATCATGTCACAGTTTGCAAATGCAAAGCATTTCAGCAAGTTAGATGCATCATCAGGATTTTGGCAGATGAAACTGGATGAGGCAAGTTCAAGACTGTGCACGTTCAACAGTCCATTTGGCAGATACAGATTCCTAAGGTTACCATTTGGCATTGCCTCAGCTCCTGAAGTGTATCACAAAACTATCCATATGATCTATGAGCACCTGGAGGGAGTTGATACATCAATGGGTGACATCATAGTATGGGGAACCACGAGAACTGAGCATGACGAGAGACTGAAAAACGTGCTGCAAGCAACAAGGAAAACAAACCTTAAGCTGAATAGAGAGAAATGCCAGCTCGGGGTGACAGAACTGACACTCGTGGGAGATATCCTTAGCGGTGAGGGCATCAGACCAGATCCCAGAAAGGTGTCCGCCATTGAGAATATGCCAAAGCCACAATGCAAAAAGGACATGCAGAGGTTTAATGGAATGATCAACTATATGGGTAAATTCATATCCAACCTCTCAGAAAAAGATGGCGCCACTGAGAAGACTAACTGAAAAGAACATAGAATGGGAATGGAATCATGAGCATGAGAAGTCATGGAGCGATCTAAAGAAACTGCTCACAGAGGAACCAGTTCTGAGGTTTTATGACCCAGCGAGACCCATCAAGATATCATCAGATGCATCACAGAGTGGGCTCGGTGCCGTTCTTCTGCAAAAATATGACGACTGGCAACCTATTGCATATGCATCGCGCTCAATGACAGACACGGAGACGCGATATGCTGAAATAGAAAAGGAGCTGCTCAGCATCACATACGCCTGTGAAAGATTTCACCAGTTTGTGTCAGGACAAGGAATCAGTGTAGAGACTGACCATAAGCCCTTGATTGCATTGTTCCAAAAGCCACTAAATAGCTGTCCGCTTAGAATACAAAGAATGATGATCAGGCTGCAACGCTATACACTGAATGTTGCGTACACACCGGGTAAGCTGATGTATACAGCAGACACGTTGTCCAGAGCTGTTGACCCAAGTGAGCCCGCAAACACCAAAATGGATGAAAAAGTGAACGCCTACGTGGACATGATCACAAGTGCACTGCCCATAGCAGATGCAAAAATGGAGCTCATAAAGACTAAGACAAACAAAGATGAAACACTGAGACGACTGAGGAAAAGCATCTTGGATGGATGGCCCAACATGAAGCAAGACTGCTCACCTGACATGGCAGAGTACTGGAACTGCAGGGCGGAACAATCACTGGTCAAAGACATCATCTACAAAGGAAGTAAAATAGTTATCCCAAAGAGTCTGAGAAAAGAGATGCTAAAAAGGATCCATGGAGGACATCTGGGAATCGAAATGTAAGAAAAGAGCACGAGAGGTGATGTACTGGCCACGAATCAACCAAGATGTGACAAATGAGGTGTCAAACTGCACAAT
This sequence comes from Somniosus microcephalus, assembly GCF_052327205.1. NCBI lineage: Eukaryota > Metazoa > Chordata > Chondrichthyes > Squaliformes > Somniosidae > Somniosus > Somniosus microcephalus. The sequence goes on along the minus strand of NC_140987.1, from coordinate 301,475,546 downwards.
ATGCCTGAAATATCGAGCAAGCAATCTGGTAGAACCACTGCAGCCACACCCAGCGCCAGACAGACCTTACCAGAAGGTAGGCGCTGACCTATTCGTATGTCAAGGGAAGGACTATCTCATAGTCACAGACTATTACTCCCTGTATCCAGAGGTTTGTAGATTGTACACCACCACTGCAGATGCTGTGATAACATGTATGAAAGCCATATTCTCCAGACATGGCGTGGCAAGCGAGGTCTTCACAGACAACGGACCCCAGTTTTACAATGCAAGTTTCCGACACTTTGCCAAAGAGTGGTACTTTGTCCACACAACGTCAAGTCCTCACTTTCCACAGTCCAATGGACTAGTGGAAAAATCGGTCCAGACAGTGAAAAGACTGATGTACAAGGCAAAAGACAGTGGAACTGACTTCTACCAGAGCATGCTTGTATACCGCACAATGCCGCTCGAGTGTGGTAAGTCACCAGCCCAACTCCTTATGGGACGTCTGCTAAGGTCAAACCTACCCATCCCGGAGAACCTCCTGAAAACAAAAGAGGGGGAGAAAGTGAGGAAGTTCAAAGTACAACAGAACGAAAAGCAAAAGTACTACTATGACAGAGGAACACAAAACCTACCTGAACTCCACACTGGTGGCCAAGTAAGGTTCAAAGACAAAACAAACATATGGGCTCAGAAGGGAACTGTCCTGAGTGAAGTTCAACCAAGATCATACACCATTCAGACAGATGAGGGTGCTGTTCTGAGAAGAAATCGTCGGGATCTTCTCATGGGACCAGCCACAGCAAGTCAAAAGACTGATGCTGTTGAACAACTTGATCACACAGCAGGTCAAAAGACTGATACTGTTGAACAACTTGATCACACAGCTGAGAACACATCATCTGAGGCAACAACTCAGATTCAAGGACAATCAATCAGAAAATCCTCAAGACACGTGAAGCCTCCTGAGAGACTCATTGAGCAAGTTTAAGGACTCTTGTTATAGAAGGAAGTAATGTTATCTTATTCTCTCTTCAAGTTCTAGTGTATTTACATATTTCATGTGAACACACAAAACAAGGTTAAAAAACCTTGATAATGATAATGATAATGTCAGTTCATTAAGTGTTACAGTTAAAATGCAGAGTAATACAAAGAAAACATGTTGTTAGATAAAAGTAAAATACCTTTGTTTTAAGAAAGGGAGATGTAATGATATCAGCAAATAGTGATGGTATTTGCCTGTTTGATTATTATGCCTTACCAGCATATTTGCCTGTTTGATTATTTATGCCTGACCAGCAGAGGGCATGTGAGAGAGACAGTTTAGTTTTAGTTTCATTTTAGATGGATCTCTAAGATGGTGTCTCCTGTAATGCTGTTAACTGAGTTGAACATACTTTAGATTAAAAGACATTCTCTTTCATGAATGTGTCATCATTTAATCCACATACAAATCAATACAACCCCCACCGATCTCGATTCCTTCCCTCCGCGCCGCCATATTAACCTGCTCTTTTGAGCAGGCGAGCAGGACACCCGCAGGAAGGAAGCACGACCCAACTTTAAACACGCAGATGGCGCCCGATGATGTCACCGGAACTTGATCTGTAATTTCACCCTGAGGCCTGATTGGGGTGGGGGAGGAGCGAGCAGTGTCGACACCCCCGTCAGGCAAAAACCTGCCGGGATCTGGATCCTGGCTCAGGAGAGGTCCAGTAGATAAGTTTAAAATGTGTTTTTCAGATCTTCTTATGGCCCAGGAGGGTCAGGAGTGCTATTCCAGAACTCAAGCTAGCCCAGGGCCTCACTTGAACTGGACTGCCCCCCCCCCCGATCACAGACAGATCACCCCAACCCCGATCACAGACAGTCGCCCCCCGGATCACAGACAGAGCCTCCTCCTCCCCCCGATCACAGACAGACCATCCCCCCCCCCACATTACAGACAGACCCGTCTGATCACAGACCCTCCACCTCCAATCACTGATAGGCAGCCCCGATCAGAGACAGACCCACCATCACAGACAGGCCCTCCCCCCCGATCACAGACTGACCCCTCCGATCACAGAGAGACCCCCTCGATCACAGACAGAACCCCCCCATCACAGACAGACCCTCCCCATCCGATCACAGACTGACCCCTCTGATCACAGAGAGACCCCCTCGATCACAGGCAGAACCCCCCCATCACAGACAGACCCTCCCCATCCGATCACAGACTGACTCCCCCGATCACAGAAAAATCCCCCATCACAGACAGACCCGCCCCCTCCGATCACAGACAGACCCCCCGATCACAGACAGACCCTCCCCCAATCACAGACAGACCCACCATCACAGACAGACCCTCCCCCCCGATCACAGACTGACCCGTCTGATCACAGAGAGACCCCCTCGATCACAGACAGAACCCCCACATCACAGACAGACCCTCCCCATCCGATCACAGAACCCCCATCACAGACAGACCCTCCCCCTCCGATCACAGACAGGCCCCCCCGATCACAGAAAAATCCCCCATCACAGACAGACCCTCCCCCTCCGATCACAGACAGACCCCCCGATCACAGACAGACCCTCACCCCGATCACAGAAAGACCCTCCCGATCACAGACAGACCTCCCGATCACAGACAGACCTCCCCGCCGATCACAGACAGACCCTCCCCGCCGATCACAGACAGACTCCTCCGATCGCAGACAGAACCCCCATCGCAGACAGACCCACCCCCTCTGATCACAGACCCTCACCCTCCGATCACAGACAGGCCCCCCATCACAGACAGATAACCCCATCACAGACAGACCTTCCCCGCCGATCACATAGAGAACCCCCCGATCACAGACAGACCACCCCCGATCACATACAGACCCCCCCGATCACATACAGACCCCCCCGATCACAGACAGACAACCCCATCACAGGCAGACACTCCCCATCACAGACAGACCCCTCCGATCACAGACAGAGCCTCCCCCCATCACAGACAGATCCCCCAACCCCGATCACAGACAGACACGCCCCCGATCACAGACAGAGCCTCACCCCGATCACAGACAGACCATCCCCCCCAATCACAGACAGACCCCTCCGATCACAGACCCTCCCATCTGATCACAGACAGACTCCCCCGATCACAGACAGAACCCCCATCACAGACCGACCCTCCCCCTCCGATCACAGACAGACCCCCCGATCACAGAAAAATCCCCGATCACAGAAAAATCCCCCATCACAGACAGACCCTCCCCCTCCGATCACAGACAGACCCCCCGATCACAGACAGACCCTCCCCCCAATCACAGACAGACTCCCCCGATCACAGACAGGCCCTCACCCCGATCACAGAAAGACCCTCCCGATCACAGACAGACCCCCCGATCACACTTACCCCCCGATCACAGGCAGACCCACCCGATCACAGACAGACACCCCCGATCACAGACAGACCCAACCCGATCACAGACAAACCCCCCCGATCACAGACAGACCCCCCATCACAGACAGACCTCCCAATCACAGACAGACCCTCCCCCGATCACAGACAGACACGCCCAATCACAGACACCCCCCCGATCACTGACAGACACCCCGATCACAGACAGACACCCCCGATCACAGACAGACCCTCCCCGATCACAGACAGACTCCCCCGATCACAGACAGACCCTCCCCCGATCAGAGAAAGACCCCCCAATCACAGACAGACACACCGGTCACAGACAGACCCTCCCCCATCACAGACAGACCATCCCCCCCGATCACAGACAGATAGCCCCCGATCACAGACAGACACCCCGATCACAGACAGATTCACCCACCCTGATCACAGACAGACCACCCCGATCACAAACAGACACTCCCCCCCGATTACAGACAGACCCTCCCCCAATCACAGACAGACCCCCCGATCACAGACAGACCCTCCCGCGATCACAGACAGACCACCCCGATCACAGACAGACCCCCTTGATCACAGACAGAACCCCCCCGAACCCAGAGAGACCCCCCCGATCACAGACAGACCCCCCGATCACAGGCACCCCCGATCGCAGACAGACCCCCTGATCACAGAGAGGCCCTCCCCCGATCACAGGCAGACCTGCCCGATCACAGACAGACCCTCCCCGATCATGGAAAGCCCCCCGATCATAGACAGACACCCCGATCACAGACAGACCCCCCCGATCACAGACAGACCCTCCCCCAATTACAGACACCCCCCCGATCACAGACAGAACCCCCCATTCACTGACAGACCCTCCCCCCAATCACAGACAGACCACCCCCAAACCCAGACAGGCCCCCCTGATCAAAGACAGACACTCCCCCTGATCACAGACAGACGCCCCCAAACCCAGACTGATCCCCCGATCACAGAGAGACCCACCCCCCCATCACAGACAGACCCACCCAATCTCAGACAGACCTCCCTGATCACAGACAGACCCCTCCGAACCCAGACAGACCATCCCCCCATCACAGACAGAACCTCCCGCCTGATAACAGGCAGACCCATTCGATCACAGACAGACCCTCCCCGATCACAGACGGACCCCCCGATCACAGAGAGACACCCCCGAACCAAGACAGACCCTCCCCCGATCACAGACAAACCCCCCCGATCACAGACAGACACCCTCTAATCACAGGCAGACACCCCCCCGATCAGAGACAGGTCCCCCGATCAGAGACAGACCCCTCGATCACAGACAGACCCCCAATCACAGACAGACACCCCCCAATCAAAGACAGACACCACGATCACAGACAGATCCCCGATCACCGACAGACCCCCCGATCACGGACAGACCCTCCCCCGAACCCAGACAGAACCCCCGATCACAGACAGACCCCCCCGATCACAGACAATCCATCCCCCCATCACAGACAGACAGCCTTAATTACAGACAGACCCCCCCGATCACAGACAGACCCCCGCGATCACAGACAGACTCCCCCCGATGACAAGACAGCCACCCGATCACAGACAGACCCCCGATCACAGAAAGAGCCTCCCCAGATCCCAGACAGAGCCCCCCGATCAGAGACAGACCCCCCCCGATCATAGACAGACCTTCCCCATCGATCACAGACAAACCCCCGATCACTGACAGACTCCCCCCCGATCACAGGCAGCCCCCCCGATCACAGACAGACCCTCCCCCAATCACAGACGGACCCACCCCAATCACAGCCGGCCCCTCCCGATCCCAGACAGACTCTCCCCCGATCAGAGAAAGACCCCCCGATCACAGACAGACCCTCCCCCCGATCACAGACAAAACCCCCGATCACAGACAGACCCTCCCCCCTGATGACAGAGAGACCCCCCCGAATACAGGGAGAGCCCCCGATCACAGACAGACCCCCCAGATCCGAGAAAGACCCCCCAATCACAGACAGACCCCCCATCACAGACAGACCCCCCCAATTACAGAGAGACCCCACGATCACAGACAAACCTCCCCGATCACAGACAGAACCGCCTGATTACAGAGAGACACCATGATCAAAGACAGACACCCCCCGATCACAGACAGACCCCCCCGATTACAGACAGACCGCCCCCGATCACAGAAAGACCCCACGATCACAGAAAGACCCCCCTGATCATAGACAGACACCCCCCCCCGATTACAGAAAGACCCCCGATCACAGACAGATCCCCCGATTACAGAGAGACCCCGGCAATCACAGATAGATCCCCTCGATCACAGAAAGAACCACCCGATCACAGACAGAAACCCCTGATCACAGGCAGACCCCCCCTGAACACCAGAAGACCCCCCCATCACAGACAGACCATCCCTCCGATCACAGACAGACACCACCCGATCACAGACAGAAACCCCCGATCACAGGCAGACCCCCCCCGAACACCGGAAGACCCCCCCATCACAGACAGACCATCCCTCCGATCACAGACAGACACCACCCGATCACAGACAGAACCCCCCGATAGGAGAAAACCCCCCAATCACAGACAGGCGCACACCCCCGATCACAGACAGACCTGTAAGAATTCGCAATAATTTACAGTTCTGAAGATTAATTTTTTTGATTAAAGAATCCCTGGGCGTTGTGCTTTTAAATTTCCAGGGATAAAAATGGCTGTCGCCACATGGCCGAAGCCAAAGGGGCTTGGAAAGCAGTTTTCTGTGTCTGGAAGTAAGGTTCAATGTAGCTGCCAATCAAAGGGGTGTCCCCACCACCCCTGCAGCAGGACAATCGATGCCTGTACCACAGGACAATGCTTTGTTTACAAAGCAATTGAATGCTATTAGCATTTGTTTGTATATCGAGTGGATACATCTAAACTGCAGAAGAGACTTTTGTACCTTGAATGGGAAACGTTTAACAATTGAATGGGTTTTAAATCACCTAGCATTCTGGACAATAGAGCAGTTGTATTTCCCTTTTGTTTCAGCCCAGGGAGCTCCGGAAGACACATTAACCCAGTCCAACCACTCTGAGTTAGCCAATCACAGCTTTCTCTTGTGTATTGGACCCTTTGGGCGGGGAATTTTGCACACAGCCCTTGCAAGGCAGAACGGCAGGGGCCTCACCAGGTATATAAGATAGCGGCTGAGAAGCTATCACTCTCTTTACTTCCTGGGACCATAGGTGAGTCTCTCTCTCTCTCTCTCTCGCTCTTTACTTCCTGGGACCATAGGTGAGTCTCTCTCTCTCTCTCTCTCTCTTAATTCGCTGGATCACAGGTGAGCAGAGTTTCTGACTCCTCAACAAGGCAACCTAGCAGGAGTTAAGGGGGGATGGTGATTTAAGGGTATTGCTAAGATTGTTTAAATAACATTGTAGCCATTGTATCCCTCGTTTTCGCCATCTGCAATGCCCTGTTATATAGTTTTACTGTAATTACTGTGTGCGTGTGGTATAGTTTGATATTTTGATTATCGTTTCTTTTAGTTAATAAAAGTTGATTTTTTTCTCTCATCCAAACTACGTGTCTGTTTTAATATCAATAATTATAAGCCCTGCAGTCAGAACTGGAAGGTGGGGTAGCGATTCGAAACCGCTGTTTTAAAATTGGTTTTATTGGAATTGGTCTGATTGCAGGCAAAGGCTGCAAGACCAGGAAAATTACTTCAAACCAGTTTAAAGAAGCCCCAACCCTTACAGACCCCCCCGATCACAGACTAACCCCCCTAAACCCAGAGTGACCCCCCCGATCACAGACAGACGCCCCCAAACCCAGAGAGACCCCCCCGATCACAGACAGATGCCCTGATCACAGACAGACACACCCGATCACAGACAAACCCCCTGATCACACACAGACCCTCCCCCGATCACAGACAGACACTCCCCGATCACAGCAACCCCCCCGATCATAGACAGACACCCCAATCACAGACAGAACCACCCCGATCACAGACAGACCCCCCCGATCACAGACAGCCCCCCTGATCACAGACAGACCCTCCCCCAAACAGAGAAAGACCTCCCCGATCACAGACAGACCCTCCCACCGATCACAGACAGACCCCCCAATCACAGACAGACCCCCCAATCACAGAGAGATCCCCCGATTACCAAGAGAACCCCCCGATCACAGAAAGACCTTCCCCCCTGATCACAGACAGACACCCCCATCACAGATAGACCCCCCGATCACAGACAGACACCCCAATCACAGACAGACCATCCCCATCACAGACAGATGACCCACGATCACAGACAGATGCTCCCCCGATAACAGACAGACCCCCCCGATCACAGGCAGACCCCCCTGATCACAGACATACCCTCCCCCCGATCACATACAGACCCTCTCCCGATCACAGAAAGACTTTCCCCCTGATCACAGACAGACCCTCCCCAATCACAGACAGACCCCCCGATCACAGACAATCCCCACCCGATCGCAGACAGTCTCTCCCCCCGATCACAGACAGACACCCCGATCACAGACAGACTGCCCACATCATAGACAGACACCCCCGATCACGGACAGACACCCCCCGATCACAGACAGACCCCCCGATCACATACAGACACCCCGATCATAGACAGATACCCCCATCACAGACAGACCCACAGACCACAGACATACCCCACGATCACAGACAGACCCCCCCAATCACAGACAGACAGTCCGCCGAACCGAGACAGAACCCCCGATCACAGACAGACCCCTCCGATCACAGACAGACCTTCACCCCCGATCACAGACAGACACCCCCAATCACAGGCAGACTCCCCCCGATCACAGACAGACTCCTCGATCACAGACAGATCCCCGCGATCACAGATGGGCCCTCCCCGATCACGGACAGATCACCCCCCCGATCACAGACAGACCCTTCCACGATCACAGACAGACTATCCCCCCAATCACAGACAGACCCTGCCCGATCACAGACAGACCCCCCGATCACTGACAGACACCCCCCGATCACAGACAGACGATCCCCCCATCTCAGACACCTCCCCGATCACAGACAAACCCCCCAATCACAGACAGACCATCCCCCATCACAGACAGGCACCCCCCATCACAGACAGACACCCCTGATCACAGACAGACCCCCCGATCACAGACAGACCCCCCCGATCACAGACAGACCCCCCGATCACAGACAGACACCCCCCATCACAGACAGAACCCCCGATCACAGACAGAGCCCCCGATCACAGACAGAACCCCAGACCACAGACAGACTTTCCCCCCCAATCACAGACAGATATCCCCAATCACAGGCAGAACCCCCCATTAAAGACAGCCCCCCTGTTCACAGACAGACCCTCCCCATTCACAGACAGACCTCCCGGTCAATGACAGACCCCCCCGATTACAAACAGACCCACCCCCCGATCACAGAGAGACCCCCCGATCACAGGCAGACCCTTCCCCCCGATCACAGACAGACCACCCCATTCACAGACAGACCATCCCCCAATCACAGACAGACCGCCCCCCGATCACAGATATACCCTCCCCCCGATCACAGACAGACCCCCCGATCACAGGCAGATCCTCCCCCCTGATCACAGTCAGACCACCCCATTCACAGACAGACCCCCCGGTCAATGGCAGACCCCCCCGATTACAAACAGACCCTCCCCCCGATCACAGGCAGACCCCCCGAACACAAACAAACCATCCCCCGATCACAGACAGACTTTCCCCCGATCACAGACAACCTCCCTACTCACAGACAGACCCCCCCATCACAGACCGACCCTCCCCCCGATCACAGACGGACCCTCCCCCGATCACAGACAGACACCACCCGATCACAAACAGACCCTCCCCCAATCACAGAGAGACACCCCCCCGATCGCAGACAGACACCCCCGATCACAGACAGACGCCCATCACAGACAAATCCACCCCCACCCCGATGACAGACAGACCCTCCCCGATCACAGACAGACCCACCCCCCGAACACAGACAGACCCTCCCCGATCACAGACAGACCCACCCCCCGAACACAGACAGACCCCCCCGATCACAGGCAGACCCCCCCGATCATAGACAGACCCACCCCAAACACAGACAGACCCCCCCGATCACATACAGACCCACCCCAATCACAGACCGACCCCCCCGATCATAGACAGACCCTCACCCGATCACAGACAGACTCCCCGATCATAGACAAACCCTCCCCCGATCACATTCAGACCCCCCAATCATAGACAGACCCCCCTGATCACAGACAGACCCTCCCCATCACAGACAGACCCCCCTGATCAAAGACAGACCCCCCCGATCACAGACAGACCCTCCCCCGATCACAGGCAGAACCTCCCCCGATCACAGACAGCCCCCCCCGATCACAGACAGACCCTCACCCCACCCCCCGATCACAGACAGACCTTCCCTCCGCCCCCCCCGATCATAGACAGGCCCTCCGCTCCCGCCGGCCCCGATCACAGACAGACCCTCGCCCCAATCACATACAGAACCCACCCGATCACAGAAAGACCACCCCCCGATCACAGACAGACCCTCCCCATCACAGACAGACCCCCCTGATCACAGACAGACCCCCCCGATCACAGACAGCCCCTCCCCCCATCACAGACAGGCCCTCACCCCTCCCTCCGATCACAGACAGACACCACCCGATCACAAACAGACCCTCCCCCGATCACAGAGAGACACCCCCCCGATCGCAGACAGACACCCCCGATCACAGACAGACCCCCATCACAGACAAATCCACCCCCACCCCGATGACAGACAGACCCTCCCCGATCACAGACAGACCCACCCCCCGAACACAGACAGACCCTCCCCGATCACAGACAGACCCACCCCCCGAACACAGACAGACCCCCCCGATCACAGGCAGACCCCCCCGATCATAGACAGACCCACCCCAAACACAGACAGACCCCCCCCGATCACATACAGACCCACCCCAATCACAGACCGACCCCCCCAATCATAGACAGACCCTCACCCGATCACAGACAGACTCCCCGATCATAGACAAACCCTCCCCCGATCACATTCAGACCCCCCAATCATAGACAGACCCCCCTGATCACAGACAGACCCTCCCCATCACAGACAGACCCCCCTGATCACAGACAGACCCCCCCGATCACAGACAGACCCTCCCCCGATCACAGGCAGAACCTCCCCCGATCACAGACAGCCCCCCCCGATCACAGACAGACCCTCACCCCACCCCCCGATCACAGACAGACCTTCCCTCCGCCCCCCCCCGATCATAGACAGGCCCTCCGCTCCCGCCGGCCCCGATCACAGACAGACCCTCGCCCCAATCACATACAGAACCCACCCGATCACAGAAAGACCACCCCCCGATCACAGACAGACCCTCCCCATCACAGACAGACCCCCCTGATCACAGACAGACCCCCCCGATCACAGACAGCCCCTCCCCCATCACAGACAGGCCCTCACCCCTCCCTCCGATCACAGACAGACCCTCACTCCTCCCCCTGATCACAGACAGAACCTCCCCCGATCACAGACAGACCCTCACCCCGCCCCCCCGATCACAGACAGACCTTCCCTCCACCCCCACCCCGGTCATAGACAGGCCCTCCCCTGCCGCCGGCCCCGATCACAGACAGACCCTCGCCCCAATCACATACAGAACCCACCCGATCACAGAAAGACCCCCCCCATCACAGACAGACCCCCCTGATCACAGACAGAACCCCCCGATCACAGACAGCCCCCCCGATCACAGACAGCCCCCCCGATCACAGACAGACCCTCACCCCACCCCCCCGATCACAGACAGACCTTCCCTCCGCCCCCCCGATCATAGACAGGCCCTCCCCTCCCGCCGGCCCCGATCACAGACAGACCCTCGCCCCGATCACATACAGAACCCCCCCGATCACAGAAAGGCCACCCCCCCGATCACAGACAGACCCCCCCGCCCCGGTCCCGATCACAGACAGACCCTCCCCTCCCCCCGGCCCCGATCACAGACAGACCCTCACCCATCCCCCCCGATCACAGACAGACCCGCCCCGGCACCGATCACAGAAAGACTCTCACCCCGCCCCCCCGATCACAGACAGACCTGCCCTCCGCCCCCACCGATCACAGACAGACCCCCCCCCCCCGCCCCCCCGATCAAAGACAGACCCTCACCCCTCACCCCCCCGATCACAGACAGACCTGCCCCGGCACCGATCACAGAAAGACTCTCACCCCGCCCCCCCCGATCACAGACAGACCTTCCCTCCGCCTCCACCGATCACAGACAGACCCTTCCCCCGCCCCCCCGATCACAGACAGACCCGCCCCGGCCCCGATCACAGAAAGACTCTCACCCCGCCCCCCCGGATCACAGACAGGCCTTCCCTCCGCCCCCCCCAGATCACAGATAGACCCTCCCCCCGCCCCCCTGATCACAGACAGACCCCACCCTGGCCCCAATTACAGACAGACACAATGCTCGGGCATAAGACCTCCCTCCATCCCCAAGGAAAGAAGCCAAACACCCCGTTGCAAACTCTGGGGCCTATCCTAGTGTCAGGAAATGTCATCAGCTATTCATAGAATCATAGAATATTACAGCACAGAAGGAGGCCATTCGGCCCATTGAGTCTGCACTGGCTTTTTCGAAGAGCAATCCAGTTAGTCCCACTCCCCCGCCCTTTCCCCATATCCCTGCAATTTTTTCTCCTTCAAGTATTTATCTAATTCCCTTTTGATCACTACTGTTGAATCTGTATCCACCACTCTAATAAGCAGTGCATTCCAAATCCTAACCACTCGTGTAAAAAGGTTTTTCCTCAGGTCACCTCTGGGTCTTTTGCCAATCACCTTAAATCTGTGCCCTCTGATTATCGACCCTTCAGCCATTGGAAAAGTTTCCCTTTATTTACTCTGTCTAAACCCTTCCTGATTTTAAGCACCTCTATCAAATCTCTTAACCTGCTCTGCTCTAAGGAGAACAACCCCAGCTTCTCCAGTCTATCCACATAACTGTAATCCCTCAGCTCTGACACCATTCTAGTAAATCTCTTCTGTACCCTCTCCAAAGCCTTCACATCCTTCCTAAAGTGGGGTGCTCAGAATTGGACACGAAGGGCTGGATTTTCCAAGCCCTGAGGAAGCAGGCATGGAGGTGGGACAGACGGTAAACTCGGAGAAATTGGGGGCGGATGGCAAACCCGCCCCCATCCCACCTCAGTGATCATTTGCCAGGAGGCGGGAAGATGTGCAGCTTCGGGTCCCATCTCCTGGAGGCGGGAAAGGCATTTAATCCTTTTAACTGCCTGTTAACAGGAAGTTAAAAGGCAGAAAAAGGGATTAGTGCCATTTTACCTTCACAGGAGAAGGCTTCCCGTCCTCGGAGAACCCCGTCGGGTTGGAGGAGACGTGGAGGAGGCCTGCGCTGGTTGAAGGCACCTGGAAGTAAGATGTAGATGTGAGTGATGGGTGCAAGTGTGGAGTGGTAAGTATGCAAGGTGATTATTAAGTTTAAAAAAGTGTTCAGTTACCTTGTTTTCCTTCCACAGCCTTTAGCCATGGAGGGCAGCACGGCGGCATAATGGTTAGCACTGTTGCCTCACAGCGCCAGAGACCCGGGTTCAAATCTGGCCTCGGGTGATGGTTTGTGTGGAGTTTGCACATTCTCCCCGTGTTTGCGTGGGTTTTCTCCGGGTGCTCCGGTTTCCTCCCACAGTCCAAAGGTGTGTGGGTTAGGTTGATTGGCCATGTTAAAAAAAAAAAAAATTGCCCTTTAGTGTTAGGGGGGATTAAATACATGGGGTTACAGGGTTACAGGGATAGGGCTTGTGTGGGATGGCTGTCAGTGTAGGGACCGGGTGCTAGGGTTTGGATGATCAGCCATGATCTCGTTGAATGGCGGAGCAGGCTCGAATGGCCTACTCCTGCTCCTATTTTCTATGTTTCTATGACATCCTGCTTGTCAATTTCAGGTAATGGCTGATGTACCCTCCGATCCATCAGACATCTGAAATTTACAAATTTGCAATGTTTGATGAGTCCTCACCTCAAAGACTCATCAAACTAAAGAGAATGTCAGTGTTTGACAGCTTCACAGAGCTGTCAAATGCAGTCATTTCTTCTTTCAAGAAGTCTTGACAGATAGCACGTCTGACATTGACGTGATCTGTCAGTGACTTCTTCCCTAATTGACCTGCTCAGGGCTTAACAAGCTCAATCAGGGGAATATCCCTCTGGTTGGTCAGGTGAGGATGGAGGCGGGACATTGACACGACAAGCAGCAGTCCAGCCTCCAACTCACCTCCATTCACAAAATCCAGCCCATAGGGGTGATTTTCCCAGCCCCAAGGAGACGGGTTTGGAGGCTGGACAATTGGCAAAATGGCAAAAACTGAGGGCGGGTTTGGACCCCGCCTCCAACTCGCCTCCGCGCAATTTTGCCAGAGGCGGGTTTGATGGGTGCAATTCGGTCCTGCCTCCATCAGTTGGGAGAGGTAGTTAAGACCCTTAAATAGTAGTTAAGGGCCTCTATAATCCTATTTTGACAGGCCTTTGTTATTTTACCACATTTTCAGCGTGTTGCACGACCCTCCTAAATCACGCCAGCTAATCCTGACGTGTTGACAAGTGAGTGGCTTCCTCACAGCTGCAGTTACCATTAAAACGGAGCTTTCATCAGGGAGCAGATGCAGGTAGCAGAATTTTTGTTCCAAAGGTCTTTCAGCACTTTTAGCAGGCCTACCAAAGTCGGAGGTGCTGCAGCTTCTATCTCTCAACTGTGGGACCTCCTTGAAAGACCCTCTCCCCACTTGGACTGAGCGCTTCCCCAACAGGGGTATCTGCCAGCAGCATGGGAACCATTTATTTCCTTTCACCATGGACCTCAGATACGGACGAGGAGCAGCCACGGCAGCAGCAGAACCAGGCAGCTCAGCAGCAACAGCAGCAGGAGCCCCAGCCTTCTGCTCACCCACCTGATGCAGCACAGGGCAGAAGGTGCCAGCGCATGGAAGCACATCATGCAAGGAATGCACTCATCCTGGCCAGAATTGCATAGCTTGCCCATTGTGGCAAATGTGCTTGGCTCATTCTTAACACATGCTAGACAATGGACATGACTCTCTGGCCTCCTTTCACTCTGACCACCACCTGACCACGCAAGTGTCGCGGAGCCCGCAATGTGGAGCTGCCTAAGCCGAAATAACAGATGACATCACACCAACAGTTTGCCATCACCTAATTTTATTACGTTCCCACAGGGATGGCATTTCATTAATAAACAGAAACAATCACCCAATTTGCACACAGACCTAGAGGTTATATCCCTTGGCAGCTGGACTCACACAGCCTTGGTTTCTTTGGGAGGCGTCTTCCTCCCAGATGAGGGGAAGAGCACCTCCCTGCTAGCTCTCGCCCACTCAACCAGCATACCCAGTGCCTCATCCAAGAACCTCAGTGTAAGGGGTGGTATGTGGGTCAGCTTCACCTCAGACATATGAGTGGTTCGAATCGCTCCCACTCCCTTGGTTCTAGACCTGGACTTATTTGGGGGTTGCATTGAAAGTGCCGCAGACAACTGAGTTGGTGAAAGGAACTTGGATTTTATTTGAGAAAAGAAAATATACAGAACACAATAAATCTTATCACTCTAAAAGTGGGAACATTTCAGAATATACGAGGGAGAATTACAATAGACTAAACACTTCACCCCTACCAACCCCACCTTACTATCTAAGTTGGACTCTAAAGGGTCAGGGATAATGCTCACCAAACACAGGAATATTTTGTAGAGTGGAAAAAAACTTGCAGATCTTCGGTTTCTTCCGAGTTGGTTTCTTGTTGGTCATGGTAGCCCAGTATTACCTAATTGTTGGTAATATTATTAGTTGTTTGTGTAAAGTCCGCGCCTCAATAATACACGGACTTCGGGAGAACAGTTTAACAGGTACTTTACTGAACAGGAGGGCAATATCAGACTGAAATACAGAAGCCTGCTAGGGCCTTTTATACAGGAGTGGTCACTGCCGGTACTGCAGTCTAAAACCAGTTCTTCCCTTCAAGGTACATACACAACAATTCCTCCCCTTTTAGATAAACAGTACATAACATTCACTTAACAACTAAATAATAACTAATTACAACTTTCTGGATATTATATACATCAACTGAAATAATCATTTATAAGTTCAGTCTTTGAGGAGGCTTCCTGATCCTGACTGGATAGCACCTTTCTCGAGTATCCTGTTCTTGCGGCGAAGCTGATTCTGGTTCATGGTCACTGGTTGGTTCGTCAACTTCCAATACCACTGCTTCTGAGGTAGACGCAATCTGTACTTCAGGTTGATTACCAGGTGCACCTTCTCGTGGCACGGGTTTGGCTTGTTCCTGTGACTCTAGAATCTGGTCAGTATGGCGCCTCACAATGCTCTCTCCAACGTCCACTGTGTACATTAATGGTCCCTGCTGTGTGCATATCGTTCCTGGCTGCCATTTTTCTGTTCGGTAGTCGCGGGCCAAGACTGGTTGGCCTACCTTGAAGCTTCGGGTTGGCTTCTCATTTATGTGCTGGAATTGCTTATCCTCAACATCTCATCTTATGTTTGGTTTGAGCAAATCCAGGCGACATCTTAGCCTTCGGTTGAAGAACAGTATGGCTGGAGCGTGGTTGGTTACTGCATGTGTCGCATTCCGGTAAGCAAACAAGAAACTATCCACCTTGTGTTGTAGTGGTATGTCGTCATTATACATTGCCTTTATGGCCTTTTTAAAGGTCTGAACAAACCTCTCAGCCAATCCATTTGTGGCTGGATGATATGGGGCAGATGTGTAATGTTTCACCCCATTATTCTTCAGGAACCTCCGGAAATCCTCAGACACAAACTGTGGCCCATTGTCGGAGCAAATCTGTTCTGGCAACCCATTCCTGGCGAAGATGGTCCTTAGGACTGCAATAGTTTTCTCTGTGGTGGTGGAGGACATTTTAATGACCTCTGGCCATTTCGAATGGGCGTCCACAGCGATTAGAAACATTGAGTCCATAAATGGACCAGCAAAATCAATGTGTACCCTTTGCCATGGAGATGAGGGCCACTCCCATGGATGTAGTGGGGCCTGTGGTGGAGTGTTTTCGACCTCCTGGCATCCTGTGCATCTCTTGGTTATATCCTGAATTTCTTTATCGATTCCTGGCCACCACTCAAATGCCCTGGCTAGGCTCTTCATTTTTACCCCTCCCAGATGACCCCCATGAAGCTCATTGAGCACTCTATCTCTCAACTTGGGTGGAATTACCACTCGGGATCCACAGATCAAGGTTCCCCGGCACACTGACAGCTGTTCTCTCCTTGGTGAGAATGCTGGCAACAGTGAGCCACCATATGCTGGCCATCCCTTCACCGTCAAATCATAGACCCGAGAGAGTGTCGGGTCATTTCGGGTTTCCTTCTCTATACTTGAGTTTGTAACAGGCAAACATTCGACTATGGGCGCATGGAATATCTCAACAGGGTCCACTGCCGGTGATTCTTCTACCATAGGCAACGGTTGGCGTGACAGCCCATCAGCGTTTCCATGCTGTTTCGTACCCTTGTACTTTATGTCATACTGATGTGCCCCTAGAAAAAGTGACCATCTTTGCAGCCGTTGCGCCGTCATCACCGGAACGCCCTTCTTTGGGTTAAAAATGGAGACCAGGGGCTGATGATCAGTCAGTAGGGTGAATTTCTGCCCGTGCAGATAGTGATTGAACTTCTTCACCCCCCACACCAGGCTGAGGGCCTCCCTGTCAATCTGGGCGTAGTTACGCTCGGCTGAGGTTAGCGAGCGCAACGCAAAGGCTATTGGCCTCCCTGAACCGTCACGGAATTTGTGTGACAGTACCGCTCCAATGCCGTAGGGTGACGCATCACATGCCAACCGAATCGGTAGTGTTGGGTTGTAGTGGGCCAATACTTCTTTTGAAGTGATTAGGCATTTACATTCCTGAAAGGCACGCTTACACTCATCACTCCATTTCCATGTCTCTCCAGTTTGCAGCAGGGCATTCAGTGGGTGCAGAATTGTAGATAAATTCGGCAAGAACTTATGGTAGTAGTTCACCAACCCGAGGAATGACCTCAGTTGTGACACATTTTCCGGTGCTGGAGCCTTGACTACAGCCTCAATCTTGTCCGGTGACTTATGCAACACTTCCTCATCAATCATGTGGCTACAATATGAGATTTGTCTCCTGAAGAACTTGCATTTGGGGCGGTTGGCTCGTAGCCCATATTCCTTTAATCTCGGGAGCACCTGCTCCAGGTTGGCAAGGTGTTCATTGTCATTTTCGCCCGTAACCAGGATGTCGTCCAAATAACACTGGGTCCCCGGGATCCCTTGCAGGACTTGTTCCATTGCCCTCTGCCAAATAGCCGGGGCCGATGCTACCCCGAATATCAATCGATTGTACTGGTAAAGGCCTTTGTGAGTGTTTATCGTGAGATATTTTCTAGATGCTTCTTCCACCTCCATTTGTAGATACGCTTGGGCCAGATCAATCTTTGTAAAACATTTCCCTCCAGATAGTGAGGCGAAAAAATCTTCTATCCGCGGAAGTGGATACTGTACTGTGTGCAGGACTGGGTTCACAGTCACCTTGAAGTCCCCACAGATGTGAATCTTCTTTGGCTCCCCAGGCGTGCTGCTCAATGCTTTCTTCATTACAGGAACGATGGGTGTGGCCCACTCGCTCCAGTCTACCTTGGACAGCACACCCGAATGCTCCAGACTCTCCAGTTCAGCTTCAACGGCTGGGCGGATCGCGTATGGCACCGGTCTGGCATTGAAAAATTTTGGGTTTGCGTTATCCTCAATCTTTATGGTTGCCTTTACTCCTTTTAGAGTCCCAAGTCCTTGTTGGAACACCTCTTCCGCGTCAGATAGAATTTGTGACAGACGTCCAGGTGCGACGTCATCATCCTTTTTGTCAGTCACAGTTAGCGCCTGAATGGAATGCCAATCCAATTGTATTTTTCGGATCCATTCACGTCCCAATAATGGTGGTCCTCCATCTCGTAGTATATACATATGCAGTTTCTGTGTTTCCTTGTCATTATATTTAACTGGCACCCTTATTTTTCCTCTGGGGTAGACCTTTTGCCCCGTGTATGTCTTCAATACAATGGACGTGTCCTTTAAGGGTATGTGTGAGAATAGCCGCTCATAGTCTCGCCGATTCATGACAGTTAGGGCTGATCCTGTGTCCAATTCCAGCTTTACTGGGGACCCTGCTATCATGAGGGTGACACAAATGGTTCAGTGATCTTCCTTTGCGATCACATTGTGTAACTTTAGACAACTTAGTCTCCTGCTCCCGGAGTCCTTATCACTCTCCTGATCTTCCGAACTACTGTCTGTCAGTTTCTTTACTTTCCTGTACTGTTCCTTAGTAGTTCTTGTTGTGTTGGTTTTCTTTCCTGACCTGCAGACTCTTGCTATATGTTCCATTTTTCTGCATTGCCTGCATACTTTGTCCTTAAACCAGCAGTCCTTCTGC
Organism: Somniosus microcephalus; assembly: GCF_052327205.1. NCBI lineage: Eukaryota > Metazoa > Chordata > Chondrichthyes > Squaliformes > Somniosidae > Somniosus > Somniosus microcephalus. Next base: position 301,456,586 of record NC_140987.1, on the reverse strand, counting down.
TCATGGGTTGTTCTGCCGCAGCGATAGCACTTTTCTGCTCCATACGCCATTTCGTTAGCGCTGTATTCTTGTGGTTTCTGTTGTATTTCCGCAATTCCCCGTGCTGCTGCTTCGTAGAAGACTGCCACGCTGAAAGCCTGTTCTAGCGTCAGGTCCTTTTTTGAAAGTAGTCGTTTCTGGGTTCCTTCACTCTGGAGCCCGCAGACAAACTTATCCCGCAAGGTGTCTGCCAGTCCTGCTCCGAACTGGCAGTGCTTCGATAACTTGTGTAGTTCCGTAAGATAGTCAGCATTGCTCACATCTTTATGCTGGTTTCTTTTATGGAACTTGAATCTTTCTGCTATCAGCAGCGGTGTAGGGTTTAGGTGTTCCTGTAAGGTATTAACAATCTCCTCAAAACTTTTCTCCATTGGTTTAGCTGGGGTAATTGAATTCCGCAATATGCCGTACGTACTCGCGCCCATCAAATTCAATAATACCGATGCCCTCTTTCCATCGGCCACCTCATTTGCCTCGCAGTACACTTCAATTCTTTCCACATACGTGGTCCAGTCTTCTTCCTCGTTGTCGAAAGCAGTGATACTGCCACTTTTCGGCATCTTGGGTGATTTAAAATGGCGCCTCCCGCGCATTTTCTTCTTCCCCAATGGAATAAAATGGCGCCTCCCGCGCTTTACCTTCTTCCCCAACAGGATAAAATGGTGCCTCCCGTGCTTTTCCTTCTTCCCCTTGCTGCCACACTGCTCCTAGTATTCTACGGGGTAATGGCAGCAACCCGCGGCTTCGGCGCGTTTCGCTTTCCTTCTCCCCCGTTTATTTTCTCTCCGCTGCCCGGTTCTTGAGCACCGACTGCGCCCTGTGCGCTCCACCCTCTCTCTCTCTTGATTTCTTTTCCCGGCTTAGCTGCGCGGCCCGTTTTGTAGAGCCGCTCGATCGAGCTTGAGCCCGCCGCAGTCTGGAAGGATCAGCGCACTACCTGCTACCAGCACGATTTGCTGGAACACCTTAACTGGGGAGCCAAGCACAGCTCTCCACAGTCTCTCCCGCAAGTCTCCGAACACCGATGAATTCTTTGGGCGGTTGCGCGCGGTCGACGCCCGTTGCTCAGACTACGACCTCCAAGAAACCTCCTCTCAGGGCGAGATCCCCGTGAGATGATGCCACACTGCAGGTGAGTTCGAACTTGCTCGCCGCCACTGTAAAGTCCGCACCTCAATAATACACGGGCTTCGGGAGAACAGTTTAACAGGTACTTTACTGAACAGGAGGGCACTCTTTTTATTTGGACCCCCAAAAAAAAACCAATTGGGCTGTAAATAAACAAAAGTTCAACTAAAACTTAACAAATCAAATTAAAATTGGGATTTCCGGGTTGATAATGCACTCCAGTCCCCGCGGCACCCACCGGTCATGGAAATACTCAAGCGCGCCGGCGGACACCGCATGCTCCATCTCCAGGGCCACCCAGGCACGAACATGGCTGCGGAAGAGAGGCAGGCAATCCGGCTGGATGACCCCCTTGACCACCCGCTGCCTGGACCAATTGATGGCTCTTTTAGCCAGGCCCAGGAGCAGGCCCACAAGGATGTCCTCCAACCTGTCCGCTCCCCTCCGCACTGGGTGACCGTAGATCAAGAGTGTGGGACTGAAGTGCGACCAAAAATTGAGGAGCAGCCCCTTCAAGTAGTGAAAGAGGGGCTGCAACCTCTCACACTCCATATAAACGTGAAACACGGACTCCTCCAGGCCACAAAAAATGCAGGTGGCCTGGGAGTCCGTGAACCTACTTAAAACCTTATTGCACGGGACCGCTCCATGTAATACCCTCCAGGCCAAGTCCCCGATGGAACAAGGGAGTACTCCTGCGTAGAGAGCCCTCCATTGGGGACCTCTGCCACTGCCAGTCGGCAAGACGCCATGCCAAGGCGTGTCCGGACGGTAGACGAAGATGAATGAAAAGGCACGGAGGGTATTTCCTCGAGACGGCTCAAGTTGTGAGGTGCCGGTTCCCGAGGGGAGTTTCGGGGCCAGGCGCCGATGAGGAATTCCGTCCGAATGGGGGTAAGCTCGGACGGGATCACCCCACATGCTTGAGCCACCTCGATACACCTAGTGGAGTCGGGGCCCAGTGCCACTTTCACCGATTCGATGGCTTCGACCATCAGCCGGATGTTGGCCCAGGACAGGCGCCGCGCCAGCTCCTCCGGCGCCATCCAGCCTGCTCCTCCGCCATCGAGCAGGTCCCCGACTCTGGTCACTTTGCCAGGCACAGCCCTGCCCTCCGCCAGCCGCCCGAACCCGCGGTCGTGGAGGTGCGGATTCCTGGTAGAGCTCCGCCTGGAAGCAACGTAGTTCCAAACCCATAGTAGTTCCTGGTAGAAGACAGGCAGCTCCCGCAGGCCGGCATGCCTGCAGCCTACTTTCACAAACAGGAGCTGCGTGTCGTAATTGAGGCCGTGCAGCTGGCGGAAGAAATACGTCGCCAGCGCACACCATCTCGGAGGATTCTTGATGTACAGGTATCTCTGCAGCGTCTGAAGATGGAAAGTCGCAGCCTGGGTGCGAAGGCACACCAGCGCCTGACCGCCCTCCCTAAGCGGGAGACACAGAACTGCGGCAGAGACCCAGTGCTTCCTTTTATCCCAGAAGAAGTCGATGAGCTTCTTCTGCGTCTTGGCGACAAATGCAGGGGGAGGGATCAAAGTGACCAACCGGTACCACAATATGGCGTCCACCAGCTGGTTTATGACCAGCGCTCGACCCCTGTAGGACAACCCTTGGAGCAGTCCTCTCCAGCGCCCTAGGCGAGCGGTGACTTTGGCCTCCAGCTCTTGCCAGTTCGCCGGCCAGGCATCCTCGGCAGGATTAAGGTAGACTCCCAAATAGAGGAGGTGCGTGGTGCTCCAGGCGAAAGGCCTGAACTCCTCCGGCAGGGAGTCCACCCACGACTGACCCACCAGGAGTCCGGAACATTTCTCCCAGTTGATCTTGGCGGAGGATGCGTCCGAGTAAATCTGCTGGCATTCCTGCATCCTCCGCAAGTCAGCGGGATCCATGACCGTGAGGAGCACGTCATCGGCGTAAGCCGAGAGGACCACCTCCACGCCCGGCCCTTGCAGAGCCAGTCCCGTCAACCTCTTCCGCAAGAGGCGCAGGAATGGCTCCACGCAAACGGTGTACAACTGACCGGACATGGGGCATCCCTGGCGCACCCCCCTCCCGAAGCGAAGGGGCACCGTCAAGGACCTGTTAACTTTAATCAGACACTCCGCGGCGGCATACAGAAGTCGGATCCGGGCGACGAAATGCGTCCCGAACCCGAATGCGCGCAGAGTCCTGAAGAGATACTCATGATCCACCCTGTCGAACGCCTTCTCCTGATCCAGGGAAAGGAAGGCGACCGACAGACCAGCCCTCTGGGAGTGGTGGACCAGGTCCCGGACCAGATGGATGTTATCGTGGATGGTCCGGCCCGGGACCGTGTAGGACTGGTAGGGGTGGATCATGTGGGCCAGCACGGTGCCAAGGCGAGCAGACATTGCCCTGGCAAAGATTTTATAGTCCGTGCTGAGGAGGGAGACCGGGCGCCAGTTCTTAAGGAGGCGGAGATCACCCTTCTTAGGCAGCAGGACAATGACCGCCCTGCGCCAAGAGAGGGGCATCTCTCCGGTCGACAAACTTTCCCCCAGGACCCGCGCGTAGTCGCCCCCCAAGACATCCCAGAACATCCTGTGGAACTCCACGGTCAGCCCGTCCAGCCCCGGGGACTTTCCCCTAGAGAGCTGGCGGAGGGCGCCGGTCAGCTCCGCCAGGCCAGCGGAGCGTTCAATTTTTCGGCGCCCTCCGGGCTGACCTTCGGCTGGTCCTTCCACAAAACTCTGCACGCATCCTCGCTGGACGGATCCGGTGAGAACAGAGCCCCGTAGTAGGCGCGGGTCTCCGCGCTGATTCCCTCCGGATCCGAGACCAGAGATCCGTCGTCGGCCAGCAGCCCCAAGAGCTGCTTATGGACCCCCCGTCTTTTTTCCAGTGAGTAGAAGAAGGGGGAGCCGCGGTCCAGGTCCCGCAGGAGCTGGATCCGCGACCTCATGTACGCGCCTCGGGACCCGACGAGCTGCAGGTCCTTCAGCGCGCCCTTCTTCTCTTCGTACACCTTCCGCAGGGCCGGGTCCTCGACGACCTGACCGAGATGGGACTCCAGGTCGAGCACTTCCTTCTCCAACCGCCCGACCCGGGCCTCGCGCCTCTTGGTCGACCCCTTCGCGTACTCCTGACAGAAGAGACGGATGTGAGCCTTGCCCACATCCCACCATAGCCTCAAGGAGGGGAAGCCCCCCCGCTTCCTTCTCCAGTCGGCCCAGAACTGACGAAACGAATCCCGGAACCGCGCGTCCTCCAGCAGCAGGTTGTTAAAATGCCAGTACGCGGACCCCCCCGCCCACACCAGGTGGTGGTCCGTGCACGGCACCGGCCGCATGGAAGCCGCCTGATATACCTATCAATTCCTCCAATAAAAGGCGAAGAGTTACGAAGGTGACTAAAGGTTTTTATTGACTAAATAACAGAGCCCACTCTCGTGGGTGATCCGATCCAAGCAGGAGGAATACCAGCCAGTCGCTCACCTTTATACCTGGCCTGGTGGGTGGAGCCAAGGCGGAGTCGGCAGTGGTCATCCCAGGTATAGCAGTGTGGCAAGAGGCGACCTCGTACCGTGATACAATAGTGGTCAGTGATACAGTTATAACGAACAGTGGTGAACAGTGCTAACTACTAACAGTGATACGATAGTGAACGTGGTTTACCACATTCACCCCTTGTTTAGAATTAAGTCCGGCGGGGTGAAGTGTACTACCAATTCTGGTAGGTCAGTCTGTCCGGAGGCTTCGTAAGCCTCTCCGATCGCCGCAGCGGTGGTGTTGCCTTATCCGGTGCTGGTGCCTTATCCGGTGTTGATGCTGGTGTTTGCGTGGTCGGCGAGGGCTCGTGGGGTTCCGGCATGCCGTCTACCTGGACTGAGGTTGGGGGGGGTGGTGGCGGTGTTTCCGGATCGGCTGAGGGTGCGAGGTCTCGTAGGGAGACAGTGTCCTCCCGCCCGTCTGGGTACGCCACGTAGGCGTACTGGGGGTTGGCGTGCAGGAGGTTCACCCTCTCGACCAGGGGGTCCGTTTTATGGGTCCTCACGTGTTTCCGCAGCCAGACCGGCCCCGGGGCGGTCAGCCAGGTTGGTAGAGTGGTTCCCGTAGTCGACTTCCTGGGGAAAACGAACATTCGTTCATGGGGGGTGGTGTTAGTGGCCGTGCAAAGTAATGACCGGATGGAGTGCAGCGCTGTCGGGAGGACTTCTTGCCAGCGGGAGGTTGGGAGGCCCTTAGACTTTAAGGCTAAGAGGACGGCCTTCCATACCGTCGCGTTCTCTCTTTCCACCTGACCGTTACCTCTGGGGTTGTAGCTGGTGGTCCTGCTTGCTGCAATACCTCTCTCTAGGAGGAATTGCCGGAGTTCCTCGCTCATGAAGGAGGAGCCCCGGTCGCTGTGTATATAGTTCGGGAACCCGAACAAGGCGAAGAGGGCATTCAGGCACTTAATGACCGTGCTACTGGTCATGTCGGGGCAGGGGAAGGCAAAGGGGAAACGGGAGTACTCATCAACGATGTTGAGGAAGTACACATTACGGTCAGAGGACGGGAGGGGCCCCTTAAAGTCGATGCTCAGGCGCTCGAAGGGGCGGGTGGCCTTGATCAGGCTTGCTCGGTCCGGCCTATAGAAGTGCGGTTTGCACTCTGCACAGGTCTGGCAGTTCCTGGTCATGGTCCTGACCTCCTCGATGGAGTAGGTCAGGTTGCGGGCCTTAATGAAATGGTAGAGTCTGGTGACTCCGGGGTGGCAGAGCTGGTCGTGGAGGGTCTGAAGCCTATCGATATGCGCGCTGGCGCATGTCATTCGTGAAAGGGCATCAGGGGATTCGTTCAGCTTGCCTGGCCGGTACAAGATCTCATAATCGTAGGTGGAGAGCTCGATTCTCCATCTCAAAATCTTGTCATTCTTGATTTTGCCCTTCAGCTTGTTATTAAACATGAAAGCCACCGAACGCTGGTCGGTGAGGAGGGTAAATCGTTTGCCTGCCAGGTAGTGCCTCCAGCGCCGTACTGCCTCCACGATCGCCTGGGCCTCTTTCTCGACCGACGAATGTCGGATCTCGGGGCCCTGTAGGGTCCTTGAGAAGAAGGCCACTGGCCTCCCCTCCTGGTTTAGGGTGGCGGCTAAGGCGAAGTCGGATGCGTCGCTCTCCACCTGAAAGGGGATGGACTCGTCCACTGCGTGCATCGTGGCCTTGGCTATGTCTCCCTTAATGAGGGAGAAGGCCGCGCACGCCTCCTCCGTGAGGGGGAAGGAAGTGGCTTTCAGGAGGGGTCTGGCTTTGTCCGCGTAATTGGGTACCCATTGGGCATAGTAGGCGAAAAGCCCCAGGGTTCTCCTAAGTGCTTTAGGGCAGTGGGGGAGGGGTAGCTCCATGAGGGGGCGCATTCTTTCTGGGTCGGGGCCGATGATTCCGTTCTCCACTACGCAGCCGAGGATGGCAAGGCGCGTGGTGTTAAACACGCATTTCTCCTTATTGTAGGTGAGGTTCAGCCGTTGGGCCGTACGGAGGAATTTCTCCAGATTCGCGTCATGTTCCTGCCGGTCGCGGCCGCAGATAGTGACGTTATCTAGGTAGGGGAATGTAGCCTGCAGTTCGTTCTGGTCAACCATCTGGTCCATCTCCCTTTGGAAGACCGAGACCCCATTAGTGACACCGAAGGGGACCCTAAGGAAGTGGTATAGGCGCCCATTCGCCTCGAAGGCGGTATACTGGCGGTCCTCAGGGTGGATAGGGAGTTGGTGGTAGGCCGACTTCAGGTCGATGGTCGAGAATACTTTATACTGTGCAATCTGATTGACCATGTCAGATATGCGGGGGAGGGGGTATGCGTCCAGCTGGGTATATCTGTTTATGGTCTGGCTGTAGTCGATGACCAGGCGGTTTTTATCGCCGGTCTTTACGACTACGACCTGGGCACGCCAGGGGCTGCTGCTCCCCTCGATAATGCCCTCTTTCAGGAGGCGCCGCACCTCAGAGCTAATGAAGGCTCTGTCCCCGGCGCTATACCGCCTGCTCTTGGTAGCGACGGGTTTGCAGTCAGGGGTAAGGTTAGCAAACAGAGAGGGTGGCGGGACCTTGAGGGTGGAGAGGCTGCAGGTGTTACGCGGTGGGCGGTTTAACGTTTGCTGGTTGTTGACTGTGAGTGGGGGGAGGGGTCCACCGTATGCTAGGGTTACGCTTTGGAGGTGGGATTGGAAGTCCAGCCCTAGTAGGACGGCAGCGCAGAGATGGGGGAGGACGAGGAGTTTAAAGTTTTTATACTCCGTGCCCTTAACCGACAGGGTCACGACACAGTAGCCGCTGATGTCCGTGGCGTGGGACCTCGATGCCATCGAGATTCGGCTGCGCGTTGGTAGGACAGAGAGGGAGTAGTGGCTCACCGTGTCTGGGTGGATGAAGCTCTCCGTGCTTCCGCTGTCGAACAGGCAGGTCGTGGCGTGGCCGTTCACTTTGATGTCCATCATTGACTTGGACAGATGGTGCGGGCGGGCTTGGTCCAGGGTGACGGAAGCTAGTGTGTAGCTGAGCGAGTCGTTGTCATCTGCGGGCGAGGCGGTCGGGCGTGGTGAGTAAAATGGCGTCTCCCACGAGGTAGGGCAAAATGACGGAGAAGATGGCTGCCCCCGTAGCTCACATGAGGCACTATTGGGGTCGGTTGCCTTAATCAAAGATGGCCGCCCCCATGACTCATGTGTGGGGATGCTGGCCTCAGTTGCCCTAAACAAAGATGGCCGCCCCCATGACTCATGTGTGGGGATGCTGGCCTCAGTTGCCCTAAACGAAGATGGCCGCCCCCATAGTTCGCATGCGGCACTGCTGGCCTCTGAGGATCCGCTCCTGCAGGCCTTGGAGAAGTGGCCTTTCTTCAGGCAGGTTTTACATATGGAGTTCTTGGCTGGGCAGCGCGACCTCGGGTGCTTCTCCTGGCCACAAAAAAAACAGCCGGCGGCCCGATCGCGGATGCCCGATGTCGGGGCCGGTGCCGGGGGTGGCGGGGCCGGTCGGGTCCGGGACGCCGACGCAGAGGTAGGTCCCGGGGGCGGCGCTGGGAAGGGTGCTGTGGTAGGGGTCGGGCCCGAGTCCCAGGGTCGCGAGCAGTACCTGGTGAATGCTTCCTGATCTTGGTGGGCCACTTCCAGGGAGATAGCGAGGGCTTCAGCTTTTTCCATGCTGAGGTCTTTAGCTTCCAGCAGTCTTTGCCGTGAGTACTCGGACCGTAGGCCTTTCAGGAATGCGTCGCGGATATTATCTTCAGTATTTTCGGCTGCCGACACCGATTTAAAGTCACAGTTCCTGGCGAGTGCATATAGCGCCTGTGAGAATTCGGCTACTGATTCTCCTGGCTGTTGCGGCCGTGATCTTAGGAGGTGCCTAGCATACATGTAGTTTACCGGGGTCCGGTACTTCTGTTTCAGCAGGTTGATGGCGGTCTCGTAGGTAGTCATGTCCTCGATGAGAGTGTATACTCTCGGGCTCAGTTGTGCCTGCAGGACACTTAGTTTGGATGCCTGAGGGACGCTGGATTCTCTCAGGTATGATTCGAAGCAGACCAGCCAGTGTTTAAAGTCTGCGGCTGAGTTTGCTGCTCGTGGGTTCAGGTCCAGGTACGGCGGTCTGAGGGCTCGCAGCCAAGCTGGCTGGTGTGGCTGTGCTCCTGGGAGCTGCGCTGGTGGCTCCTCCGCCGGTTGTGACTCGTTGTCGGACATCATTAAATTTAGTCAATAAAATTGATATACCTATCAATTCCTCCAATAAAAGGCGAAGAGTTACGAAGGTGACTAAAGGTTTTTATTGACTAAATAACAGAGCCCACTCTCGTGGGTGATCCGATCCAAGCAGGAGGAATACCAGCCAGTCGCTCACCTTTATACCTGGCCTGGTGGGTGGAGCCAAGGCGGAGTCGGCAGTGGTCATCCCAGGTATAGCAGTGTGGCAAGAGGCGACCTCGTACCGTGATACAATAGTGGTCAGTGATACAGTTATAACGAACAGTGGTGAACAGTGCTAACTACTAACAGTGATACGATAGTGAACGTGGTTTACCACACCGCCAGAATGCAGGAGACGTACGCCGGGAAATGTAGAGGCGGTCGATTCTGGACCTTCCTCCCCCAGACCTCACACTAGTGAAGGTGCTGGGGTCGGGGTGGAGATTTTGCCAGACGCCCACCAAGTCGAAGGACCCGACCAGGTCCCTCAACTTCTCCATCGCCGCCGGGCTTCGCGGGGGACCCGAACGGTCCCTCGCCTCGAGGGTGCAGTTAAAATCCCCCCCGAGGATGACGCACTCGCCCACGTCGAAGGAGCCCAAAAGAGCGGACACTTCTTCGAAGAAGCGCACTTGCTGCACACCGGTCTGAGGGGCGTACACGTTCACTAGATGGAGCGGCACGCCCCCCAGGCGAACAGTGACCTGGAGCAAGCGGCCCGGCACGTGCTCCTTGACCCCCAAGATCTCCGGCTGAAAATGTGGGGCCAGCAAGATAGCCACCCCGCTGGAATTGTTGGAGAGGTGACTCATGCTGACCCCTCCTTGCCACTCCAGGAGCCACATGGCTTCATCTCCCGGAACGGTGTGGGTTTCTTGCAGGAAGCACACCGCATACTTCCCGTCCCGAAGGACCGAGATGTTATTGAATCTGCGGCGCGCCTCCCTGCTGCCGTTGATGTTGAGGCTGGCTATGGTTATTTTCATGTCAGAAGCATAGTGCAACCTCGACCTACACCTAATGGGGGTGGGAAGCGCAGCCGCTGGTCAGCTGCCACTTCCTCAGCAGCCCAGTGAGGAATGTTCTGAGCCGACGCAGCTCGAGTGGGTTCACACCCTCGTCCGCGCCCATGATATTAACTGCGGCGCGGACGGGCACGATGAGCAGCACCAGCTCCGACCACCTGTCGACGGCCAGCCAGACCTTATTGCGCCGACCCAGGCACGTGGCCATAAAATCCCAGAGTTCTCTTGCGGGAATGAGGGGAGACTCGGCAAGGGGCACGAGGTCATCCATCGCCTCGTCGGCCCTGTAGGTTTTCGGCAGGAACTGTCCTCCCGAGGGCCTATTATCTTTATGTAGAATGACTGGGACAGTCCAGAACATTCTCAGACACTCTGGCCTTTTTCAATACTCAAACTGTCTGTCCCACAGTGTCCAACCCATTCCTTTTGTTGCAGCTTTTCTACAGGCCTGAACATACCTTTTAAACTAGCAGAAATCCTGGGGTTTTGATTTTAAACCTCTTTTGGTCCCATATTCCTTCAAACAGTCCAATATCTCTTCTTTTCTTACTTTGGGGGAATCTGTATAATTTTACAAGCCTTACATCGGGGAGGCTCTTGCCTTGGAGCTGGCCATTCTTCAAGGAGATAACAGCTTGGAGGTGGTGCAGCATCGACCAAAAACCATTGGAATGAGCCAAGGCAGCAATCGGCCCTTAAATGAAGCTGGATAAGTGACATCAGCAGAGGTGAGTTTCAGTCCCAAAACACTAATTGACCCAGGGGAACCCACACCACTGAAATCAACTGGCCAATTAGGGGAAAGGGAAAATCACAAATTTTTCCCACTTCTCAGTGGAGGCGGATTTGGAACCCACCCAAATCGAAACCCACCTCTAACCCACCTCCATTGGGAAAATCACGCCCAATATTCCAGCTGGGGCCGAACTAGTGTTTTATAAAGGTTCAGCATAACTTCCTGGCTTTTGTACTCTATGACTCTATTATTAAAGCCCAGGATCCCATATACTTTATTAACTGCTTGGTTAACCTGTCCTGCCACCTTCAAAGATTTGTGCACAATCACCCCCAGGTCTCTCTCTTCTTACACCCCCTTTATATTGGACCATTGAGCATGTATTGTCTCTCCTAATTCTTTCTACCAAAATGTATCACTTCGTACATTTCTGCGTTGAATTTCATCTGCCCATTCCACCAGCCTTTCAATGTCCTCTTGAAGATGATTACTATCTTCCTCACTGTTTTCTACATTTCCCAGTTTCATGTCATCTGCAAATTTCAAAATTGTGCCCTGACCCCCAGGTCATTATGTAGATCAAATTCTGGGACAGGAAAAAACCAAGCTGCTGGCCTCACTTTGATCTGGCCATAACTCCGTTTGTTATTATACAACTTTGATTGTTCTTCATACATATCCGAAATACCTCATGAATTGTACAGAGAACTGCCTTAGAGCAATGTTAATGACATGTTAAAATCCTTTCTGATATAAGAAAATACATAATATTAATCTCATGACTAGTAGAGGTTTATTGACTTTATGGAAAGAAAGAACTTTAATTTATATAGGAGAGCAGTTAAAATGGAGCGAGTTAATTACCCACTCATAGGGATTTTAACGCCCCTGATTTTGGTGGTGGATGTGGTGCCACCTAAATCAGGCAGGACGCTCATACCTGTGTACAAACCAGAGGCCGGTTATGTCAATAAAGCCCACTGGCCTTTTAACCCTGTTCTGAGCAAAGACTGAAGACCACACAAGGTAAGCAGGAGTGCTCCTCTAGATCCTGCAAGGTAAGTCTCTGCCTCTGCTGCCTGGGCTCGACCTCACATTCCCACCTGCAAGACCCTGATCAAATTCACTCGCTACCAATGGTAGTCTCAAGGCTGCGCCATTCTAACCAGGTGTTTTAGGTGGGCAGCCGGCCGGCGTTTTGTCAAATAGTCCAGGCCTCATATTGATGCTATTGGGGGTCGGGGGGGGGGGTGCTTTAATGACTGCCCTGCACCCTGCACCACGCTCGCTTGAATCCAGCTCTCAGTTAAAATCCCCCAATAATGTATTTTGTGTCCTCAGCATGTCCCCAACTGCTTCACAGCCAATAAATTACTTTTAAGGTCTACTCACAGTTGCTTTGTAGGCAAATACAGCAGTCAATTTGCTCGCAACAAAGTCCCACCAACAGGAAATGGGATGATTGACCAGTTAATCATTTTTTGGTGGTGTCAGCTGAGGGATAAGTGTTGACCAGAACACTGTGGTTTTCCCTGCTCTTATTCAAAACTGTCCCACAGGATATTTTACATCCGTCTGGGCAGGCAGGCAGAGCCTCGGTTTAACAGTTCATCAGAAAAACTGGCACCACTTCACTCCCTCAATACTGATCTGAAATGTCAGCCTAGATTATGTACTCACGCCCTGGAATTGTGGATGAATACATAACCTTCCAACTCAGAATGCTACCACTGAACCATGTTGACAGTTTTATGGGAAATGGCCCAAGGAAACAAGATATTGTGAGGTTTAAATACCCTTTCTAAACATGGCAGTGGCAGTTTGGTGAGAGGGGCTGTGTGTTGATATAAACTGCAGCGTTAAGCAGGGTAACCAAGGTGTAGAGGAGGTGCAGTGGTGTACTTGAGTGGGATAAAATTGTATCAGAAAAGGACAACTGTAACTCAGTATAGAATGAGCTGCATAACTGGCCAGACAGTGCAGTGCGCAGGAGAGTTATTGGCATTTGTGGACGCAGTAGACAGTCTACTGGAGTCTTAGTACTCTATGTGGTGTGTTGTGTTTAAATAGCATTCAAGGACAATTCATCAACATTTAAAAAGCCTTGTGCTACCTCTGCTCACGTGTGCCATTAATGTATAATCACAGGAATCGGGGCAGGGGAGAAATTCAGCTGGCACCGGCCTCCGGTCCACAATGGACAGCACGATCCCAACCCGCGCCCGAAGACGCTGCCCTGAATTGCGATCGACATTGGGCTTCGGGTTTCATTTGCATGAATCCAGTGAGCTGTGAATGTAAATTGTGCATCCCGCTGCAGCTCATCAGACAGGGCCTGACCAGCCCTGCCCTGACCAGTCCAGCCGGCTCCAACGCCAAGCCAGCCCGCCGGTGGGTCCTGGGAGAGGGGGAGGGGGAGTAAAGCAGAGCGAGGGTGGGCCTGGGCCGGCAATGGCCAGGATTAGTTATGTGGAACCGGGAGGGAGGAGCACTCCTACTAAAATGAAATATTTAAAAAGTGTTCTAACCAATTTGGAATGGCATCCAGTGATTCCTTTAAGATCCAGAACAATGGGGGGAAAATTGGGTTGGTTTGCACCTCTAGTTAGTGCCCCCGGAGGGGTGCTAATGGGGCGCAAATCCCCTAGTGCCTGGGCGAGGTGCCACTAACCTCCCACGGAATTCAGCAGGCGGTTAGCAGCGGTGGTAGCCAGTATCGCCCAGTGCCGCCGGCGATGATATCATCGCAGTGCGCAACGCCCTGCACGTACCCTGGCCACAAACTTCCCTTGCGCCCCCTCACCTATCACCGGACGATATGTGCGACAGGATCGGGGGTGATTTTGTAGCGGCGGCAGCGCTACTTAAAGGGCAGGTGTCAGGCGGCCATTTTTATTTTGGCCGACTGCCAGCACCTGCCCCCTTTCACTTTTCTCCTCGGGGTACTGGCTGCGATCAGTCAACCCAGCACTCCTCTTGAGTGCCCGGCTGTTTTCACGGCACCCCGCTCCCCGGTCATCCAGCAGGGCCCTGGTGCGCACAGTGCTGGGCCCCTCCCCTTTAATCAGGGGAGGGAGGTCTGCAATGACGCGACGCTATGTGCCGCTGCTGCAAGTAGTGCTGTCAAATTCAGTTGTAGCGCCCCAATGTAAGATTTGAAAATTTTCAGCAAAAATCACGCAAGAAAACTGGATAAAATAAGACTGTTTATTGACCAAAGTAAGCTTGCACAGAAAAACCTTTGATAAAAGGGCATACAAAATGGCCGCCAGGCCCCGTGATCAGTTTCTGAACCAGTTTATTTCTGTTACTGCAAGCTAGACAGGCTTGTGGATTGAAGACAGTAAACCCGCGAAAGCCAGTATCTGGGAACCGAAACTCAGAGCAACAGCATACATATTCAATGGATTATAAGTACAGGATGGGGCCCATCAAGATATGGGCGGACAATGTAAAAACACTTATACCTATTTATTGTACAAAGGAAAAACCGTTTAGCAGCCATCAAGGAAAATGTCCGGACCGATCAATATGCGAACCGAGCCGCGGTGACAATGCAAAGGACATTAACAGACATTATCGGCCAGGAAGGCCAGTTCAAGTTATCACCGGCTCCGTTACAAGACAAAGCGCCCCTGCAGAGATCTCTGCCCGCCAAAATTAATACAAAGACAGGACTATGATTTGGCGGGAGATAAGACTGTCCCAAAAGAGTATAACTATGGATTGAAAGTCCATCTAAGTTACTTGGACAACTTCGAACTTCTTCACTGCTACGGCTTCTTGTTGGGCGACTTCAGGCTTCCATTTCTTCAAGAACTTTCTTCTACGAGGAACGAACGAAGGGCGGATGGTGCCCGGATCGGCGCCTCTTCCACTTCGGCAGATCGATGAAAACGTTTTCGTCTTTTTAAAGACGGACGGTTTCGGAAAAGGGACAACGTGGCCGGTGTTCAGCCAAACAAGGCTCGGCCACGACGAGAAGATGACAAGGGTGGCCCGGGTACTGGGGTCGGGAGATCATCGACGACCCAGGCCGACGGAGAAGAAACCCTCTGGAGAACCGGCGATCGATGCCACAAGATTCTCCCATGTGCATAACCTGCATCTAGGTCTACTCCATGAACCCAAATCCACGATTGTGGATCTCAACCTTGATGAGCGCTCATCGAGGCTGTGTCTAACCCACCGCTTCGAGGGAGAGAGAATATCAACTGCGCCAGAAGTTTCCAAATCCACGTGACGACGGAAAGCGGTGCCAAAAGACTGCGAACCCCCTTTTTTTTCGCGATTTCGAGAGTGGTGAGCATGATCCCAAGTTCCCCAGGTCAAAACTTAGTTTAGGTATAGGGGAGGGAGTTAAGGGTAATCGTAATGTGTTTCCCCTTTTACGATGTGCCGTGTGTTCCCCATTTCCATAGAGTCAAGTTCATAAATTTGTGCATGATTGTAGTAACTTTAATCTGTGCCTATGACATGTATTTTGTAATGCTTCAAACTGTTTAAAAATAAAAGCATCCATTTCGTGCTATTCAACCTGGTCTATTGAATTCTTTCTCTGCACTACTGTTCTCTGCATCTAAGTCCAAGGTCTAGAACCATAGGGGGAGTGGGTCGAACCACTCAAGGGTAATTATTGCACGAAACCTGGCAGGAGACCAGAACGAGCAGGAAAAAACCCCCTACAGAAATGGCGACCGCGGCAGGACCTTGGCAGCAGGAAAGTAGTGTGTTAGATCAAGATCTGAATAAACGAAATGTGATGGATGAAAGAATAGCAGATTATGTTTTCGGAAAAGTCAACCTCACATAACAATGGATATCTGATCTACTAAGGGATAGGCACCCGCTAGACGCAGCCATCAAGTGGACAGCGGGTAGAGAGCATAAGAAATCTGTAGAAAAGGCAGTCTGGCTGATGTGCTACAAGAAGCAAGTCCAGCTTTTGGACCAGGTAGTTGCAGCACAGGCAGTCCAGATCAACGGCTTGCTTAAAGACGTAGAGGAAAAGGCTGCGGGAGGTCAAAAACTGATTGAATCGCTTGACGCGCTGAATCAGGAACGCCGCTCCGTAATTCGCTGCCACGAAACCCGGGTAGAATATTTAAAATGTCAGGTCATTGAGGCCAAGGCCAGTGAAGGTAGAATGAGAGAGAGGTGTTTCCGTCTAGCCAAACAAGTAGATGCCCAAGAGGAAAAGCTCCTGGGAGCCAGGGCAGCATATAAGATGGCCATGGAGGATAGATCTGAGAACACCGAACACAGCGCTTGCCGCCGGGAGCTAGAGGACCTGAGAAAGGCCCTAGCGAAGGCAAACGGGTTGGTGTGTCTCATAAATCCACCAGCGAGTCAGCTGTTGCTAGCCAAGGAATCCAAAAGACCGATTCCACAAGAGGCAGTTGGGGTACCAACCCCCGAACCTTCTGCGCCTCCTGCCTATGAGGAGTCTTGGACTCCGGGACAGGAGACGGAGGCGGTAGAGAAAGGGAGCCCTGAGGTAGAGCAACCCCAGACAGTAGATTCGGGGCCAGCGCCGTTGTGTCCAACGAGGCACCGGAAGCTCGGTCCAAATGAAGAAAATGGCGATGACGGACCCCTTGAGAGTCAGATCATAATGCCTCATAGCGCACGACAGCTAAGAGAGATGATAAGTCACATCCCAAAACTCTCCGAGTCAGGAGATCCCTCCGTGCATTTCAGGGACGTGGAGCAGACCGCAGCAGTCAATGACTGCGACGGGGTTGAACAGTCTAAAATGCTGCTGTTCTCCCTGGACAGTTCGCTCCTCCAGTGTCTCCCTGACGAGAGCAAGAGAGGGCACAGGGGCTATGAGTTGCTACGGGATGAGATTCTGGAGATCATGGGAGAGGGGGACGGAACTCCGTTCCTCCGTTTAGAAAAGACAGTGCAGCTAGAGGGAGAACCCCCACGGGTTTTCGCCGACAGGTTGTGGCCAGAGTATCGGCGCAGCTGCCCGGGCGGGCCGGCCCGGGCCGGGCTGGATGGCGAACAAAGGGCTCACTGGCTTCGGTGCCTGGTAGCAGGTTGCCTGCCAGTAGTGAAGGAACAGGCCAAAGCATGGTTTGACCCCACTAACGCCCGCTCCACGGAGGAAGTAGTACTAGATCAGCTCACGATCAGTTATAGAAACAACAAGGGCACGAAAACGCCTGTTGTGAAAGGAAAGGTGCATGAGGTGAGACCCGCAGCCTCTGCTAAAAAGGAATGGCGTCAGGAGGGAAATCGCCATCCCCAAGCAAATAGCAGTTGTTACGGGTATGGGAAGGAGGGTCATTGGCGCAAGGACTGTAGGAATCCTTGGAAGGATATGAGGGAGAGAGCGTTCGCCGCAGCCCAAGATCAAGCCCAAGCCCGAGTCGCCAACGGCCCGAGAGTTTACCCAACACCAGCACAACCACAAGTGCAGGCCGCTGCCCCAACACCAGTCCAGAACCCAACCGTAGCCTCTGCCCCGAATAAAGGGGGTGGTGCGGTTGTGGACCCCGCTGCGATCGAGTCAGTCTTGGAGACTATGCGGTCTCTGATGACCTGGCAGGGGAAGGTAGCGGTTGCTAACAGCCCTATCGCCCCCGAGACCCCAGCCGAAACACCTAAATGACTGACGCCCGCGCAGCCCATCTACTTGTGTCCGCTCCACTATGACGCTTGGAGGAGACCTGCGGTGGAGATGGAGGTGGAGAAACAAAGGGGTAGTTACCTGTTGGATACGGGAGCTTCGTGTACCGTGATCCACACGGACAAACCTTTTGCCTCACCTCTGTCCGCCCAGGCTCCATATTTAGTAGCGGGTTTCACAGGTAGAGAACAGGCTGGCGCGTACTCCCTCCCGCTCTCCATTCAGTTGGGAGCGCTCCACACCACATGGACGTGCATCCTATTGAAGTGGAATGAGGGGGGGGGGAAAGGCATCCTCGGGGCTGATTTCTTGGTGGAACACGGGATCCTCGTGGACCTGAAAAATCACTGTCTCTGGGGAGCCGAGGGCGGTTTAGGTAAGGTAGTCGTAATCCCGGGGAAGGAAGAAAAGGGGGCCCTGTGCACTATGAAGCCGTCAGGAGGTTACGATCTCGAGCTCATGATAACAAACGTCCCAACGGACTTGCAGGCGCGTGTGTCAGAAAATCTGACCGCGTTCGCCACCCACAAGCACGACTGCGGGATAGTCACTGGGTTCGAAGTCAGCGTAGACGGGGACCCCATGATCCGACACCAAAAGCAGTATAATTTCCCCAAGGAGGCAGAACCCGACATGGAGACAGCAATATCTTCATTGGTACAGCAGGGCGTGTTGAGGACGATAGCCACCCACGTGAAATCCCCATTATGGCCGGTAAAGAAACCGGACAATTCGTGGAGAGCCACGGTGGACTACAGAGTCCTCAATAGTAGTATCCCAGCCTGCGCGCCCACGGTAGCAGCAGTTGCAGACTTAATAGGGAGTATTCCAGCATCGGCGACCACATTCACGGTGCTGGACATCTCGAACGGTTTTTGGTCCATTCCGCTGTGGCGGGAGGACCAGTACAAGTTTGCCTTTACTTTCAAAGGGCAACAGTACACTTGGAACTGCTTACCACAGGGTTTTCACAACAGCCCCAGCATTTTCCATCAGTGCATGGCGGGGAGTTTGAAAGAGTTCAGCCAGCCCAACCAGATAGTGCAGTATGTGGACGACTTACTCCTGTTCACAGATACAAGGGAGCAGCACGGCCCACTGTTAGCCGAATTGTTGGAACTGTTAGAAAGGAAGGGTTTCAAAGTAAACCCAAAGAAAGCCCAGATCGGCCAGCAGGAAGTTAAATTCCTGGGTCTGGCCATCCGCGCTGGGGAAAGAGCCATAGATAAGGCCAGACGGGAATCTATACAAGATTTGCAGATTCCCAACACAGTAACGGGTGTAAGGTCCTTTTTGGGATTGACCAGGTACTGCAGAGATTTCATCGAGGACTATGCTGCCACAGCGGCCCCGCTACTTCGACTCTTACACAAGGGAGTCGAGTGGTCTTGGGACGAGGGGTGCCAGGCAGCATTCGAGAAGTTGAAAAGAGATCTGCAGACCGCGCCAGCCCTAGGGGCCATAGATGGGGGAGAGGAGTTCTTTCTGGAGGTAGCCGCTAGTGGGGACAGCCTGAGCGCAGTGCTGCTCCAAGAGCGGCACGGCAAGCTAAGATCAGTAGTTTATTCCACCAGGGTGCTCACGGATGTGGAGAGGAGTTTCTCCAATTGCGAACGGCATCTCCTGGCCACGCATTGGGCTGTGAACAGATCAGTGATCTTCACAGGGACCTCTCCCATTACGCTCCTCACCCATCACACCCCCACGAAGATGCTTCTGGACGGGAGGATTAAGGACGGGACCGTAAGCAGCGCTCGGATTGCGCGCTGGACCCTCCTCCTTTCCCAGATGGATCTCAAAGTTAAAGGCCTCTGCGCGCCAAGGCTCGCAGCCAATATGGCATATCCCGGGACAGCCCATCAATGTTCCGTAGAAGGGGTATGGGAAGTTAACATAGGTTTACGGGCCGGGATACATCCCACGGGCCGCGAGATCTACGTAGACGGTTCTAGCACTGTAGCTGACGGCAAGCGACTCACAGGGTGTGGAGTTTATGACCCTGCGGCAAACATTGCCCTGGCAATTAAGCTCCCCAGCACTATGAGCGCGCAGCAGGCTGAACTGTCCGCGGTGGCGTACGTGGTTACCCACCCCGAGATTTTCCCAACCCCATACACGATTTGCTCAGACAGCATGTTCACGTGCAATTCGTGTACAGAGTACCTCGCCATCTGGTCCCAACGCGGGTACACCTCCGTGGACGGGCGGCCTTTAACAGTTAAGCCCTTGCTGGAGAAGATCCTAGCAGCTGTGGGGGAGAAAGGAGAGGTGTTCATCCATAAGGTGAAGGCTCACTCCACTACAGAACCCCGCAGTCAGGGCAACCAGCAAGCGGATGCGCTAGCCAGGGAGGGTGCCCGCAACGGCATTCTCTGGGACCCATACGAACCCGGACCCGTGGCGGCGATCCAAGGCAGGGAGGGAATTCCCGGGAACACAGGGGTGACACCGCCCCCAGACCTAAAGACCGTCCAAACCCTGGATCCCGCCCTAAAAGCAGTCCTAAAAGCCATCACAGAGGGCAAACATATAGAAGGTCCGTACAGTACGGCAGCCCTCACAGTCAAAGAAGGTATGCTGTTCCGAGAGGAGCAGTGGGTTGTGCCGCAGCAGCACCGAAGGGAATTCCTGCAATTGGCCCACGAGGGTCCAGGAGCGGGACACCCCGGACCTGAGGTCACCTGGCAACGGGTGGAGCAGGCGGGATGGTGGCCGGGACTTCGGGACGATGTCCGCGAGTTCTACGCAAGCTGTCTTGTGTGTGCTGCTAACAACCCAGACCCCCACAAAAGGAAGGTGCCCATGGGGCACATCAGGAGGGTAGAGGGACCATGGCAGTCGATTCAGGTCGACTACATAGGGCCCCTGCCCGCCGCCCAGGGAGGCTATAAGTACTGCCTTGTCCTGGTAGATGTGTTCACCAAATGGGTAGAAGCCTTCCCGTGCAGAACAGCTACGGCACTGGGTACTGCTAAGATCTTGATTCGGGAAGTGTTCTCACGGTGGGGACTCCCCCGTTTTGTAGAGTCCGACCAAGGGAGTCAGTTCACCGGTCAAGTAATGCAGAACGCCCTCATGCTCTTGGGCATTGAGGGAAAGTGGCACGTAGCATACAATCCCCAGTCATCCGGGATTGTTGAGCGTATGAATCGGACCCTCAAGGAAAAGCTGAGGAAAGAGACAATGGGCTCGCCCCAGAAATGGGCGGAGGTCCTGCCTTTAGTCCTCATGGGGATCCGAGCCAGCCAGTCCAAAAGCACGGGGTATTCCCCGCACGAGTTAATGGCTGGAAGGATCATGCGAACACCCACTCATGTGCTAGCCCCGGTGCTCACTGAGGGCCAGCTCCGAGAGGTGAAATGGGACAAATTCGCCCAAACCCTCTTGGAGCGCCTGAGACAGATTTATGGGCAGGCGGCTGGGAACATGGGAAGACAGCACCAGGGAAATAAACTGTTGTTGGAACCTCGGAAACAACAAGAGTGGGTAGTCGGAGACCAGGTCATGGTCCGAAACTACGCCAGGGTAGGGAGTTTTGAACCACTGTACATGGGGCCATACAGCATTGTAGACAAGGCCAGCCCCATGGTTTATGCAGTGAAGACGCCCCGACGTACCAAATGGTTTCACATCAACCAGTGTAAACTGTTTAAACCGGGTACACAAGGGCCACCAAAGGGGACCAGGTCTGAGAACAAAGATCCTCAGCCTGTAACAGAGTCACAGACCACACAGGCTGGAGCAGTAGCCTGCGTGAAGGGAGAGGCCATCCCATTGGAGTGGGAGGTCTCATCTTTTGAATGGGATTTAGGCAGGGGAGAGCCCGAACAGCTCAACCTCGCTTTAGACCCAATCACGGAGGAGGAAGAGTCAGAGGACGGCAGTCCCGCCCTCGACTCAAGCTTGGGGGAGGTAGGGAGTGGGGGTGGAGACTCGTTACCTGTAGGGACAGGTGAGGTGGAGTCGGAAGCCACAGATCCCGACCCCGGGGGGGCGGAGCCTGAGGGAAGGGAGCTGGAGCCGGCAGCTGTGGAGGAACCACAGGCTGTAACGGTAAAAGTCACAACCCCCGGTCCATCGGCCCCAGGAGCCCAACCCAAAGCAGCCCCTCGTAGGTCGGCTCGAGCGCCCCAGCCCAGAAAATTTTGGCCAGATTCTCCCCATCCTCCCCAACCACGGTTTAAAGCAGCCCCAGGAAGACATGATCCCCGTTCAGCAGCGACAGGCTGCGGGGGATCAAAGCCAAAGATCAATGCAGCCCCACCGCAGGGTGTGGCACACGACAGACCTCACAGGGATTCGGAGAGCCGCCCCACGGAGGGCGGCGCTGTACCTACATCATTTTGTTGGTTACAGAAACCTGGGATACGATGGAAAGGATTGTCGTCGCGTTCATGGTGATCGGGTGCGGGTGGGCCTACCGAGGCCGCACCAAGGACGTCATCATTTTCGGGTGCTCCGGGGACACGGCCCCCATCGCAACGGATGGGACGGGGGAGCGAGAGGTAGAGGAAACTGCCACCTACTTCCACCAAGGGAGATGGCCAGGTTGGCTGGGAACGAATTCTACGGAATATTCCAGCAATTTCGGTTTTGCCTACCAAGAGACTTCATTAACGTGCCCTCGAGTGAGGATCCTAGCGCCCAGAGTCAGCGTCACCGTGGGAAAGAGGATTTGTCTGGTGTGCAATGGGAACGTACCACCAAGGCGATGGTGGTGGCTACGAAAGCTGGGAAAGGACATGAGAAACTCTACGGTCGAGTGGGAGCGACTGGGTAATAATACCCATCGGACTATTACGGGAACTCACGGACAATTACGTGTGTGTTGGGACAAATGGTGGGAACCAGATGAGGGAATATATGTCTGTATGTGGGGTTCGAGACACGTCTGCCCCAAGGGCGTGTCCATCTTCTTCCAGAGGCAGTGGCAGGATGAAGGGAAGGGGATGAGATGGGATGTTAGCACTCGAGCGTGCGGAGCCCCATACTCCCCTATTCCGGTGAACGCCACTGAACTCATCACCCGCCCATGCAAGCCCCTGCCCACGCTTCCGGTAGCACTAGCCCAGAAAGGAGGGTGCCCAACCACCACCAAGGGACCCGGGAACGGTTTAGTATTGGTACCCACCGGTCAGGTGCTGTACCAAGGGGTACACTACGCGGTGGCCTCAGTGATTTTAAATCTCACTGAGGTAAGATTGCCGGAGTGGTGTCCCAAAGAAACGGAACAATTATACCAGGTCCTGTTAACCCGTATGTTTAGACAATTTTACGAATTTGACTTTGCCGACATCGACAGAGACAAATTATACACCACACCGCCAGAAGTTTTGGATCGAGTCGGGAGGCAAAGAAGGGGTACTGTAAATGACATATTCACTGCTTTTAATACCGGGACATCTGTTGTCAACGCTCTAGATAACGTGGAGCTGCAGACACAGATCAACGGTTTAAATGCCCAGTTAAGGAACATATTGACAGACGAAAACAAGGTCGTGGGTTCTGAGTTGCATGAGGACCAGGCCATGACACTACACTTTAAGGACATAATTGCTGAGCTGGAGAAACACGCGAGAACGGTAAATGCACTCATTAAGGAGGATCGGAATGCGTCCGATCAAGCTGCGCAAAACGAGGCCTGTGTGCTGTACGGGGCGTGGTTACTGGGTGAGGGCCGCAGTAATCTTGAGGATTTAAAACAGGGTTTGGTCCCGTCCTGGATCAGCAACAAGCACTTGCAAGCGCTCCACCCTTTTGAGAATGCATTAAGCCCGTGCCAGCTCAGGCTAGCCGCAGAAGCATACCCAGTTCCAGTGGACTGCGGACATTCGAATCACACTATTATGGGAATAGTAGTAAGAATGCCGGTGTTGGGTCCCGCAGCAAAGCCCGCCCCGGTATACAGAGTAGAGAACATTGGAGTCATTCAGGGGGGCGCACACATTTGTTGCGCAGTGGTCCCGCCTTACGTCATCAGATGGGAGCGTACGATGACAGGCACCGACCTCTCGGGATGTCGGAGCCGGGGAGCACACATCATCCTGTGTCCCCAGCACTTGAATGCCTTTTTGAAACCACAGTGTGGGTTCAGAACCGCTAGCGCGAAGCCGGTGAATTGCACCATGGAGGCAATGGCAGAGGACCATGTGCCCCCACAGGTAGCATATATTGGGGGTGGGACATACTGCGTCACCACTGCAGCGCCTCAGTACCGATATGGACAACACGAGTGGTGTTCGGTCGGTGATAGCAGTTTCTGTTTCAAACCCAGGGCCGAGGTTCAAGTGGCACAACAACGAATTGTTCCCATTCCTGCGCCCTCCACCGTACACATCACTATCAAAGAGAATTTCACAGACTTACAACGATTTGTCGCGCATTTTGGTTATGTCATTCCCCCTCTTCCCGAACACCTCACCAAGATTTTAAAAGCCGTTATAATTTCGCAGAAACATTTCTACACACTGGAGCAGAAGACTTTAGAGATAGGAAAAGACATATTGGACATAACCATCCCACCATGGTGGGACTTGTTCACCAACATAGAGGTCCCCGCCTGGATTAGAATAGCATCCCATATCCTAGTAGTATGTCAGGTTTTGATTGTGATATTTTTGCTCTTCGTGCATTGCAAAAGAGGCAAACGCCTCCAGAGGCACGAGAACACAGGAGAATGGAGAGAACGCTATTTGCGAATGGGGGAAGCAGATACCCCACTCTAATCTGCT
The DNA here is from genome assembly GCF_052327205.1 of Somniosus microcephalus. Taxonomy (NCBI): domain Eukaryota; kingdom Metazoa; phylum Chordata; class Chondrichthyes; order Squaliformes; family Somniosidae; genus Somniosus; species Somniosus microcephalus. The sequence goes on along the minus strand of NC_140987.1, from coordinate 301,432,607 downwards.
AGTATAAGATTAAGCGTCCCTCCATTTAAAATTTTTTTGTGATTGTTTTGGGTTATAAGGAAATAAGTATTGTTATGTTATTAGTTGTTCTTAAGTTTTTTTGGATTAATAAAAGATGCATGCAGATGGTGCCAGGGGGTATCAACCCCCGCACATCTGACAAGTGAATGTGTTATAGTTTAAAATACGCTGTCTATGATTGTCCAAATGTACAAAAGGTAATTTTCGTTTTCTGCGGAAATGGGAACTGCATGTGTCGTGAGGGTCATAGATAGCTAAGTGCCAGGAATGTTTGGATGTGGGGAATCAGGGAATATTTGCTCATCAAGGATTATTGATACTTTAAGCAAGCTATCAGTATCACAGGGGGGCCTGTAAGATTCGCAATTTTCAGCAAAAATCACGCAAGAAAACTGGATAAAATAAGACTGTTTATTGACCAAAGTAAGCTTGCACAGAAAAACCTTTGATAAAAGGGCATACAAAATGGCCGCCAGGCCCCGTGATCAGTTTATGAACCATTTTATTTCTGTTACTGCAAGCCAGACGGGCTTGTGGATTGAAGACAGTGAGCCCGCGAAAGCCAGTATCTGGGAACCGAAACTCAGAGCAACAGCATACATATTCAATGGATTATAAGTACAGGATGGGGCCCATCAAGATATGGGCGGACAATGTAAAAACACTTATACCCATTTATCGTACAAAAGAAAAACCGTTTAGCAGCCATCAAGGAAAATGTCCGGACCGATCAATATGCGAACCGAGCCGCGGTGACAATGCAAAGGACATTAACAGACATTATCGGCCAGGAAGGCCAGTTCAAGTTATCACCGGCTCCGTTACAAGACAAAGCGCCCCTGCAGAGATTTCTGCCCGCCAAAATTAATACAAAGACAGGACTATGATTTGGCGGGAGATAAGACTGTCCCAAAAGAGTATAACTATGGATTGAAAGTCCATCTAAGTTACTTCTTCACTGCTACGGCTTCTTGTTGGGCGACTTCAGGCTTCCATTTCTTCAAGAACTTTCTTCTACGAGGAATGAACGAAGGGCGGACGGTGCCCGGATCGGCGCCTCTTCCACTTCGGCAGATCGATGAAAACGTTTTCGTCTTTTTAAAGACGGACGGTTTCGGATAAAGGACAACGTGGCCGGTGTTCAGCCAAACAAGGCTCGGCCACGACGAGAGGACGACAAGGGTGGCCTGGGTACTGGGGTCGGGAGATCATCGACGACCCAGGCCGACGGAGAAGAAACCCTCTGGAGAACCGGCGATCGATGCCACAAGATTCTCCCATGTGCATAACCTGCATCTAGGTCTACTCCATGAACCCAAATCCACGATTGTGGATCTCAACCTTGACGAGCGCTCATCGAGGCTGGGTCTACCCCACCGCCTCGAGGGAGGAGAGAATATCGACTGCGCCAGAAGCTTCCAATCCACGTGACGACGGGAAGCGGTGTCAAAAAGTCTGCGAACCCCTTTTCGCGATTTCGAGAGTGGTGAGCATGATCCCAAGTTCCCCAGGTCGAAACTTAGTTTAGGTATAGGGGAGGGAGTTAAGGGAAATCGTAATGTGTTTCCCCTTTTACGATGTGCCGTGTGTTCCCCATTTCCATAGAGTCAAGTTCATAAATTTGTGCATGATTGTAGTTACTTTAATCTGTGCCTATGACATGTATTTTGTAATGCTTCAAACTGTTCAAAAATAAAAGCATCCATTTCATGCTATTCAGCCTGGTCTATTGAGTCCTCTTCTCTGCACTACTGTTCTCTGCATCTAAGTCCAAGGTCTAGAACCGTAGGGGGGGTGGGTCGAACCACTCAAGGGTAATTCTTGCACGAAGCCTGGCAGGGGGCCAGAACGGGCAAGAGAGCAGAAAAAACCCCTACAACAAGGAAACTGCAGAAAGACTTCTGTCAGTCGCTGGAAGCTGTCAGGATGGCTGCTGCACTCCAGTGCTCAGTCGCTGATGGAGGCTTCAGAGTCCTAAAGCCTGTCGCTTCTAGTGGGGTGGTGATGTTTGAAACCTCTCTTCAACTGCCGCAGGGTAAGAACCTGACTCGTCGCCAGTGTTAAGTATGTGTATTGTATTGAACAATTAACACAAAGACTTAAACGTATAACTCAAACAGGTCTTTACTGGTTGGAGGTAGGGACTATACGTAGGTCTTTACTTCATGCCCACAGGCGGGAACTGAGGGGAGATCAGTACCCACAGTACTATTTATACCCCTATGGCCAGGAGTGGTACTGCGTATCACTACGCCCTACAAGTAGTGCAGTCCTGTCCATAGGTTCAAAGTAGCACACATATTACATACACAACACCACCCATTCGCTCTCTCTCTTCCCCCCAGTCGCTCTGTCCCTTCCCCCCAGTCGCTCTCTCTCTTCCCCCCAGTCGCTCTCTCACTCTTCCCCCAGTCGCTGTCCCTCTCTTCCCCCCAGTCGCTCTGTCTCTTCCCCCCAGTCGCTCTCTCTCTTCCCCCCAGTCGCTCTCTTACTCTTCCCCCAGTCGCTGTCTCTCTCTTCCCCCCAGTCGCTCTCTCTCTCTCTTCCCAACAGTCGCTCTCACTCTCTCTTCCCCCCAGTCACTCTCTCTCTCTTCCCCCCAGTCGCTCTCTCTCTCTTCTCCCCAGTCGCTCTCTCTTCCGACCAGTCGCTGTCTCTCTTCCACCCAGTCGCTCTCTCTCTTCCCCCCAGTCGCTCTCTCTCTCTCTTCCCCCCAGTGGCTCTCTCTCTCTCTTCCCCCAGTCGCTCTCTGTCTCTCATCCTCCCAGTCGCTCTCTCTCTCTCTTCCCCCCAGTCGCTCTCTCTCTTACCCCCAGTCGCTCTCTCTCTCTCTTTTCCCCAGTAGCTCTGTCTCTCTCTTCCCCCCGTCACTCTCTCTCTCTTGCCCCCAGTCGCTCTCTCTCTCTCTTCCCCCCAGTTGCTCTCTCTCTCTCTTCCCCCAGTCACTCTCTCTCTCTCTTCCCCCCAGTCACTTTCTCTCTTCCCCCCAGTCGCTGTCTCTATTCCCATCAGTCGCTCTCTCTCTCTCACCCCCCCAATCGCTCTCTCTGACTTCCTTCCAGTCGCTTTCTCTCTCTCTTCCCCCCGTCGCTCTCTCTCTCTCTCTTCCCCCGTCACTCTCTCTCTCTCTCTTCCCCCTAGTCGCTCTCTCATTCTTTTCCCCCGTTGCTCTCTCTCTCTCTTCCCCCAGTCATTCTCTCTCTCTCTTCCCCCTAGTTGCTCTCTCTCTCTCTTCCCCCCAGTCACTCTCTCTCTTCCCCCAAGTCGCTCTCTCTCTCTCTTCCCACCAGTCGCTCTCTCTCTCGCTTCCCCCCAGTCACTCTCTCTCTCTTCCGCCCAGTCGCTCTCTCTCTCGCTTTTACCCCCAGTCATTCTCTCTCTCTCTCTTCCCCCCAGTCGCTCTCTCTCTCTCTTCCCCCCAGTCACTCTCTCTCTCTTCCCCCCAGTCGCTCTCTCTCTCTCTTCTCCCCAGTCGCTCTCTCTTCCGACCAGTCGCTGTTTCTCTTCCCCCCAGTCGCTCTCTCTCTTCCCCACAGTCACTCTCTCTCTCTCTTCCCCCCAGTCGCTCTCTCTCTCTCTTCCTCCCAGTCGCTCTCTCTCTCTCTTCCCCCCAGTCGCTCTCTCTCTCTCTTCCCCCCAGTCGCTCTCCCTCTCTCTTCCTCCCAGTCGCTCTCTCTCTCTCTTCCCCCCAGTCACTCTCCTTCTCTCTTCCCCCCAGTCGCTCTCTCTCTCTCTTCCCCCCGTCGCTCTCTCTCTCTCTTCCCCCCAGTCGCTCTGTCTCTTTCTTCCTCCCAGTCTCTCTCTCTCTCTCTTCCCCCCAGTCGCTCTCCCTTTTTCTTACCCCCAGTTGCTCTCTCTCTCTTCCCCCAGTCACTCTCTCTCATCCTTCCAGTCGCTCTCTCTCTCTCTTTCCGCCAGTCGCCCTCTCTCTCTCTTCCCCCCCAGTCGCTCTCGCTCTTCCCCCCAGTCGCTGTCTCTCTTCCCCTCGTCGCTCTCTCTCTCTCTTCCCCCCAGTCGCTCTCTCTCATCCTTCCAGTCGCTCTCTCTCTCTCTTTCCGCCAGTCGCCCTCTCTCTCTCTTCCCCCCCAGTCGCTCTCTCTCTCTCTTCCCTCTAGTCGCTCTCTCTCTCTTCCCCCCAGTCGCTCTCTCTCTCTCTTCCCCCCAGTCGCTCTGTCTCTCTCTTGCCCCAGTCGCACTCTGTATCTCTTCCCCCAGTCGTTCTCTCTCTCTCTTCCCCCCAGTCGCTCTCTCTCTCTCTTCCCCCCAGTTGCTCTCTCTCTCTCTTCCCCCCAGTCGCTCTCTCTTCCCCCCAGTCGCTTTCTCTCTTCCCCTCAGTCGATCTCTCTCTCTCTTCCCCCCCAGTCGCTCTCTCTCTCTTCCCCACAGTGGCTCTCTCTCTTCCCCCAAGTCGTTCTCTCTCTTCCCCCAGTCGCATTCTCTCTTCCTCCCAGTCGCTCTCTCTATATCTTTCCCCCAGTCGCTCTCTCTCTCTCTTCCCCCCAGTCGCTCTCTCTCTCTTCCCCCAGTCGCTCTGTCTCTCTCTTCCCCCAGTCGCTCTCTCTCTCTCTTCCCCCAGTCGCTCTCTCTCTCTTTCCCCCAGTCATTCTCTCTCTCTCTTTCCCCTAGTCGCTCTCTCTCTCTCTTCCCCCCAGTCGCTCTCTCTCTCTCTTCCCGGGGTCGCTCTCTCTCTTCCCCCCAGTCGCTCTCTCTCTTCCCCCCAGTCACTCTCTCTCTTCCCCCCAGTCGCTCTCTCTCTTCCCTTCAGTCGCTCTCTCTCTTCCCCCCAGTCTCTCTCTCTCTCTTCCCACCAGTCGCTCACTCTCTTCCCCCCAGTCGCTCTCTCTCTCTCTTCCCCCCAGTCGCTCTCTCTCTCTCTTCCCGGGGTCGCTCTCTCTCTTCCCCCCAGTCGCTCTCTCTCTTCCCCCTAGTCGCTCTCTCTCTTCCCCCCAGTCGCTCTCTCTTCCCCCCAGTCGCTCTCTCTCTTCCCCCCAGTCACTCTCTCTCTTCCCCCGTCGCTCTCTCTCTTCCCCCCAGTCGCTCGCTCTCCTCCCCCCTGTCCCGCTCTCTCTTCCCCCAGTCGCTCTCTCTCTTCCCCCCAGTCACTCTCTCTCTCTCTTCCCCCCAGTCGCTCAATCTCTCTCTTTTACCCCCAGTCACTCTCTCTCTCTCTTCCCCCCAGTCGCTCTCTCTCTCTCTGCCCCCCAGTCGCTCTCTCTCTATCTTCCCCCCAGTCGCTCTCTCTCTCGCTTCCCCCCAGTCGCTCTCTCTCTCTCTTCCCCCCAGTTGCTCTCTCTCTCTCTTCCCCCCAGTCGCTCTCTCTTCCCCCCAGTCGCTTTCTCTCTTCCCCTCAGTCGATCTCTCTCTCTCTTCCCCCCCAGTCGCTCTCTCTCTCTTCCCCACAGTGGCTCTCTCTCTTCCCCCAAGTCGTTCTCTCTCTTCCCCCAGTCGCATTCTCTCTTCCTCCCAGTCGCTCTCTCTATATCTTTCCCCCAGTCGCTCTCTCTCTCTCTTCCCTCCAGTCGCTCTCTCTCTCTTCCCCCAGTCGCTCTGTCTCTCTCTTCCCCCAGTCGCTCTCTCTCTCTCTTCCCCCAGTCGCTCTCTCTCTCTTTCCCCCAGTCATTCTCTCTCTCTCTTTCCCCTAGTCGCTCTCTCTCTCTCTTCCCCCCAGTCGCTCTCTCTCTCTCTTCCCGGGGTCGCTCTCTCTCTTCCCCCCAGTCGCTCTCTCTCTTCCCCCCAGTCACTCTCTCTCTTCCCCCCAGTCGCTCTCTCTCTTCCCTTCAGTCGCTCTCTCTCTTCCCCCCAGTCTCTCTCTCTCTCTTCCCACCAGTCGCTCACTCTCTTCCCCCCAGTCGCTCTCTCTCTCTCTTCCCCCCAGTCGCTCTCTCTCTCTCTTCCCGGGGTCGCTCTCTCTCTTCCCCCCAGTCGCTCTCTCTCTTCCCCCTAGTCGCTCTCTCTCTTCCCCCCAGTCGCTCTCTCTTCCCCCCAGTCGCTCTCTCTCTTCCCCCCAGTCACTCTCTCTCTTCCCCCGTCGCTCTCTCTCTTCCCCCCAGTCGCTCGCTCTCCTCCCCCCTGTCCCGCTCTCTCTTCCCCCAGTCGCTCTCTCTCTTCCCCCCAGTCACTCTCTCTCTCTCTTCCCCCCAGTCGCTCAATCTCTCTCTTTTACCCCCAGTCACTCTCTCTCTCTCTTCCCCCCAGTCGCTCTCTCTCTCTCTGCCCCCCAGTCGCTCTCTCTCTATCTTCCCCCCAGTCGCTCTCTCTCTCGCTTCCCCCCAGTCGCTCTCCCCCTTCCCCTCAGTCACTGTCTCTCTTCCCCCCAGTCACTCTCTCTCTTCCTCCCAGTCGCTCTCTCACTCTCTTTCCCCCAGTCGCTCTCTCTCACTTCCCCCCAGTCCCTCTCTTCTCTGTTCACCCCAGTCGCTCTCTCTCTCTCTTCCCCCCAGTCGCTCTCTCTCTCTCTTCCCCCCAGTCGCTCTCTCTCTCTTCCCCCAAGTCGCTCTCTCTCTCTCTTCCCACCAGTCGCTCTCTCTCTCTCTTCCCCCCAGTCACTCTCTCTCTCTTCCCCCCAGTCGCTCTCTCTCTCTCTTCTCCCCAGTCGCTCTCTCTTCCGACCAGTCGCTGTCTCTCTTCCCCCCAGTCGCTCTCTCTCTTCCCCCCAGTCGCTCTCTCTCTCTCTTCCCCCCAGTGGCTCTCTCTCTCTCTTCCCCCAGTCGCTCTCTCTCTCTCTTCCCCCCAGTCGCTCTCTCTCTCTCTTCCTCCCAGTCGCTCTCTCTCTCTTCCCCCAGTCGCTCTCTCCCTCTTCCCCCCATTCGCACTCTCTCTCTCTTCCCCCCAGTCGCTCTCTCTCTCTCTTCCCCCCAGTCGCTCTCTCTCTCTTACCCCCAGTTGCTCTCTCTCTCTCTTCCCCCCAGTCGCTCACTCTCTCTCTCTTCCCCCTAGTTGCTCTCTCTCTCTTCCCCAGTCACTCTCTCTCTCTCTCTTCCCCCCAGTCGCTCTCTCTCTTCCCCCCAGTCGCTCTCTCTATTCCCATCAGTCGCTCTCTCTCTCTTCCTTCCAGTCATTCTCTCTCTCTCTTCCCCCCGTCGCTCTCTCTCTCTCTCTTCCCCCCGTTGCTCTCTCTCTTCTTCCCCGTCATTCTCTCTCTCTCTTCCCCCTAGTCGCCCTCTCTCTCCCCCCCAGTCACTCTCTCTCTCTCTTCCCCCCGTCGTTCTCTCTCTCTCTTCCCCCTAGTCGCTCTCTCATTCTTTTCCCCCCGTTGCTCTCTCTCTTCTTCCCCGTCATTCTCTCTCTCTCTTCCCCCTAGTCGCCCTCTCTCTCCCCCCCAGTCACTCTCTCTCTCTCTTCCCACCAGTCGCTCTCTCTCTCGCTTCCCCCCAGTCACTCTCTCTCTCTTCCCCCGTCGCTCTCTCTCTCTCTTCCCCCCAGTCGCTCTCTCTCTCTTTTCCTCCCAGTCGCTCTCTCTCTCTCTTCCCCCCAGTCGCTCTCTCTCTCTCTTCCCCCCAGCCGCTCTCCCTCTCTCTTCCTCCCAGTCACTCTCTCTCTCTTCCCCCCAGTCGCTCTCTCTCTCTCTTCCCCCCAGTCGCTCTCTCTCTCTCTTCCGCCCAGTCGCTCTCTCTCTCTTCCCCCCAGTCGCTCTGTCTCTTTCTTCCCCCAGTCGCTCTCTCTCTCTCTTCCCCCAGTCGCTCTCTCTCTTTCTTCCCCCCAGTCACTCTCTCTCTCTCTTCCCCTCAGTCGCTCTCTCTCTTCCCCCCAGTCGCTGTCTCACTTCCCCGCAGTCACTCTCTCTCTCTCTTCCCCCTGTTCGCTCTCTCTCTCTTCCTTCCAGTCGCTCTCTCTCTCTCTTCCCCCCAGTCGCTCTGTCTCTCTCTTCCCCCCAGTCGCACTCTCTCTTCCCCCCAGTCGATCTCTCTCTCTCTTCCCCCCCAGTCGCTCTCTCTCTCTTCCCCACAGTGGCTCTCTCTCTTCCACCTGTTAAGTATGTGTATTGTATTGAACAATTAACACAAAGACTTAAACGTATAACTCAAACAGGTCTTTACTGGTTGGAGGTAGGGACTATACGTAGGTCTTTACTTCATGCCCACAGGCGGGAACTGAGGGGAGATCAGTACCCACAGTACTATTTATACCCCTATGGCCAGGAGTGGTACTGCGTATCACTCCGCCCTACAAGTAGTGCAGTCCTGTCCATAGGTTCAAAGTAGCACACATATTACATACACAACACCACCCATTCGCTCTCTCTCTTCCCCCCAGTCGCTCTGTCCCTTCCCCCCAGTCGCTCTCTCTCTTCCCCCCAGTCGTTCTCTCACTCTTCCCCCAGTCGCTGTCCCTCTCTTCCCCCCAGTCGCTCTGTCTCTTCCCCCCAGTCGCTCTCTCTCTTCCCCCCAGTCGCTCTCTTACTCTTCCCCCAGTCGCTGTCTCTCTCTTCCCCCCAGTCGCTCTCAGTCTCTCTTCCCCCCAGTCACTCTCTCTCTCTTCCCCCCAGTCGCTCTCTCTCTCTTCTCCCCAGTCGCTCTCTCTTCCGACCAGTCGCTGTCTCTCTTCCACCCAGTCGCTCTCTCTCTTCCCCCCAGTCGCTCTCTCTCTCTCTTCCCCCCAGTGGCTCTCTCTCTCTCTTCCCCCAGTCGCTCTCTGTCTCTCATCCTCCCAGTCGCTCTCTCTCTCTCTTCCCCCCAGTCGCTCTCTCTCTTACCCCCAGTCGCTCTCTCTCTCTCTTTCCCCCAGTCGCTCTGTCTCTCTCTTCCCCCCGTCACTCTCTCTCTCTTCCTCCCAGTCGCTCCCTCTCTCTCTTCCCCCCGTCGCTCTCTCTCTCTCTCCCCCCTAGTCGCTCTCTCTCTCTCTTCCCCCCAGTCACTCTCTCTCTCTCTTCCCCCAAGTCGCTCTCTCTCTCTCTTCCAACAAGTCGCTCTCTCTCTCGCTTCCCACCAGTCACTCTCTCTCTCTTCCCCCCAGTCGCTCTCTCTCTCGCTTTTACCCCCAGTCATTCTCTCTCTCTCGCTTCCCCCCAGTCGCTCTCTCTCTTCCCCTCAGTCGCTGTCTCTCTTCCCCCCAGTCGCTCTCTCTCTTCCCCCCAGTCGCTCTCTCTCTCTCTTTCCCCCAGTCGCTCTCTCTCACTTCCCCCCAGTCCCTCTCTCTCTCTCTTCACACCAGTCGCTCTCTCTCTCTCTTCCCCCCTGTGATGAAATATTCCATTTATCACTGCCTGTGACTGTGGTTGGTTTCAGGTTTCAGTTCCCTTACCTCAGTTCCGTCTCCTCACCATTGTATTGTACATTGTAATGTATTGTGTGTAGGGCTCCGCCCATACCTGGCCCCTATGTAAGCAAGCTCAGTCTGGCATCATATCCAGTACTGCAGACCTCCAGATGGAAGATACCTCTCTCCACTGCGTGTTACCTTCTAAGTTAATAAAGCCTTGTTTTGTTTCGTTAACATCGAGTCTCGGAATTATTGAGGCACATCACCCCCAGTCGCTCTCTCTCTTCCCCCCAGTCGCTTTCTCTCTCTCTTTCCCCCAGTCGCTCTCTCTCACTTCCCCCCAGTCCCTCTCTCTCTCTCTTCACTCCAGTCGCTCTCTCTCTCTCTTCCCCCAAGTCGCTCTCTCTCTCACTTTCCACCAGTCGCACTCTCTCTCTCTTCCCCCCAGTCACTCTCTCTCTCTTCCCCCCAGTCGCTCTCTCTCTCTCTTCTCCCCAGTCGCTCTCTCTTCCGACCAGTCATTGTCTCTCTTCCCCCCAGTCGCTCTCTCTCTTCCCCACAGTCACTCTCTCTCTCTCTTCCCCCCAGTCGCTCTCTCTCTCTTCCTCCCAGTCGCTCTCTCTCTCTCTTCCCCCCAGTCGCACTCTCCCTCTCTCCCCCCCAGTCGCACTCTCTCTCTCTTCCCCCCAGTCGCTCTCTCTCTCTCTTTCCCCCGGTCGCTCTCCCTCTCTCTTCCTCCCAGTCGCTCTCTCTCTCTCTTCCCCCCGTCGCTCTCTCTCTCTCTTCCCGCCAGTCGCACTCTCACTCTCTTCCCCCCAGTCACTCTCCTTCTCTCTTCCCCCAGTCGCTCTCTCTCTCTCTTCCCCCCAGTCGCTCTCTCTCTCTCTTCCCCCCAGTCGCTCTGTCTCTTTCTTCCTCCCAGTCGCTCTCTCTCGCTCTTCCCCCCAGTCGCTCTCCCTTTTTCTTACCCCCAGTTGCTCTCTCTCTCTCTTCCCCCAGTCACTCTCTCTCTCTCTTCCCCCCAGTTGCTCTCTCTCTCTCTTCCCGGGGTCGCTCTCTCTCTTCCCCCCAGTTGCTCTCTCTCTGCCCCCCAGTCACTCTCTCTCTTCCCCCCAGTCGCTCTCTCTCTTCCCTTCAGTCGCTGTCTCTCTTCCCCCCAGTCTCTCTCTCTCTCTTCCCACCAGTCGCTCACTCTCTTCCCCGCAGTCGCTTTCTCTCTTCCCCCTAGTCGCTCTCTCTCTTCCCCCCAGTCGCTCTCTCTCTTCCCCCCAGTCACGCTTTCTCTTCCCCCGTCGCTCTCTCTCTTCCCCCCAGTCGCTCGCTCTCCTCCCCCCAGTCCCGCTCTCTCTTCCCCCAGTCGCTCTCTCTCTTCCCCCCAGTCACTCTCTCTCTCTCTTCGCCCCAGTCGCTCAATCTCTCTCTTTTACCCCCAGTTGCTCTCTCTCTCTCTTCCCCCCAGTCGCTCTCTCTCTCGCTTCCCCCCAGTCGCTCTCCCTCTTCCCCTCAGTCGCTGTCTCTCTTCCCCCCAGTCGCTCTCTCTCCTCCCCCCAGTCACTCTCTCTCTTCCCCCGTCGCTCTCTCTCTTCCCCCCAGTCGCTCGCTCTCCTCCCCCCAGTCCCGCTCTCTCTTCCCCCAGTCGCTCTCTCTCTTCCCCCCAGTCACTCTCTCTCTCTCTTCCCCCCAGTCGCTCAATCTCTCTCTTTTACCCCCAGTTGCTCTCTCTCTCTCTTCATCCCAGTCGCTCTCTCTCTCTCTTCCCCCAGTCGCTCTCTCCCTCTCTTCCCCCCATTCGCACTCTCTCTCTCTTCCCCCCAGTCGCTCTCCTTCTCTCTTCCCCCCAGTAGCTCTCTCTCTCTTACCCCCAGTCGCTCTCTCTCTCTCTTCCCCCCAGTCGCTCTGTCTCTCTCTTCCCCCAGTCGCTCTCTCTCTCTCTTCCCCCAGTCGCTCACTCTCTCTCTCTTCCCCCTAGTTGCTCTCTCTCTCTTCCCCAGTCACTCTCTCTCTCTCTTCCCCCCAGTCGCACTCTCTCTTCCCCCCAGTCGCTGTCTCTATTCCCATCAGTCGCTCTCTCAGTTCAGTTCAGTTCAGTTCAGTTCAAATGCTTTATTGGCATGAAAGTTTACAGAGAACCATATTGCCAAAGCTTACATAGCAAAAAGGTACAGTTTTCCAACATTCTGTAGGTGTCAATCGATTTGACATTTGTTGGGTACATACAATATTACTTTTAAACAATATTAATTTTAAACAGTCTTAATTTTAAACAGTCCTCAGGTTGTGACATGTTGTTACATATTTGGCCCCTAGGTATGGTCTGTCTCCTTCTCCTAGGACTAATCTCAATTTTGACAGATCATCCAATTCCTTGAAATCTGGGGTTGTTTGGCTTAGCTTGTTGAATAATATGTTTCTTGATGTGTTGAATTTTTCGCATTTTAGGAGGAAATGCATCTCTGTTTCAACCTCGCCGGCCAGACATTGATCGCATATTCTATTCTCTCTAGGCTGCCAGGATTTCTTGTATCTGCCTTTTTCAATTTCCAGTTGGTGGTCGCTTAGTCTGTACCTGGTGAGGGTCTGTCTCTGTTTTGTGTCTCTGATGGTCGTGAGGTAGTCTGCCAGTTTATATTCTCTTTTTAGGGCCCGGTAACATTCTAATCTGCTTTGGCTTTCGGTTATTTTGTTCCAATGTTCCAGGTAGGTTTCTTTGCATTTTTTAATGATTTGGTTCACTCGGATTGGTGTTTGGACGGCTGTGTTGGTCTGGGGCTGTGTTGGTCTCTCTCTTCCTCCCAGTCGCTCTCTCTCTCTTCCTTCCAGTCATTCTCTCTCTTTCTTCCCCCCGTTGCTCTCTCTCTCTCTCTTCCCCCCCGTCGTTCTCTCTCTCTCTTCCCCCTAGTCGCTCTCTCATTCTTTTCCCCCCGTTGCTCTCTCTCTTCTTCCCCCAGTCATTCTCTCTCTCTCTTCCCCCTAGTCGCTCTCTCTCTCCCCCCCAGTCACTCTCTCTCTCTCTTCCCCAAGTCGCTCTCTATCTCTCTTCCCACCAGTCGCTCTCTCTCTCGCTTCCCCCCGTCACTCTCTCTCTCTTCCCCCCGTCGCTCTCTCTCTTCCCTCCAGTCGCTCTCTCTCTCTTCCCCCCAGTCGCTCTCTCTCTCTCTTCCCCCCAGTCGCTCTCTCTCTCTTTTCCTCCCAGTCGCTCTCTCTCTCTCTTCCCCCCAGTCGCTCTCTCTCTCTCTTCCCCCCAGTCGCTCTCTCTCTCTCTTCCCCCCAGTCGCTCTTCCTCTCTCTTCCTCCCAGTCACTCTATCTCTCTCTTCCCCCCAGTCGCTCTCTCTCTCTCTTCCCCCCAGTCGCACTCTCACTCTCTTCCCCCCAGTCGCTCTCCTTCTCTCTTCCCCCCAGTCGCTCTCTCTCTCTCTTCCGCCCAGTCGCTCTCTCTCTCTTCCCCCCAGTCGCTCTGTCTCTTTCTTCCCCCAGTCGCTCTCTCTCTCTCTTCCCCCAGTCGCTCTCTCTCTTTCTTCCCCCCAGTCACTCTCTCTCTCTCTTCCCCCCAGTCGCTCTCTCTCTTCCCCCAGTCGCTGTCTCACTTCCCCGCAGTCGCTCTCTGTCTCTCTTCCCCCCATTCGCTCTCTCTCTCTTCCTTCCAGTCGCTCTCTCTCTCTCTTCCCCCCAGTCGCTCTGTCTCTCTCTTGCCCCAGTCGCACTCTCTATCTCTTCCCCCAGTCGCTCTCTCTCTCTCTTCCCCCCAGTCGCTCTCTCTCTCTCTCTTCCCCCAGTCGCTCTCTCTCTCTCTTCCCAACAGTCGCTCTCTCTCTTCCCACCAGTCGCTGTCTCTCTTCCCCCCAGTCGCACTCTCTTTCCCCCCAGTCGATCTCTCTCTCTCTTCCCCCCCAGTCGCTCTCTCTCTCTTCCCCACAGTGGCTCTCTCTCTTCCACCCATTCGCTCTCTCTCTTCCGCCCAGTCACTCTGTCTCTTCCCCCCAGTCGCTCTCTCTCTTCCCCCCAGTCGCTCTCTCACTCTTCCCCCAGTCGCTGTCCCTCTCTTCCCCCCAGTCGCTCTGTCTCTTCCCCCCAGTCGCTCTCTCTCTTCCCCCCAGTCGCTCTCTCACTCTTCCCCCAGTCGCTGTCTCTCTCTTCCCCCCAGTCGCTCTCTCTCTCTCTTCCCCCAAGTCGCTCTCTCTCTCTTCCCCCCAGTCACTCTCTCTCTCTCTTCCCCCCAGTCGCTCTCTCTCTCTCTTCCCCCCAGTCGCTCTCTCTCTCTCTTCCCCCCAGTCGCTCTGTCTCTCTCTTCCCCCAGTCGCTCTCTCTCTCTCTTCCCCCAGTCGCTCTCTCTCTCTTTCCCCCAGTCGTTCTCTCTCTCTCTTTCCCCTAGTCGCTCTCTCTCTCTCTTCCCCACAGTCGCTCTCTCTCTCTCTTCCCCTCTGTCGCTCTCTCTCTCTCTTCACCCCAGTTGCTCTCTCTCTCTCTTCCCCCCAGTTGCTCTCTCTCTCTCTTCCCCCGGTCGCTCTCTCTCTTGCCCCCAGTCGCTCTCTCTCTTCCCCCCAGTCGCTCTCTCTCTTCCCCCCAGTTGCTCTCTCTCTTCCCCCCAGTCCCTCTCTCTGTTCCCCCAGTCGCTCTCTCTCTTCCCTTCAGTCGCTCTCTCTCTTCCCCCCAGTCACTCTCTCTCTTCCCCCCAGTCGCTCTCTCTCTTCCCCCCAGTCGCTCTCTCTGTTCCTCCCCAGTCGCTCTCTCTGTTCCCCCCAGTCGCTCTCTCTCTTATCCGCCATTCACTCTCTCTCTTCCCACCAGTCGCTCACTCCCTTCCCCCAAGTCGCTCTCTCTCTTCCCCCCAGTCACTCTCTCTCTTCCCCCCAAGTCGCTCTCTCTCTTCCCCCCAGTCGCTCTCTCTCTTCCCCCGTCGTTCTCTCTCTTCCCCCCAGTCGCTCTCTCTCTAACCCCCAGTCCCTCTCTCTCTTCCCCCAGTCGCTCTCTCTCTTCCCCCTGTAGTGTATGTACCCGTCTACCTTTAAGAGAACTATTGTATGTAACCGTTCACCTTTAAGCGAACTACTTTAGGTGTGGCACTGCTTGTTTGGCTTCTGTATACTGTAATACTGACAGTGAGCACACCGGTATATAAGTGTTGTGGCATGATTCCTTGGGCAGATTCGCCCTGACCTTCGAATAGTAAAGACCTGTTTGTTTGTTATTCCTGAAGTCTGTGTCGTTATTAACTGTACAACCCACAGACTTTACAGTGGCGACGAGTCCGATCGTACCCTGCGGCAAGACTACCAAAGCAACGAAAGAGCGCCGAAGAGAGGCAACCGCCCTCGTCGTTCTGCTGGAAGAAAACACGAGGCTGCAGCAATGGAAAGGAGGAAGACTTCAGCAACAAAAGCTTCCAGCAGCAACAGGCACTGACTACCCTTCTACCACGGTGCGGAGTGAGCCGATCAGCAGGAAACAAGGCGGCCGCGGAGACTGTGAGTAGGGAAAAGTGTAACGAAATCCGGAGGATAAAGGCTGTGCACTCGACCACGGTCGAGGGGGAGCAGAGCTGGTCAGGAAGGCGGGTCCAACGGCGTCGTGAGATAGCCGGACCGCGATCGGCGGGAAAAGCCGGGCAGCGACCGAAGCCATGAAGCGCTGAGACCGGGAGCAGGCGCGGGAAGAGAGAAACTCAGCCGCAACCGGGGAGGGAAGCACCGGACTGCGTGAGGGCTGGGAGGCGAACGGGAGCCGGGCGTGTGGGAGAGGCAGAGCCGACCAAAGGAGGCTGCGCGAGTGCCAGTCCAGCGGCTGAACTGTTCTCCACCAACGGGGTACCCAGCGCCTGTAGAGCCGAACGTGGGGGAGAGAGAGACAGAGCCGAGCAAGGGGAGAGAGACTGCGCGAGAGCCAGTCCAGCGGCTGAACTGTTCTCCGTGAACGGGGTACCCAGCGCCGGTAGAGCCGAGCGAGCGGGAGAGAAAGACAGAGCCGAGTAAGGGGAGCTGTGCGGAAGCCAGCCCAGCGGCTGAACCTGTCCGCTGTGGGGAAAGCGTAACCCTCCCACCAGGGAAGAAATGCGGGAAGCCGCCATTAGGCGGAGAAGAAGACAGACGTGGGAGACCGCCATTGAAGGGGCAGGGAGAGAAGGAAAGAGCGGGAAACCGCCATTTTCGCGGGAAAAACCGCCATCTTAGAAATAAATAAATAATAAATAAGAATTTAAAGAAATACTTGTGCTGCTCCCAAGGAAAGGAAGATACCTAAGCGAGGGAATATTAACGATTTTAATTCTGAGATAGAAGACTGGGCCACGTACGTGGAACGCATCGAGATCTATTGTGAAGCCAACAAAATAGAGGAAGACGACAAAGCGATAACATTGCTAAACTCGATGGACGCAAAGACATACGGGCTCTTGAAGCATCTACTAGCACCAGCTAAACCGGCGGATCAGACTTTCGAAGGGATTGTGGCTGTTCTGAAGGACCACTTGAACCCCACACCGTTGATGTTGGCTGAACGATTCAAATTCTATGCAAGAACGCAACGAAAAACGAAAGCAACGCGGAATATTTGGTCGAACTGCGTAGGCTAGCGAAATGCTGCCAGTTTGGAGGGAATCTGACAGATGCACTGCGAGACAAGTTCGTATGCGGATTGTCCAAGGAAGGGACACAAAAGCGACTACTCGAAGAGAACGACC
Organism: Somniosus microcephalus; assembly: GCF_052327205.1. Taxonomy (NCBI): domain Eukaryota; kingdom Metazoa; phylum Chordata; class Chondrichthyes; order Squaliformes; family Somniosidae; genus Somniosus; species Somniosus microcephalus. The sequence continues at coordinate 301,416,713 of NC_140987.1, read as the reverse complement.
TCATACTTGACAGGGCTGTCCTTATAGCCGCATCGCACGAAGCCGCAGCGAAAGGAACGGCGGAAATGCAGCTAAAGGCGGCGGCACTCGGGGTGGACCAAATTACCTCAAGTACAACAAAATGCTATCGTTGTGGGAAGACAACACACGACCAGAATCAATGCTGGTTTAAGAACGAAGAATGTAGGAAATGTGGCAAACTGGGTCACATCACTAAGGTATGCCGGTCAGGGAAGAAGACCAACAACCAAAGGAAGCCACCACAAGAAAAGTACAACAAGGTACACAAGGTGGCTGAGAAGAGTTCAGACGAACAGAATTCAGACTCAGACCCAAACAGCCAGGAGCTGGGTAGTCTGAGAATTCACAATGTGAGTAAGGAAGCTGACCTACAAACTATCTGGGTCATACTAAAAATAGCTGGAGTCCAAGTAAGAATGGAGTTGGACACTGGATCAGCTCTATCAGTCATAAATCGAAGGGACTACCACCGGCTATTCTCTCACATACCCTTAAGAAATACTAAGTTTGTATTGCAGACATACACGGGGCATAAGGTATACCCCATGGGGAAGATAAGAGTCAAGGTGAGAGATAGGGGTAAAGAACACCCAAGAATGAACTTGTACGTATTATCTGAGGTAGGACCACCACTTCTAGGACGAGAGTGGATCAAGAAAATAGACATGGAATGGCACTATCTAAAAGCCATAATGAGTGAGGACTCGGTGCAAGCTATCAGCTCAGATTCTGAAACGGATGACGATAAGACCAACTCAAATATGGAAGACAAGGCTAAAATGAACTTGCCGACTATGGTGGAGAAAACGAAGACATGCATAAAGGCTTATGCTGCCGAGAAAAATAAAGCTTCAGAGCAGAACTCCAGTTTGACAGAGAATTCTGAGCCTGTTCAAGTTAAGGACTTATCCACGACGGAAGAACACCGAACTCGGACTCAAACTTATTTCAAAGTACGACAACAATTAGAACAGTTGAGTTACCGTCTCGTACAAGAGATGAAAACAATGGAAAAGTTCTGGGACACCGAATGGGAGAACCTGGAAAGACAGCAGAGGCAGCTAGGTCAAGCAAAGAGCGACCATAGAGCCATCGTGACCAATTACCGATCACATCTCCCTTATGATGTTCAGGAGTTAGAATATTTGCATGATCTAGATATACAGCATAAAGGCAAACCACGCTACACTGAGGATTTTGTTCTGCAATTGGAGACGGAGCTAGTGCAAGCAAGGTTAAGAGAAGCTGAATCGCAGTGTGCACTTAAAGATATGCAGAAAAAAATCTTGGACATGGAAAAGAGAAACGCTTCTTTACCTGATGTGAATAATGTGGCCATGTTGCAAGAGGAGCTTATAGGGGCGAAACTGAAAGAAGCTAAGCAAAGGATGTTGGAACTTGAAACACAGAACCAAATCAGCAGTAACCAGCTATGTCGAGCAGAGAAGGAGTGCTATGGTCTACATGAGAAGGTGCAATATCTCTCAGCCCAGAATAAGGGACTACTCACTCAGTTAAATGAAAGTAATCGGAAAATGGCTGAGATAGACTGCAGGAATAAAGAAGATTTGATGGCAGTGAGACTTCGAGAGGCAGATAGCATAGCAGCCTTGGCTGAACTCCAACAGGAAATTGCGAAAGAAGCAAATGAAGAGGAATCTTCAGGAAGCCAGGATGTTATTCCAGTTCTTCTCTACGACTCCTTACAAGCAGAGTGTGAGAAGTTGAAAGAACAGTATGAACAGGCCCAGGCTACAATTCTGGAGGGGGTTAACTCGGCAACCTCCGAAAAGCTAGTTTCAGTAGAAGCATATGAACAACTAAAGGTTGAACATGAGCAAGAAGTCCAAAGGCTGCAGGAAATTCTTGATGAGCTCAAGGCCAAGACAGACTCATCGGTATAAGTTCCATCCATAGATGAGAAATTAGAGGTGAAAGACATGGCAGAACATGAAAGACAAGATGTCCAAGAACTCATAAAAATATTGAAGGAAACCCAAGACAAATATGAGGCAGCAATGTCCGAGGTTCAACAACTTGAAGAACAGATTCAACTGGGAATCCTTTCAGTGGAAGAAAAGGAAACTGTAAGAAACACAGAGACTGTAAGAATGGTCCCTGAACATGAGCTAGAGAGCATCAGGGCGCAACTTTTCCGAGCGCTGAAAGCCAAAGTACAAGAGGAACAGAAGGTGGAAGCATTGGAGGAAAAGGTGGATGAAATGGAGAAGACTCTGATCCACAGTGTTCCCGTGGAAGAGTTAACGGTCAGCCAACTCCTTCATATGCTGAGGGAAAAGACTCTGCAATGGGAACAATCTGAACACGAGCTTCAATCTTCAACGGGAAGGAGTTCGGAGCTCTCAAAAGTTTGGGAAATAGCTGAGGTTGCAAAACAGACTTTACTGGGATGCCAAAAGTACGCTGAATCACGTCTATGTGAACAACAGAATGTTGAAACAGCTGCTCCAGTAGAAGGATTGAATAGCCCGATCAATCAATCCCCGAGGGAAGGGGAAGTATTGAAATCACAAATGAGGTCATTAGTGAAGGATTTGCAGGAAACCCAGGAAGAGCGGGATGAAGATGAATGCATGAAGAAGTCTTTTCAAGAAAGATGTCTAGGGAAGGAACCACAGTCAGCTAATGTCCAGATGGGTAAGGAGGAAGTAGAAGGCCCTCTCGCTGGCCTAACTCAGGACGAACCCGAATATTACCATGACCTGTTGAGTGACACTGAATATTACGAGGATGTGGTCTGCCCAGTTTGTGATGAAAACTCCCAAAGTGCCGAAATCAGGATGAAGCACTTAAAGTCGAAGGAACATAGAGAGTTGGTGGCACTACAGCTGGCAGCTGATAAGGGAGCCCCGAGAGTCTCCAAAAAGCAGAAAAGAAAAAGAAGAAGCAGAAGATGATAACTATCGCAAATATTATCACTTCTACCAGATCATGCATGGACCCTACGAAAGGAGTTAAATCAGTTGGGAAGTAGGAAAATATCAAAGCAACCCAATTGTTGTAAAAGTCAGCACTGCTGGTTCAGCAGGACGAAAGTTCAAGCTGTTACGTTAAGAAAAGGATATGGAGGAGTCACGCTAGCAATGTGAACCATCTACAACAAAGAGATGTTGTTCGGACCGAGTCAAGATCAGAGACTGAATCTGTGAACTGTTCCTGCAGAGACTGAACCTGTGAACTGTTTCCCACCGAGACTATGTCTGTAAATTGTTTTATATGAAGTTGAAGATATGTTATGTTTAATGGGGACTCTGTATGTAATAAGCTAAAAAGGGAGGATTGTAGTGTATGTACCCGTCTACCTTTAAGAGAACTATTGTATGTAATCGTTCACCTTTAAGAGAACTACTTTAGGTGTGGCACTACTTGTTTGGCTTCTGTATACTGTAATACCGACGGTGACCACACCGGTATATAAGTGTTGTGGCATGATTCCTTGGGCAGATTCGCCCTGACCTTCGAATAGTAAAGACCTGTTTGTTTGTTATTCCTGAAGTCTGTGTCGTTATTAACTGTACAACCCACAGACTTTACACCCCCCAGTCACTCTCTCTCTCTCTTCCCCCCAGTCGCTCCCTCTCTCTCTTTTACCCCCAGTCGCTCTCTCTCTCTCTTCCCCCCAGTCGCTCTCTCTCTCTTCCCCCAGTCGCTCTCTCTCTCTCTTCCCCCCAGTCGCTCTCTCTCTCTCTGCCCCCCAGTCGCTCTCTCTCTCGCTTCCCCCCAGTCGCTCTCTCTCTTCCCCTCAGTCGCTGTCTCTCTTCCCCCCTGTCGCTCTCTCTCTTCCCCCCAGTCACTCTCTCTCTCTTTCCCCCAGTCGCTCTCTCTCACTTCCCCAAAGTCCCTCTCTCTCTCTCTTCACCCCAATCGCTCTCTCTCTCTCTTCCCCCCAGTCGCTCTCTCTCTCTCTTCCCCCCAGTCGCTCTCTCTCTCTCTCTTCCCCAAGTCGCTCTCTCTCTCTCTTCCCACCAGTCGCTCTCTCTCTCTCTTCTCCCCAGTTGCTCTCTCTTGCGACGAGTCGCTGTCTCTCTTCCCCCCAGTCGCTCTCTCTCTTCCCCCCAGTCGCTCTCTCTCTCTTCCGCCCAGTCGCTCTCTCTCTCTCTTCCCCCCAGTCGCTCTCTCCCTCTCTTCCCCCCAGTCGCACTCTCTCTTCCCCCCAGTAGCTCTCCTTCTCTCTTCCCCCCAGTCGCTCTCTCTCTCTTACCCCCAGTCGCTCTCTCTCTCTCTTCCCCCCAGTCGCTCTGTCTCTCTCTTCCCCCAGTCGCTCTCTCTCTCTCTTCCCCCAGTCGCTCACTCTCTCCTCCCCCCAGTTGCTCTCTCTCTCGCTTCCCCCAGTCACTCTCTCTCTCTCTTCCCCCCAGTCGCTCTCTCTCTTCCCCCCAGTCGCTGTCTCTATTCCCATCAGTTGCTCTCTCTCAATTTTTTTTTTTTTTACAATTTAAATCGCTTTATTGGCATGATAAGTTACATCTTATGTTGCCAAAGCATCAAAATACATTTATGGTTTAGCACATAAACGCAGTTCTATTCATACAGTGTATAAACAGGTATATCCCTGAGTGTATAAATATACATTCGCATTGTTTATATATATTTTTTTTCTTAGTTTACTGGTTGTCCCTCTGTTCATGGCAAGCTGTAACATAGTGCGCCGCCAGTGTTATACAGCTTCTCTCCTCTCCCAGTAGGAATGGGAGTTTTTGGTTGTCATTCAGATTTCTGAAATCAGGGCATATTTGTGAGAATTTTTGGTAGAAATTCTCCCTGATGCCCTGATATTTTCCACAAGCTGTCAGGAAGTGCATCTCTGTCTCCACCACTCCCTGACTGCAGTGAGAGCATATCCTGTCCTCTCTTGGCAGCCTGGTCTGCCTGTCTTCCCCCCAGTCGCTCTCTCTCTCTTCCTTCCAGTCGCTCTCTCTCTCTCTTCCCCCCGTCGCTCTCTCTCTCTCTCTTCCCCCCCAGTCGCTCTCTCTCTCTCTTGCCCCAGGCGCTCTCTCATTCTTTTCCCCCCGTTGCTCTCTCTCTCTCTTCCCCCCAGTCATTCTCTCTCTGTCTTCCCCCTAGTCATTCTCTCTCTCTCTTCCCCACAGTCGCTCTCTCTCTCTCTTCCCCTTGTAGGATTCGCAAAATTGGATTTCATATTAATAAGGATCAATGGGCAGAAGAGGCCATGATTTTAAAGACTGTTTTAAAAGAAGCCCAGAAAAAGGGGCATACAAAATGGCCGCTGTATCATGTGACCAGTGATGTGCCTCAATAAGTTCCGAGACTCGATGTTAGCGAAACAAAACAAGGCTTTTATTAAATTAGAAAGTAACACGTAAAAGAGAGAGATGTCTTCCTTCTGGAGGCTGAGGCCAGACTGAGCCAGCTTGCAAAAGGGGCCAGGTATGGGCGGAGCCCTACACACAGCACATTCCAGCACATTCCAATACATAATACAATGAGGACTGGGGGAAGGGAAATGACACTGAAACCGACCACAGTCACAGGCAGTGATGAATGGAATATATTTCATCACATTCACCCCTTCTATAGATTCAGTCTGTTCGGGGGTTTGATAGTCCTCTGCGACCGACGTGGTGCCGCGGGTGTTGGCTGGGTGTCCCCGGTAGCCTCCTGGGTCTCTGCCGGGGTTGTTGAAGGGGAAGTTGGTGGGGGTGCCGTTGGTCGATGTTCTTCCGGGGGTGATGAAAGAGTAGTGGGTGGGTAAGGGTTGCTGTGGTCGTTGAAAAGAGTAGTGGGTGGGTAAGAATTGCTGTGATCGTTGTCGCTGCTATTGCCGTGGTTGTTGTCGATGCTGGCTGGGGCGACGTCTTTTATGGACACGGTGTCCTCCCTTCCGTCGGCGTGCCAGACATATGCGTATTGGGGGTTGGCGTGGAGTAGGTGTACTGGCTACATGAGAGGGTACGTCTTGTGGCCCCTCACATGCCTTCGCACGAGTACCGGACCTGGGGTGGAGAGCCATGACGGCATGGATACACCTGAGGTGGATTTCCGGGGAAAGACAAACATACGTTCATGAGGCGTGTCATTAGTGGCCGTACACAATAGCGACCGTATCGAATGGAGCACATCCGAGAGGACTTCCTGCCAGCGGGAGATAGGGAGGCCCTTGGTCCTTAGAGCTAGAGTGACTGCTTTCCACACTGTCCCGTTCTCTCGCTCCACCTGGCCGTTACCCCGGGGGTTGTAGCTGGTGGTACGGCTCGTGGCGATCCCCTTGGACAGCATGTACTGGCGTAGCTCTTCACTCATGAAGGACGCCCCCCTATCCGTATGGATGTAGCTCGGCATACCGAACAGGCAGAACAGGCTGTTGAGGCATTTAATGACCGTGGCGCTGGTCATGTCTGGGCAGGGGAAGGCGAATGGGAACCGGGAGTATTCGTCCACAATGTTCAGGAAGTAAACATTGCGGTCGACGGACGGGAGGGGGCCCTTGAAATCTAAGCTGAGCCGCTCAAAGGGCCATGTAGCTTTGATTAAGTGGGCTCTATCTGGGCGGTAGAACCGAGGCTTGCACTCAGCGCAAGTGCGGCAGTTCCTGGTCAGAGACCGAACTTCCTCAATCGAGTAGGGTAAGTTACGGGACTTTATGAAGTGGAACAGCCGCGTGACCCCTGGGTGGCAGAGGTCGTTGTGGAGGGTCTGTAGCCGATCCCCGGTGGCGCTGGCACACATCCCTCGTGAGAGGGCGTCAGGGGATTCGTTAAGGGCCCCTGGCCGGTAAATGATGTCATACTCGAAGGTGGAGAGCTCGATCCGCCACCTAAGAATCTTATCATTTTTAATCTTCCCCCTCTGTTTATTGTTGAACATAAACGCTACCGACCGCTGGTCGGTAAGTAGGGTGAAGCGTTTGCTGGCTAGGTAGTGGCGCCAGTGTCGCACTGCCTCCATGATGGCTTGGGCCTCCTTTTCCACGGAGGAGTGTCTGATCTCGGGGCCTTGGAGGGTCCTCGAGAAGAAAGCTACGGGCCGCCCCGCCTGGTTGAGGGTGGCCGCCAAGGCGAAGTCAGACGCATCACTTTCCACTTGAAATGGAGTGTTCTCATCCACTGCCTGTAGCGTGGCCCGCTCAATATCCTGCTTAATGCTTTTGAAGGCGGCGTGGGACTCAGCAGAGAGCGGAAAAGAGGATGCTTTCAAGAGGGGGCGGGCTTTGTCGGAGTAGTTGGGGACCCATTGGGAATAATAAGAAAATAACCCCAGGCACCTTTTCAGGGCCTTGGGAGTGTTGGGCAGGGGCAGCTCCCGTAGGGGGTGCAATTGGTCGGGGTCTGGTCCGATTTCCCCATTCTCCACCACGCTGCCTAGTATGCAGAGGCGCGTGGTGTTGAAAACGCACTTGTCCTCGTTGTAGGTGAGGTTGAGTTTTTTTGCGGTTTCCAGGAACCTCTCGAGGTTCGAGTCCTGATCCTGCTGATTGTGGCCGCAGATGGTGACGTTGTCGAGGTAGGGGAAGGTTGCCTGCAAGTGGTGGTCATTGACCATGCGGTCCATCTCCCTCTGAAAGACCGAGACCCCATTCGTCACCCCAAAGGGGACTCTGAGGAATTGGTAGAGGCGTCCGTTCGCCTCGAAGGCGGTGTACGGGCGGTCCTCTGGTCTGATAGGGAGCTGGTGGTACGCTGACTTGAGGTCGATGGTGGAGAACACCCGGTATTGGGCGATTTGGTTCACCATTTCTGATATGCGGGGTAGCGGGTAGGCAGCTAGTTGGGCGTACCTGTTGATCGTTTGACTATAGTCGATCACCATCCGTTTCTTCTCGCTACCCCTTACCACTACCACTTGGGCGCGCCACGGGCTGTTGCTGCGTTCAATAATGCGCTCTTTCAGGAGCCTGTCTACCTCGGTCGCGATAAACCGCCTGTCCTCCCAGCTGTACCTCCTGCTTTTGGTCGCTATTGGCCGGCAGTTAGGGGTAAGGTTCGCGAATAGCGAAGGTGGCTTTACCTTCAGGGTAGCCAGACCGCACACTGTGAGGGGCGGCTGGGACCCACCGTACTTGAGCGTGATGCTTTGGTGGTTGCACTGGAAATCCAGGCCCAAGATCACGCTCGCACATAGGTTTTTCATGATTAACACTTTAAAATTATCGTATACAGTTCCGTTAACGCCCAATTGTACCGTGCAGTAACCCAAAATGGTCGATGTCTGGGTTTTATCAGCCATAGAGATGGTACCCTGAGTAGGGACCACCTTTAGGGAGAGTTGCTGTGCCAGTTCAGGGTGGATAAAACTCTCCATGCTTCCACTGTCAATTAAGCATTTAACCCGGCACCCGTTTACCTCGATGTCCACCATTGATTTGGATAGCGGGTGCGGCCTGGTCTGGTCCACTGTGACCGATGCCACTGTAGGGCCCTGATCGATACAAGATGGCGTCCACGCTGTCTGCTCATAAGATGGCGGACCCCACGAGGTCGGGCAAGATGGCGTCCAAGATGGCCGCTCCCACGGTGCACACGCGGCGGTTGCGGGTTTTCCGGCGGTTGGTTTTCTGGCGGGGTTCCCTCTGCACACCTTCCCGAAGTGCCCCTTCTTACCGCACTTAAAGCAGGTGGTGCCTTTCGCCGGGCACAGGTTTCTGGTGTGCTTTGGCTGCCCGCAGAAGTAGCAGTTGGGTCCCTGACGCGTCGCGGCTGTCGTAGGGCTTCTGGGGGGAGAGCTGGGCCCCGCCGGTGTCGGGCTGCCGGGCGGGGAAGATGCCTTCCAAGATGGCGGCACCCTCGGTGTGCACGTGGCGGCGTGGACGGCGCTGGCTGAAGAGTAGGCGTCCGAGTTTCTCTGGACCACGTCCAGGGACCGCGCGGTGTCCGCAGCCTGTTTCAGGTCCAACCCCGTTTTTTCCAGCAGTCTTTGCCGGATGTAAGTGGAGCTGAGGCCTGTGATAAAGGCATCGCGAACAAGCTCGTCGGTGTACACTGCGGCTTTTACATCTCGGCACTTACAGTCTTTGCCAAGCATTTTCAGGATGCTTAGGAACTCCTCCACCGATTCCCCAGGTCGCTGTGCGCGAGTAGCGAGTAGATGCCTAGCATACACCTCATTCGTAGGCTGCTGGTAATGCACCTTTAAGATGTCGCAGGCGGCCAGGTACGCATCGGCGTCTTGGATGAGGGGGTAAACCCGGTGGCTTACCCAATTCCGCAGAATTCCGAGTCTCATCCTCGCAGCGTCCGTAGCGTCTTTGACGGCTGCGGAATTGTCCAGGAAGAATTCCATACACTCAAACCAGTGTCCGAAGCGTGCTGATGTGTCCGGAGCATGTTGATCCAAATGCAAACGTTCGGGTTTCAGGAGTTGGTCCATAGTGTTGAAAAATAATTTAATAAAATTGATGTGCCTCAATAAGTTCCGAGACTCGATGTTAGCGAAACAAAACAAGGCTTTTATTAAATTAGAAAGTAACACGTAAAAGAGAGAGATGTCTTCCTTCTGGAGGCTGAGGCCAGACTGAGCCAGCTTACAAAAGGGGCCAGGTATGGGCGGAGCCCTACACACAGCACATTCCAGCACATTCCAATACATAATACAATGAGGACTGGGGGAAGGGAAATTACACTGAAACCGACCACAGTCACAGGCAGTGATGAATGGGATATATTTCATCACCACCAGCTTATTGGGACACTTTAAAATGGTTCCTGCGCAACCTCAGACAACTATGTGGATTGAACCCATAGCAAGTTCTGGAAGCTGTTTCTGAGAGAACAAAGCCAGACCCACAGGCATGCATATGGAGTAGATGCAGATCCACTCAAGACGTGGCTGGAGACAGAGGCCATCTAAATGTTGACCCAGATGGAAGAGACAATAACTTATTCATGAGGACAACACCAAGGGCTCGGTAACAGGATTAGCACGAAAGTAAAAAACAATGAAAGCCATTTCAAACCAGAGATGGGCCTGTTACCAGCTGCTTAAAATGATTTAAAATATAATAACTACCCCGCTGTGCTCAAAGCCCACCAAAAGTTAAAACAAAGACTCACCTGATTTTGGGCGGAAAGTGAAGCCTCAGGAAGAAAGGTATAACTGAAGAGACTTTTCAGCAGTTGAGAGAAGCAGAAGCACCGGGTTGGAAGCGACACTCGAGGCAAGCTGAACAAGCAGCTTGGAGGACACGGCAGTGGGACACGACTCGACAGGGGCAACGACCCCAGGGACAGCTTGGACGAGTTGAGACACAGGACCAGGACGCAGCACCCCGGAACGCAGCTTGAGGAGGAAGACACAGCGGGGGAGAAGACATTGGAGGAAGCTTGAATCAACAAGCTCGGACAGTCACAATGAGAGCGGAGAAAAAGGACAGTTTAAAATCGGACAGTCGTTGCAGGCCCAGCAGCCTCGTTTTCAAAACCTTGCACTTCCTATTGAGATTGGTGAGCATGTTTCTGGCCCTTCACAATCAGATCTAGTTAGGTTTAATAAGGGGGTGGATTTAAGGGTACAATTAACATGAGTTGTTGTCCCTCGATGTTCCATGTGTTTCTTTATTTTATGATGATCTTTGTAGAGAATAAGATGCCTATATTTGCCTTAGTTAGTATAATGTCGTCATGATTTGTTTGTATTTGTTTTTCCCTCCCATGTACCGTACTCTTGTCTTTGTTACATTTGATTTGATATTTTTCCATTTTGCAATAAAATTTCATTTTTATTCATCAAACTTGGTCTACAAGAGTCTTCTCTGCATTGCAGTTCCTGCACCTAAGTCCAGATTATAGAATCTAAGGTGTGAGTGGGTCGAACCACTCAAAGTTTTACTGTGCAAGAGAGAGAGGCCTCTAGAGAGAGAAACCTCAGGGAAACCTCTCGAGGGAAACCCCTTACAGAAAATGGCGAGTCAGGCAGGAGTCTGGCAGCAGGATTGCAATGTAGTAGATCCAAGTTTGAATGATCGAAATGCAGTGGATGAGAGGATAGCGGATTATGTTTTTGGGAAGGTAAACCTTACAAAACAGTGGATATCCAACCTATTAAGAGATAGGCGCCCGCTAGACGCAGCCATCAAGTGGACAGAAAGCAAAGAGCACAAAAGATCTGTAGAAAAGGCGGTCTGGCTGATGTGCTACAAGAAGCAAGTCCAGCTTTTGGACCAAGTCGTTGTAGCACAGACGGCCCAGATCAAAGGGTTATTAGCAGAAGTAGAGGAAAAAGTTGCGGGAGGAAAGAAACTGATTGAATCGCTTAACGCGCTGAATCAGGAACGCCAATCCGTAACTCACCGCCATGAGACCAGGATAGATTACTTGGAGTGTCAGGTCGTTGAGGCCAAGGCCAGTGAAGGTAGAATGAGAGACAGGTGTTTCCGCCTAGCTAAGCAGATAGCGGCACAGGAGGAAAGTATTTTGGGGGCTAGGGCAGCATACAAGATGGCCATGGAGGATAGGTCTGAGAACACCAACCATAGCGCTTGCCACAAGGAGCTAGAGGACCTGAGAGCGGCCCTAGCGAAGGCAAACGGCTTGGTGTGTCTCATAAACCCACCAGCGAGCCAGCTACTGTTAGCCAAGGAATCCAAAAGACCGATTCCGCAAGAGGCAGTAGGGGTACCAACCCCCGAGCCCTCTGCACCTCCCGCCTATGCTGAGTCTTGGACTCCGGGGAAGGAAACGGTGAAGTTAGACAAAGAGGTTCCTGAGGTAGAGCAACCCCAGGTAGTAGAGTCGGGGCCGGCGCCGATGTGTCCAACTCCACACCGGAGGCTCGGTCCGGGCGTAGTGGATGTCGAGGATGGACCCCTCGTGAATCAGATCATAATGCCCCACAGCGCACAACAGCTAAGGGCAATGATAAGTCACATCCCAAAACTCTCCGAGTCAGGAGATCCCTCCGTCCATTTTAGGGACGTGGAGCAGACCGCAGCAGTTAATGACTGCGATGGGGTTGAACAGTCCAAAATGCTGCTGTTCTCCCTGGACAGCTCGCTCCTCCAGTGTCTCCCTGATGAGAGCAAGAGAGGGCACAAGGAGTATGAGGAGGTACGGGACGAGATCCTGGAGATTATAGGGGAGGGTGACGGAACTCCGTTCCTCCAATTGGAAAGGACGGTACAGCTAGAGGGAGAACCCCCACGGGTTTTCGCCGGAAGGTTGTGGCCAGTGTATCGGCGCAGCTGTCCGGGCGGGCCGGCCCGGGCCGGGCTGAATGATGACCAAAGGGCTCATTGGCTCCAGTGCCTGGTCGCCAATTGCTTGCCACCGGTGAGGGAGCAGGCCAAAGCATGGTTTGACCCCACTAACCCCCGCTCCACGGAGGACGTAGTACTTGATCAGCTCACGATAAGTTACAGGAACAACAAGAGTAGGGATGTGCCTTCCTCAAAGCGAAAGGTGCATGAGGCGAGGCCTGCAGCTCCTGCTAAAAAGGATTGGCATCAGGAGGGGAATCGCCCTCCCCAAGCCAAGAGCAGTTGCTACGGGTGTGGGAAGGAAGGTCACTGGCGCCGGGACTGTAAAAATCCCTGGAAGGATTTAAAGGGAAAAGCTCCCTCAGCCCCAGCCCAAACGCCCACCTGGGAGAAAGGAGCCGATGTGTCGATCCATCCCGCTGCGATCGAGTCAGTTTTAGAGGCAATGCGGTCTCTAATGACCTCGCAGGGGAAGGTGGCAGTCGCCAACGGCCCTGTTGCTCCCCCAGCCCCAACCGATGTGCCCAATTGACTAGAGCCAGCGCAGCCTGTCGACCTGTGTCCCCTAGAAAGACATGCACAGGAAGAGACCTCCTGTAAAATGGAGGAATACCTGCGGTGCCAGGTTGTGGAGGCTAAGTTAGTTGAGCAGGTTTTAAGGGAGGAGAACGCCAGGTTAACAGCGAGGGCTGGCAGTTTAGAGGGTCAGCTAAGGGTTTTTAAAATGGTTCATGACCAGTGTAAACTGTTTAAGCCAGGTGCAAAAGAACCAGCAGGGAAAGCCAGGTCTGAGAGTAAAAGCAATAAGCCTGAGGCAAGTAAAGAGTCACAGACCACACAAGCTGGCGTTGCAGCCTGCTTGAGGGGAGGAGCCATCCCGCCCACCTGGGAGGCTTCCCCGATGGCCTGGGACTCGGACGAGGAGGGACCCGAACAGCAAGGTCCCGCCCTCGACACGATTCTGGAGGAGGAGGAGTCAGAGGACGGAGGTTCCACCCTCGACTCGAGCGTGGGGGAGGTAGAAATTGGGGGCAGAGATACTCCACCTGTAAGGACAGGTGGGGAGGAGCCGTCTGCCACAGACCCAATTCCCGAAGGGGCGGAGCCTGAGGGGAGGGAGCCGAAGCCCACAGTCGTGGATGAGCCACGGGCTGTGAGAGCCAAAGTCCCACCCAAAGGTCCACTCGCCAAGGGAGCCTGCCCAAATCCAAAAGGGGCGGAGCCTGAGGGAAGGGAGCCGAAGCCTACTGTCGTGGAAGAGCCACGGGCTGCGAGAGCTGAGGTCCCACCCGAAGGCCCACTCGCTAAGGGAGCCACGCCCAAAGTACCTTCTCGCAGGTCGGCCCGAATGCCTCAGCCTGTAAAGTCTTGGCTCGGCTCACCCACTCCCAGTAGACACCGTCTTCAGAAATCATTAAGAAAGCACAGTCCCCGTTTAACAGCAAAAGGCTGCGGGGAACCAAAGATACAGGTCACTGCAGCCCCGCCACAGGGAGCGGTGAGCTGCAGTCCAGAGCCACAGGTCACTGCAGCCCCGCCACAGGGAGCGGTGAGCTGCAGTCCGATCAGGGATTAGGCAAGCCGCCCGGGGACGGGCGGCGCTGTACATAAGTTTAGTTTAAGCTTTAAGGTGATTCGTTGTTTGTACACTGTAAAAAGGTCAAACATTCGCAAAAGTATGAGAATAGAGGGGAATGGAGGGAGCATTATGTGCGGGTAGAAGAAGAGACACCTGTTTAGATTTTGCTGCTCTGTATAAAGTTAAAGTTTCCCTCCCTCCTCTGTGTTATTTTTTTGATGTGTATTCATGTGTTTTTGGATTTTCGTATGTATTTCATTTTATTATTGAAGTTTATTAGACGTGATTATTATTATTTGATAATGTGTATGTACTAGGTGATGTCGGGGTATAAGGCCCCCCTCCATACCTGGAAGTAAGTTGTAAGATTTTTTAACTCCAAGGTATTGCCATCTATAGATGCTTAATGTACACTAGATTTTTCTGAAATGGGAAATGCATGTGTCGTGGGGTCATGGATAGGTAAACACTGGGGATGGTTAGATTGTGGAAGGACAAAAAATTTGGCTCACCCGGAATTATGATCCTCCAAGCAAGTTACAGTATCATCAGGGGGGAGTGTAGGATTCGCAAAATTGGATTTCATATCAATAAGGATCAATGGGCAGAAGAGGCCATGATTTTAATGACTGTTTTAAAAGAAGCCCAGAAAAAGGGGCATACAAAATGACCGCTGTATCATGTGACCAGCTTATTGGGACACTTTAAAATGGTTCCTGCACAACCTCAGACAACTATGTGGATTGAACCCATAGCAAGTTCTGGAAGCTGTTTCTGAGAGAACAAAGCCAGAGCCACAGGCATGCATATGGAGTAGATGCAGATCCACTCAAGATCTGGCTGGAGACAGAGGCCATCTAAATGTTGACCCAGATGGAAGAGACAATAACTTATTCATGAGGACAACACCAAGGGCTCGGTAACAGGATTAGCATGAAAGTAAAAAACAATGAAAGCCATTTCAAACCAGAGATGGGCCTGTTACCAGCCGCTTAAATTGATTTAAAATATAATAACTGCCCCGCTGTGCTCAAAGCCCACCAAAAGTTAAAACAAAGACTCACCTGATTTTGGGCGGGAAGTGAAGCCTCAGGAAGAAAGGTATAACTGAAGAGACTTTTCAGCAGTTGAGAGAAGCAGAAGCACCGGGTTGGAAGCGACACTCGAGGCAAGCTGAACAAGCAGCTTGGAGGACACGGCAGTGGGACACGACGCAACAGGGGCAACGACCCCAGGGACAGCTTGGACGAGTTGAGACACAGGACCAGGACGCAGCACCCCGGAACGCAGCTTGAGGAGGAAGACACATCGGGGGAGAAGACATTGGAGGAAGCTTGAATCAACAAGCTCGGACAGTCACAATGAGAGCGGAGAAAAAGGACAGTTTAAAATCGGACAGTCGTTGCAGCCCCAGCAGCCTCGTTTTCAAAACTTTGCACTTCCTAGTGGGATTGGTGAGCATGTTTCTGACCCTTCCCAATCAGATCTAGTTAGGTTTAATAAGGGGGTGGATTTAAGGGTACAATTAACATGAGTTGTTGTCCCTCGATGTTCCATGTGTTTCTTTATTTTATGGTGATCTTTGTAGAGTATAAGATGCCTATATTTGCCTTAGTTAGTATAATGTCGTCATGATTTGTTTGTATTTGTTTTTCCCTCCCATGTACCGTATTCTTGTCTTTGTTGCATTTGATTTGATATTTTTCCATTTTGCAATAAAATTTCATTTTTATTCATCAAACTTGGTCGACAAGAGTCTTCTCTGCATTGCAGTTCCTGCACCTAAGTCCAGACCATAGAATCTAAGGGGTGAGTGGGTCGAACCACTCAAAGTTTTACTGTGCAAGAGAGAGAGGCCTCTAGAGAGAGAAACCTCAGGGAAACCTCTCGAGGAAAACCCCTTACATCCTCTGTCGCTTTCTCTCTCTTCCCCCCAGTCGCTCTCTCTCTCTCTTCCCCCCAGTTGCTCTCTCTCTCTCTTCCCCCCCAGTCGCTCTCTCTCTTCCCCCCAGTTGCTCTCTCTCTCTCTTCCCCCCAGTCGCTCTCTCTCTTCCCCCCAGTCACTCTCTCTCTTCCCCCCATCGCTCTCTCTCTTCCCCCCAGTCGCTCTCTCTTCCCCCCAGTCGCTCTCCACCTTCACAGAATCACAGAATCCTCACAGTACAGATAGAGGCCATTTCGGCCCATCGAGCCTGCACCGACACATATCCCACCCGATCCCCGTAACCCCTACACCAACACATATCCCACCCTATCCCCGTAACCCCACGTGTTTAATCCCCCTAACACTAAGGGTCAATTTTTATCATAGCCAATCAACCTAACCTGCACATCTTTGGACTGTGGGAGGAAACCGGAGCACCCGGAGAAAACCCACGCAAACACGGGGAGAATGTGCAAACTCCACACAGACAGTCACCTGAGGCCGGATTCGAACCCGGGTCCCTGGCGTTGTGAGGCAACAGTGCTAACCACTATGCCACCGTGCTGCCTTCCCTTCAGTCGCTCTCTCTCTTCTCCCCCGTCGCTCTCTCTCTTCCCCCAAGTCGCTCTCTCTCTTCCCCCCAGTCGCTCTCACTTTTCCCCCCAGTCGCTCTCTCTCTTCCCTCCAGTCGCACTCTCTCTTCCCCCCAGTCGCTATCTCTCTCTCATCCCCTCTGTCGCTCTCTCTCTCTTCCCCCCAGTCGCTCTCTCTCTCTCTTCCCCCCAATTGCTCTCTCTCTCTCTTCCCTCCAGTCACTCTCGCTCTTGCCCCCAGTCGCTCTCTCTCTTCCCCCCAGTCACTCTCTCTCTTCCCCCCAGTCGCTCTCTCTCTTCCCCCCAGTCGCTCTCTCTTCCCCCCCAGTCGCTCTCCCTCTTCCCCCCAATCTCTCTCTCTCTTCCCTTCCGTCGCTCTCTCTCTTACCCCCAGTCACTCCCTCTCTTCCCCCCAGGCTCACTCTTGTCCCCCCAGTCGCGCTCTCTCTTCCCCCCAGTCGCTCTCTCTCTTCCCCCCAGTCGCTCTCTCTCTTCCCCCCAGTCGCTCTCTCTTCCCCCCCAGTCGCTCTCTCTCTTCCCCCCATTCTCTCTCTCTCTTCCCTTCCGTCGCTCTCTCTCTCACCCCCAGTCACTCCCTCTCTTCCCCCCAGGCTCACTCTTGTCCCCCCAGTCGCGGTCTCTCTTCCCCCCAGTCGATCTCTCTCTCCCGCCCATTCGCTGTCTCTCTTCCCCCCAGTCGCTCTCTCTCTTCCCCCCAGTCGCTCTCTCTCTCTCTTCCCCCCGTCGCTCTCCCTCTCTCTTCCTCCCAGTCGCTCTCTCTCTCTCTTCCCCCCAGTCGCCCTCTCTCTCTCTTCCCCCAGTCGCACTCTCTCTCTCTTCCCCCCAGTCGTTCTCCTTCTCTCTTCCCCCCAGTCGATCTCTCTCTCTCTTCACCCCAGTCGCTCTCTCTCTCTCTCCCCCCCAGTCGCTCTGTCTCTTTCTTCCCCCAGTTGCTCTCTCTCTCTCTTCCCCCAGTCGCTCTCTCTCTTTCTTCCCCCCAGTTGCTCTCTCTCTCTCATCCCCCAGTCACTCTCTCTCTCTCTTCCCCCAGTCGCTCTCTCTCTTCCCCCCAGTCGCTGTCTCTCTTCCCCCCAGTCGCTCTCTCTCTCTCTTCCCCCAGTCGCTCTCTCTCTCTTCCTTCCAGTCGCTCTCTCTCTCTCTTTCCCCCAGTCGCTCTCTCTCTTTTGCCCCAGTCGCACTCTCTATCTCTTCCCCCCAGTCGCTCTCTCTCTATCTTCCCCCCAGTCGTTGTCTCTCTCTCTTCCCCCCAGTCGCTCTCTCTCTCTCTTCCCCCCAGTCGCTCTCTCTCTCTTCCTTCCAGTCGCTCTGTCTCTCCCGCCCATTCGCTGTCTCTCTTCCCCCCAGTCGCTCTCTCTCTTGCCCCCAGTCGCTCTCTCTCTCTCTTCCCCCCAGTCGCTCTCTCTCTCTCTTCCCCCCGTCGCTCTCCCTCTCTCCTCCTCCCAGTCGCTCTCTCTCTCTCTTCCCCCCAGTCGCTCTCTCTCTCTTTTCCCCCAGTCGCACTCTCTCTCTCTTCCCCCCAGTCGTTCTCCTTCTCTCTTCCCCCCAGTCGATCTCTCTCTCTCTTCCCCCCAGTCGCTCTCTCTCTCTCTCCACCCCAGTCGCTCTGTCTCTTTCTTCCCCCAGTTGCTCTCTCTCTCTCTTCCCCCCAGTCGCTCTCTCTCTTTCTTCCCCCCAGTTGCTCTCTCTCTCTCATCCCCCAGTCACTCTCTCTCTCTCTTCCCCCCAGTGCTCTCTCTCTTCCCCCCAGTCACTGTCTCTCTTCCCCCCAGTCGCTCTCTCTCTCTCTTCCCCCCAGTCGCTCCCTCTCTCTTCCTTCCAGTCGCTCTCTCTCTCTCTTTCCCCCAGTCGCTCTCTATCTCTTCCCCCCAGTCGCTCTCTCTCTCTCTTACCCCCAGTCGCTGTCTCTCTCTCTTCCCCCCAGTCGCTCTCTCTCTCTCTTCCTCCCAGTCGCTCTCTCTCTCTTCCTCCCAGTCGCTCTCTCTCTCTCTACACCCCAGTCGCTCTCTCCCTCTCTTCCCCCCAGTCGCACTATCTCTCTCTTCCCCCCAGTCGCTCTCACTATTCCCCCCAGTCGCTCTCTCTCTTCCCCCCAGTCGCTCTCTCTCTCTTCCCCCCAATCTCTCTCTCTCTCTTCCCCCAGTCGCTCTCTCTCTCTCTTCCCCCCAGTCGTTCTCTCTCTCTCATCCCCCCAGTCGCTCTCTCTCTCTCTTCCCCCCAGTCGCTCTCTCTCTCTCTTCCCCCCGTCGCTCTCTCTCTCTCTTCCCCCCAGTCGCTCTGTCTCTCTCTTTCCCCAGTCTCTCTCTCTCTCTCTTCCCCCAGTCGCTCTCTCTTTCTATCCCCCAGTCGTTCTCTCTCACTCTTTCCCCTAGTCGCTCTCTCTCTCTCTTCCCCACAGTCGCTCTCTCTCTCTCTTCCCCTCTGTCGCTCTCTCTCTCTCTCTTCCCCCCTGTTGCTCTCTCTCGCTTTTCCCCCGGTCGCTCTCTCTCTTGCACCCAGTCGCTCTATCTCTTCCCCCCAGTCGCTCTCTCTCTTCCCCCCAGTCGCTCTCTCTCTTCCCCCCAGTCACTCTCTCTCTTCCCTTCAGTCGCTCTCTCTCTTCTCCCCAGTCTCTCTCTCTCATCCCCCCAGTCGCTCTCTCTCTTCCCCCCAGTCGCTCTCTCTGTTCCCCCCAGTCGCTCTCTCTCTTCCCTCCAGTCGCTCTCTCTCTTCCCCCCAGTCGCTCTCTCTCCTCCCACCATTCGCTCACTCTCTTCCCCCCAGTCGCTCTCTCTCTTCCCCCTAGTCGCTCTCTCTCTTCCCTCCAGTCTCTCTCTCTCTTCCCCCAGTCGCTCCCTCTCTTCCCCCGTCGCTCTCTCTCTTCCCCCCAGTCGCTCTCTCTCTTCCCCCCAGTCCCTCTCTCTCTAACCCGAGTCGCTCCCTCTCTTCCCCCCAGTCACTCTCTCTCTCTCTTCCCCCCAGTCGCTCCCTCTCTCTCTTTTACCCCCAGTCGCTCTCTCTCACTCTCTTCCCCCCCCTGTCGCTCTCTCTCTCTTCCCCAGTCGCTCTCTCTCTCTCTTCCCCCCAGTCGCTCTCTCTCTCTCTGGCCCCAGTCGCTCTCTCTCTCTCTTCCCCCCAGTCGCTCTCTCTCTCGCTTCCCCCCAGTCGCTCACTCTCTTCCCCTCAGTCGCTGTCCCTCTTCCCCCCAGTCGCTCTCTCTCTCTTACCCCCAGTCGCTCTCTCTCTCTCTTTCCCCCATTCGCTCTCTCTCACTTCCCCCCAGTCCCTCTCTCTCTCTCTTCACCCCAGTCGCTCTCTCTCTCTCTTCCCCCCAGTCGCTCTCTCTCTTCCCCCCAGTCGCTCTCTCTCTTCCCCCCAGTCGCTCTCTCTCTTCCCCCCAGTCACTCTCTCTCTTCCCCCCAGTCGCTCTCTCTTCCCTTCAGTCGCTCTCTCTCTTCCCCCCAGTCTCTCTCTCTCTTCCCCCCAGTCGCTCTCTCGGTTCCCCCCAGTCGCTCTCTCTCTTCCCTCCAGTCGCTCTCTCTCTTCCCCCCAGTCGCTCTCTCTCCTCCCACCAGTCGCTCACTCTCTTCCCCCCAGTCGCTCGCTCTCTTCCCCCTAGTCGCTCTCTCTCTTCCCCCCAGTCTCTCTCTCTCTTCCCCCAGTCGCTCTCTCTCTTCCCCCGTCGCTCTCTCTCTTCCCCCCCGTCGCTCTCTCTCTTCCCCCCAGTCCCTCTCTCTCTTCCCCCAGTCGCTCTCTCTCTTCCCCCCAGTCACTCTCCCTCTCTCTTCCCCCCAGTCGATCCCTCTCTCTTTTACCCCCAGTCGCTCTCTCTCTCTCTTCCCCCTGTCGCTCTCTCTCTCTTCCCCAGTCGCTCTCTATCTCTCTTCCCCCCAGTCGCTCTCTCTCTCTCTGCCCCCAGTCGCTCTCTCTCTCTCTTCCCCCCAGTCGCTCTCTCTCTCGCTTCCCCCCAGTCGCTCTCTCTCATCCCCTCAGTCGCTGTCTCTCTTCCCCCCAGTCGCTCTCTCTCTTACCCCCAGCCGCTCTCTCTCTCTCTTTCCCCCATTCGCTCTCTCTCACTTCCCCCCAGTCCCTCTCTCTCTCTTCACCCCAGTCGCTCTCTCTCTCTCTTCCCCCCAGTCGCTCTCTCTCACTCTTCCCCCCAGTCGCTCTCTCCCTCTCTTTCCACAAGTCGCTCTCTCTCTCTCTACCCACCAGTCGCTCTCTCTCTCTCTCTTCCCCCCTGTCACTCTCTCTCTCTTGCCCCAGTCGCTCTCTCTCTCTCTTCTCCCCAGTCGCTCTCTCTTCCGACCAGTCGCTGTCTCTCTCTCTTCCCCCCAGTCGCTCTCTCTCTCTCTACCCCCCAGTCGCTCTCAATCTCTCTTCCCCTCTGTCGCTCTCTCTCTCTCTTCCCCATAGTCGCTCTCTCTCTCTCTTCCCCCCAATTGCTCTCTCTCTCTTCCCCCCAGTCGCTCTTTCTCTTACCCCCAGACGCTCTCTCTCTTCCCCCCAGTCGCTCTCTCTCTTCCCACCAGTCGCTCACTCTCTTCCCCCAGTCGCTCTCTCTCTTCCCCCTAGTCGCTCTCTCTCTTCCCCCCAGTCACTCTCTCTCTTCACCCCAGTCACTCTCTCTCTTCCCCCGTCGCTCTCAGTCTTCCCCCCAGTCGCTCTCTCTCTACCCCCCAGTCCCTCTCTCTCTTCCCCCAGTCGCTCTCTCTCATCCTCCCAGTCATTCTCTCTCTCTCTTCCCCCCCAGTCGCTCCCTCTCTCTCTTTTACCCCCAGTCGCTCTCTCTCTCTCTTCCCCCCAGCCCCTCTCTCTCTTCCCCCAGTCGCTCTCTCTCTTCCCCTCAGTCACTCTCTCTCTCTCTTCCACCCAGTCGATCCCTCTCTCTCTTTTACCCCCAGTCGCCCTCTCTCTCTCTTCCCCCTGTCGCTCTCTCTCTCTTCCCCAGTCGCTCTCTATCTCTCTTCCCCCCAGTCGCTCTCTCTCTCTCTGCCCCCAGTCACTCTCTCTCTCTCTTCCCCCCAGTCGCTCTCTCTCTCGCTTCCCCCCAGTCGCTCTCTCTCATCCCCTCAGTCGCTGTCTCTCTTCCCCCCAGTCGCTCTCTCTCTTACCCCCAGTCGCTCTCTCTCTCTCTTTCCCCCATTCGCTCTCTCTCACTTCCCCCCAGTCCCTCTCTCTCTCTCTTCACCCCAGTCGCTCTCTCCAATTCCAATTCCAATTCCAATTAAAATGCTTTATTGGCATGAAAGTTTACAGAGAACCATATTGCCAAAGCTTACATAGCAAAAAGGTACAGTTTTCCAACATTCTGTAGGTGTCAATCGATTTGACATTTGTTGGGTACATACAATATTACTTTTAAACAATATTAATTTTAAACAGTCTTTGTACTTCATTTGGTACGTTCAATATTAATTTTAAACAGTCTTAATTTTAAACAGTCCTCAGGTTGTGACATGTTGTTACATATTTGGCCCCAAGGTATGGTCTGTCTCCTTCTCCTAGGACTAATCTCAATTTTGACAGATCATCCAATTCCTTGAAATCTGGGGTTGTTTGGCTTAGCTTGTTGAATAATATGTTTCTTGATGTGTTGAATTTTTCGCATTTTAGGAGGAAATGCATTTCTGTTTCAACCTCGCCAGCCAGACATTGATCGCATATTCTATTCTCTCTAGGCTGCCAGGATTTCTTGTATCTGCCTTTTTCAATTTCCAGTTGGTGGTCGCTTAGTCTGTACCTGGTGAGGGTCTGTCTCTGTTTTGTGTCTCTGATGGTCGTGAGGTAGTCTGCCAGTTTATATTCTCTTTTTAGGGCCCGGTAACATTCTAATCTGCTTTGGCTTTCGGTTATTTTGTTCCAATGTTCCAGGTAGGTTTCTTTGCATTTTTTAATGATTTGGTTCACTCGGATTGGTGTTTGGGCGGCTGTGTTGGTCTGGGGCTGGTCAGGGTCCGGCTGAGTACTTAGTTTCCGTAGCAGCTGACTCAGGGGACTCTTTTCTGGGTTTAGCTCTTGGGTCTGAAAGGCTTTGAAATGAAGGGTGTCTGGGGAGCTAGATTTGAGGTGATTTAGGAAGTTTAGTGCTCGTTTTTGGATGTTTATTATCAGTGGGTATCTGCCTAGTTCGGCTCTGCATGCATTTGTTGGCGTTTTCCTTTGGGTGCGAAGGATGCTTCGGCAGAATTCTGCATGTAGGGCTTCTATTGTATGTTTTTCCCATTTAGTGTAGCTTTGGTGATTTAGCGGGCCCCATACTTCACTACCGTACAGTGCAATGGGCAGGATTATGCTGTCAAATATTTTGAGCCAGATTTTGATTGGGATTTGGATGTTGTAGAATTTTCTTTTTATTGCATATAGGGCTCTTCGGGCTTTTTCTTTTAGTGCATTCACTGCTATGCTGAAGCTCCCTGATGCTGTAATAGTTAGACCAAGGTAGGTGTAGCTCATAGTGTGTCCTATAGTGATATCACTGAGGGTAAACTGGTATTTGTTTTCCTGACATCTGGGCCTTTTTTGAAAAATCATGATGTTGGTTTTCTTTAGATTTACTGTTAGAGCCCAATTTTGGCAGTATTTGTCGAGTAGGTCTAGTTGTTGCTGTAATCCCTGTTCTGTGGGAGACAGCAGAACTCTCTCTCTTCCCCCCAGTCGCTCTCTCTCACTCTTCCCCCCAGTCGCTCTCTCCCTCTCTTTCCCCAAGTCGCTCTCTCTCTGTCTACCCACCAGTCGCTCTCTCTCTCTCTTCCCCCTGTCACTCTCTCTCTCTTGCCCCAGTCGCTCTCTCTCTCTCTTCTCCCCAGTCGCTCTCTCTTCCGACCAGTCGCTGTCTCTCTCTCTTCCCCTCAGTCGCTCTCTCTCTTTCTACCCCCCAGTTGCTCTCACTCTCTCTTCTCCTCTGTCGCTCTCTCTCTCTCTTCCCCATAGTCGCTCTCTCTCTCTCTTCCCCCCAATTGCTCTCTCTCTCTTCCCCCCAGTCGCTCTTTCTCTTGCCCCCAGACGCTCTCTCTCTTCCCCCCAGTCGCTCTCTCTCTTCCCACCAGTCGCTCACTCTCTTCCCCAGTCGCTCTCTCTCTTGCCCCTAGTCGCTCTCTCTCTTCCCCCCAGTCGCTCTCTCTCTTCACCCCAGTCGCTCTCTCTCTTCCCCCATCGCTCTCTCTCTACCCCCCAGTCCCTCTCTCTCTTCCCCCAGTCGCTCTCTCTCATCCTCCCAGTCACTCTCTCTCTCTCTTCCCCCCCAGTCGCTCCCTCTCTCTCTTTTACCCCCAGTCGCTCTCTCTCTCTCTTCCCCCCAGTCGCTCTCTCTCTCTTCCCCCAGTCGATCTCTCTCTCTCTTCCCCCAGTCGCTCTCTCTCTCTCTGCCCCCCAGTCGCTCTCTCTCTCTCTTCCCCCCAGCCGCTCTCTCTCTCGCTTCCCCCCAGTCGCTCTCTCTCTTCACCTCAGTCGCTGTCTCTCTTCCCCCCAGTCGCTCTCTCTCTTCCCCCGTCGCTCTCTCTCTTCCCCCCAGTCGCTCTCTCTCTACCCCCCAGTCCCTCTCTCTCTTCCCCCAGTCGCTCTCTCTCATCCTCCCAGTCACTCTCTCTCTCTCTTTCCCCCAGTCGCTCCCTCTCTCTCTTTTACCCCCAGTCGCTCTCTCTCTTTCTTCCCCCCAGTCGCTCTCTCTCTCTCTTCCCCCCAGACGCTCTCTCTCTCTCTTCCCCCAAGTCACTCTCTCTCTCTCTTCCCACCAGTCGCTGTCTCTCTCTCTTCTCCCCAGTCGCTGTCTCTTCCGACGAGTCGCTGTCTCTCTTCCCCCCAGTCGCTCTCTCTCTTCCCCCCAGTCGCTCTCGCTCTCTCTTCCCCCCAGTCGCTCTCTCTCTCTCTTCCCCCCAGTCGCTCTCTCTCTCTCTTCCTCCCAGTCACTCTCTCTCTCTTTTCCCCCCAGTCGCTCTCCCTCTTCCCCCCAGTCGCTCTCTCTCTCTCTTCCCCCCAGTCGCACTCTCTCTCTCTTCCCCCCAGTCGTTCTCCTTCTCTCGTCCCCCCAGTCGATCTCTCTCTCTCTTCCCCCCAGTCGCTCTCTCTCTCTCTCTCCCCCACACTCGCTCTGTCTCTTTCTTCCCCCAGTTGCTCTCTCTCTCTCTTCCCCCCAGCCGCTCTCTCTCTTTCTTCCCCCCAGTTGCTCTCTCTCTCTCATCCCCCGGTCACTCTCTCTCTCTCTTCCCCCCAGTCGCTCTCTCTCTTCCCCCCAGTCGCTGTCTCTCTTCCCCCCAGTCGCTCTCTCTCTCTCTTCCCCCCCAGTCGCTCTCTCTCTCTTCCTTCCAGTCGCTCTCTCTCTCTCTTTCCCCCAGTCGCTCTCTCTCTGTTGCCCCAGTCGCACTCTCTATCTCTTCCCCCCAGTCGCTCTCTCTCTCTCTTCCCCCCAGTCGCTCTCTCTCTCTCTGCCCCCCAGTCGCTCTCTCTCTCTCTTCCCCCCAGCCGCTCTCTCTCTCGCTTCCCCCCAGTCGCTCTCTCTCTTCACCTCAGTCGCTGTCTCTCTTCCCCCCAGTCGCTCTCTCTCTTCCCCCGTCGCTCTCTCTCTTCCCCCCAGTCGCTCTCTCTCTACCCCCCAGTCCCTCTCTCTCTTCCCCCAGTCGCTCTCTCACATCCTCCCAGTCACTCTCTCTCTCTCTTTCCCCCAGTCGCTCCCTCTCTCTCTTTTACCCCCAGTCGCTCTCTCTCTTTCTTCCCCCCAGTCGCTCTCTCTCTCTCTTCCCGCCAGTCGCTCTCTCTCTCTCTTCTCCCCAGTCGCTCTCTCTTCCGACGAGTCGCTGTCTCTCTTCCCCCCAGTCGCTCTCTCTCTTCCCCCCAGTCGCTCTCTCTCTCTCTTCCCCCCAGTCGCTCTCTCTCTCTCTTCCTCCCAACCGCTCTCTCTCTCTCTTCCCCCCAGTCGCTCTCTCTCTCTCTTCCCCCCAGTCGCTCTCTCTCTTCCCCCCAGTCGCTCTCTTTTTTCCCCCAGTCGCTCTCCCTCTTCCCCCCAGTCGCTCTCTCTCTCTCTTCCCCCCAGTCGCACTCTCTCTCTCTTCCCTCCAGTCGTTCTCCTTCTCTCTTCCCCCCAGTCGATCTCTCTCTCTCTTCCCCCCAGTCGCTCTCTCTCTCTCTCTCCCCCACACTCGCTCTGTCTCTTTCTTCCCCCAGTTGCTCTCTCTCTTCCCCCCAGTCGCTCTCTCTCTTTCTTCCCCCCAGTTGCTCTCTCTCTCTCATCCCCCAGTCACTCTCTCTCTTCCCCCCAGTCGCTCTCTCTCTTCCCCCCAGTCGCTGTCTCTCTTCCCCCAGTCGCTCTCTCTCTCTCTTCCCCCCAGTCGCTCTCTCTCTCTTCCTTCCAGTCGCTCTCTCTCTCTCTTTCCCCCAGTCGCTCTCTCTCTGTTGCCCCAGTCGCTCTCTCTATCTCTTCCCCCCAGTCGCTCTCTCTCTCTCTTCCCCCCAGTCGCTGTCTCTCTCTCTTCCCCCGAGTCGCTCTCTCTCTCTCGTCCCCCCAGTCGCTCTCTCTCTCTCTTCCCCCCAGTCGCTGTCTCTCTTCCCCCCAGTCGCTGTCTCTCTTCCCCCCAGTCGCTCTCTCTATTCCCCCCAGTTGCTCTCTCTCTTCCCCCCAGTCGCTCTCTCTATTCCCCCCAGTCGCTCTCTCTCTTCCCCCCAGTCGCTCTCTCTCTCTTCCCTCCGGTCGCTCTCTCTCTTCCCCCCAGTCGCTCTCTCTCTCTCTTCCCCCCAGTCGCTCTCTCTCTCTCTTCACCCAAGTCCCTCTCTCTCTCTCTTCACCCCAGTCGCTCTCTCTCTCTCTTCCCCCCAGTCGCTCTCTCTCTTCCCCCCAGTCGCTCTCATTCTTCCCTTCTGTCGCTCTCTCTCTTCCCCCCAGTCTCTCTCTCTCTTCCCCCCAGTCGCTCTCTCTGTTCCCCCCAGTCGCTCTCTCTCCTCCCTCCAGTCGCTCGCTCTCTTCCCCCCAGTCGCTCTCTCTCCTCCCACCAGTCGCTCTCTCTCTTCCCCCCAGTCTCTCTCTCTCTTCCCCCCAGTCACTCTCTCTCTTCCCCCCAGTCCCTCTCTCTCTTCCCCCAGTCGCTCTCTCTCTTCCCCCCAGTCACTCTCTCTCTCTCTTCCCCCAGTCGCTCCCTCTCTCTCTTTTACCCCCAGTCGCTCTCTCTCTCTCTCTTCCCCCCTGTCGCTCTCTCTCTCTTCCCCAGTCGCTCTCTCTCTCTCTTCCCCTTAGTCGCTCTCTCTCTCTCTGCCCCCAGTCGCTCTCTCTCTCTCTTCCCCCCAGTCGCTCTCTCTCTCGCTTCCCCCCAGTCGCTCTCTCTCTTCCCCTCAGTCGCTGTCTCTCTGTCCCCAGTCGCTCTCTCTCTTACCCCCAGTCGCTCTCTCTCTCTCTTTCCCCCATTCGCTCTCTCTCACTTCCCCCCAGTCCCTCTCTCTCTCTCTTCACCCCAGTCGCTCTCTCTCTCTCTTCCCCCCAGTCGCTCTCTCTCACTCTTGCCCCCAGTCGCTCTCTCCCTCTCTTCCCCCAAGTCGCTCTCTCTCTCTCTTCCCACCAGTCGCTCTCTCTCTCTCTTCCCCCCTGTCACTCTCTCTCTCTTCCCCCCAGTCGCTCTCTCTCTCTCTTCTCCCCTGTTGCTCTCTCTTCCGACCAGTCGCTGTCTCTCTCTCTTCCCCCCAGTCGCTCTCTCTCTCTCTTCCCCCCAGTCGCTCTCTCTCTCTCTTCCCCCCAGTCGCTCTCTCTATCTTCCTCCCAGTCGCTCTCTCTCTCTCTTCACCCCAGTCGCTCTCTCCCTCTCTTCCCCCCGTCGCACTCTCTCTCTCGTCCCCCCAGTCGCTCTCCTTCTCTCTTCCCCCAAGTCGCTCTCTCTCTCTTACCCCCAGTCGCTCTCTCTCTCTTCCCCCCAGTCGCTCTGTCTCTCTCTTCCCCCAGTCGCGCTCTCTCTCTCTTCCCCCAGTCACTCTCTCTCTCTCTTCCCCCCAGTCGCTCTCTCTCTTCCCCCCAGTCGCTGTCTCTATTCCCATCAGTCGCTCTCTCTCTCTCTTCCCCCCAGTCGCTCTCTCTCCCTTCCAGTCGCTCTCTCTCTCTCTTCCCCCGTCGCTCTCTCTCTCTCTCTTCCCCCCCAGTCGCTCTCTCTCTCTCTTCCCCCTAGTCGCTCTCTCATTTTTTTCCCCCCGTTGCTCTCTCTCTCTCTTCCCCCCAGTCATTCTCTCTCTATCTTCCTCGCTAGTCGCTCTCTCTCTCTCTTCCCCCCAGTCGCTCTCTCTCTCTCTTCCCCCCAGTTGCTCTCTCTCTCTCTTCCCCCCCAGTCGCTCTCTCTCTTCCCCCAAGTTGCTCTCTCTCTCTCTTCCCCCCAGTCGCTCTCTCTCTTGCCCCCAGTCGCTCACTCTCTTCCCCCAAGTCGCTCTCTCTTCCCCCCGTCGCTCTCTCTCTTCCCCCCAGTCGCTCTCTCTTCCCCCAGTCACTCTCTATCTTCCCTTCAGTCGCTCTCTCTCTTCCCCCCAGTCTCTCTCTCTCTTCCCCCCAGTCGCTCTCTCTCTTCCCCAGTCGCTCTCTCTGTTCCCCCCAGTCGCTCTCTCTCTTCCCTCCAGTCGCTGTCTCTCTTCCCCCCAGTCGCTCTCTCTCCTCCCACCAGTCGCTCACTCTCATCCCCCCAGTCGCTCTCTCTCTTCCCCCTAGTCGCTCTCTCTCTTCCCGCCAGTCGCTCTCTCACTTCCCCCGTCGCTCTCTCTCTTCCCCCCAGTCGCTCTCTCTCTTCCCCCCCGTCCCTCTCTCTCTTCCCCCAGTTGCTCTCTCTCTTCCCCCCAGTCACTCTCTCTATCTCTTCCCCCCAGTCGCTCCCTCTCTCTCTTTTACCCCCAGTCGCTCTCTCTCTCTCTCTTCCCCCCTGTCGCTCTCTCTCTCTTCCCCAGTCGCTCTCTCTCTCTCTTCCCCCCAGTCGCTCTCTCTCTCTCTGCCCCCAGTCGCTCTCTCTCTCTCTTCCCCCCAGTCACTCTCTCTCTCGCTTCCCCCCAGTCGCTCACTCTCTTCCCCTCAGTCGCTGTCCCTCTTCCCCCAGTCGCTCTCTCTCTTACCCCCAGTCGCTCTCTCTCTCTCTTTCCCCCATTTGCTCTCTCTCACTTCCCCCCAGTCCCTCTCTCTCTCTCTTCACCCCAGTCGCTCTCTCTCAATTCACAATTCACAATTCAAATCGCTTTATTGGCATGATAAGTTACATCTTATGTTGCCAAAGCATCAAAATACATTTATGGTTTCGCACATAAACGCAGTTCTATTCATACAGTGTATAAACAGGTATATCCCTGAGTGTATAAATATACATTCGCATTGTTTATATATATTCTTTTCTTAGTTTACTGGTTGTCCCTCTGTTCATGGCAAGCTGTAACATAGTGTGCCGCCAGTGTTATACAGCTTCTCTCCTCTCCCAGTAGGAATGGGAGTTTTTGGTTGTCATTCAGATTTCTGAAATCAGGGCATATTTGTGAGAATTTTTGGTAGAAATTCTCCCTGATGCCCTGATATTTTCCATAAGCTGTGAGGAAGTGCATCTCTGTCTCCACCACTCCCTGACTGCAGTGAGAGCATATCCTGTCCTCTCTTGGCAGCCTGGTCTGCCTGTGTCTGCCTTTTTCGATCGCTAGGCTATGTTCGCTAAGTCTGTACCTTGTCAAGGTTCTTCTCAGTTTGTTATCCTTTACCATGGTCAGGTAATCAGCTATGTTGTATTGTCTGTTTAGGGCTAAGTAGCAATTGAGTTTGCTTTGGGTTTTTGTTGTTTCTGCCCAATATGTCAGATATTTTTCCTTTTGCTCAGCGACGATTGTGTTGGGTCGAATTCTTTGTGTTACCCTGTCACTGTCCTGGGGCTGGTTATTGTTAGTATTGTTAGTAGTTACTTCACTGAGTCCCAGGACTAGTTGACTGAGGGTATTCTTCTTTATGGTCAGCTCTTGGCATTTCAGGGCGTCGTAGTGATAGCATTGGGGATTGCTCATTTGTAGGTGATTCCAAAATTTGGTGGCTCTTTTTTGGATAGTGATTATTAATGGATATTGGCCTAGTTCCGCCCTGCATGCATTGTTTACTGTTTTCCTTTGAGTCCGGAGGATACTTTTACAGAATTCTGCATGTAGGATCTCAATTGGGTGTTTGTCCCATTTTGCAAATTCTTGTTGAGTTAGCAGTCCCCATACCTCACTGCCATAGAGTGCAATTAGTTCAATTACTCATTTGAAAATTTTGAGCCAAATGCTAATTGGGATTTCTATTTGGATTGATTTTTTGATGGCATAGAAAGCCCTTCTTGCTTTCTCTTTCAGTTCATTCACAGCCAGTTTGAAGTTTCCCGTAGAACTGATTTTTAAGCCCAAGTATGTGTAGTTAGTGGTTTGTTCAATTTTGGCTGTTCCTACTGTGAAATTTATTTTCGGTCCCTGATGTTTGGATCTTTGCTGGAACACAAGGACTTTGGTTTTTTGGGGATTTATTGTCAGGGCCCAAGTCTGGCAGTACGACTCCAGCAGGTCCAGGTTTTGCTGTAGCCCCTCTTTAGTAGGTGACAGCAGAACCAGGTCGTCTGCATAGAGAAGGAATTTAACCTTGGATTCATATAGGGTGAGGCCGGGTGCTGTAGATTGTTCAAGTAGTTTTGCCAATCCATTTATGTAAATATTAAAGAGTGTCGGTGAGATTGGCGAGCCCTGCGTCACCCCCCGCCCCTGTGGGAAGTATTTTGTTTGTTTGTCTCCAATTTTAACTGCACATTTGTTGTTTGTATACATTGATTTAATTACATCATATGTTTTCCCTCCTACCCCACTTTCGATAAGTTTCAGGAATAAACCGTCATGCCAGATGGAGTCGAAAGCCTTCTGGAAATCTACAAAGCATGCGTAGATTTTGCTTTTGTTATGGTGAACGTGTTTGTCAATTAGGGTCTGTAGGGTGAAGATATGATCGGATGTTCTATAGTTTGGCAGGAATCCAATTTGGCTTTTACTCCCTCTCTTCCCCCCAGTCGCTCTCTCTCTTCCCCCCAGTCGCTCTCTCTCTTCCCTTCAGTCGCTCTCTCTCTTCCCCCCAGTCTCTCTCTCTCTTCCCCCCAGTCGCTCTCTCTCTTCCCCCCAGTCGCTCTCTCTGTTCCCCCCAGTCGCTCTCTCTTCCCTCCAGTCGCTCGCTCTCTTCCCCCCAGTCGCTCTCTCTCCTCCCACCAGTCGCTCACTCTCTTCCCCCCAGTCGCTCGCTCTCTTCCCCCTAGTCGCTCTCTCTCTTCCCCCCAGTCTCTCTCTCTCTTCCCCCCAGTCACTCTCTCTCTTCCACCCAGTCCCTCTCTCTCTTCCCCCAGTCGCTCTCTCTCTTCCCCCCAGTCACTCTCTCTCTCTCTTCCCCCCAGTCGCTCCCTCTCTCTCTTTTACCCCCAGTCGCTCTCTCTCTCTCTCTTCCCCCCTGTCGCTCTCTCTCTCTTCCCCAGTCGCTCTCCCTCTCTCTTCCCCCCAGTCGCTCTCTCTCTCTCTGCCCCCAGTCGCTCTCTCTCTCTTCCCCCCAGTCGCTCTCTCTCTCGCTTCCCCCCAGTCGCTCTCTCTCTTCCCCTCAGTCGCTGTCTCTCTACCCCCCAGTCGCTCTCTCTCTTACCCCCAGTCGCTCTCTCTCTCTCTTTCCCCCATTCGCTCTCTCTCACTTCCCCCCAGTCCCTCTCTCTCTCTCTTCACCCCAGTCGCTCTCTCTCTCTCTTCCCCCCAGTCGCTCTCTCTCACTCTTCCCCCCAGTCGCTCTCTCCCTCTCTTCCCCCAAGTCGCTCTCTCTCTCTCTTCCCACCAGTCGCTCTCTCTCTCTCTTCCCCCCTGTCACTCACTCTCTCTTCCCCCCAGTCGCTCTCTCTCTCTCTTCTCCCCTGTCGCTCTCTCTTCCGACCAGTCGCTGTCTCTCTCTCTTCCCCCCAGTCGCTCTCTCTCTCTCTTCCCCCCAGTCGCTCTCTCTCTCTCTTCCCCCCAGTCGCTCTCTCTCTCTTCCTCCCAGTCGCTCTCTCTCTCTCTTCACCCTAGTCGCTCTCTCCCTCTCTTCTCCCCAGTCGCACTCTCTCTCCCTTCCCCCAGTCGCTCTCCTTCTCTCTTCCCCCAAGTCGCTCTCTCTCTCTTACCCCAGTCGCTCTCTCTCTCTTCCCCCCAGTCGTTCTGTCTCTCTCTTCCCCCCAGTCGCTCTCTCTCTCTCTTCCCCCCAGTTGCTCTCTCTCTCTCTTCCCCCAGTCACTCTCTCTCTCTCTTCCCCCCAGTCGCTCTCTCTCTTCCCCCAGTCGCTGTCTCTATTCCCATCAGTCGCTCTCTCTCTCTCTTCCCCCCAGTCGCTCTCTCTCCCTTCCAGTCGCTCTCTCTCTCTCTTCCCCCGTCGCTCTCTCTCTCTCTCTTCCCCCCCAGTCGCTCTCTCTCTCTCTTCCCCCTAGTCGCTCTCTCATTTTTTTCCCCCCGTTGCTCTCTCTCTCTCTTCCCCCCAGTCATTCTCTCTCTATCTTCCTCGCTAGTCGCTCTCTCTCTCTCTTCCCCCCTTCGCTCTCTCTCTCTCTTCCCCCCAGTTGCTCTCTCTCTCTCTTCCCCCCCAGTCGCTCTCTCTCTTCCCCCAAGTTGCTCTCTCTCTCTCTTCCCCCCAGTCGCTCTCTCTCTTGCCCCCAGTCGCTCTCTCTCTTCCCCCCAGTCGCACTCTCTCTTCCCCCTGTAGGGTTTTTTTTCCTGCTCTCTTGCCCGTTCTGGCCCCCTGCCAGGCTTCGTGCAAGAATTACCCTTGAGTGGTTCGACCCACCACCCCCCCTACGGTTCTAGACCTTGGACTTAGATGCAGAGAACAGTAGTGCAGAGAAGAGGACTCAATAGACCAGGCTGAATAGCACAAAATGGATGCTTTTATTTTTGAACAGGTTGAAGCATTAGAAAATACATGTCATAGGCACAGATTAAAGTAACTACAATCATGCACAAATTTATGAACTTGACTCTATGCAAATGGGGAACACACGGCACATCGTAAAAGGGGAAACACATTACGATTACCCTTAACTCCCTCCCCTATACCTAAACTAAGTTTTGACCTGGGGAACTTGGGATCATGCTCACCACTCTCGAAATCGCGAAAAAAAAAAAGGGGGTTCGCAGTCTTTTGGCACCGCTTTCCGTCGTCACGTGGATTTGGAAACTTCTGGCACAGTTGATATTCTCTCTCCCTCGAAGCGGTGGGTTAGACACAGCCTCGATGAGCGCTCGTCAAGGTTGAGATCCACAATCGTGGATTTGGGTTCATGGAGTAGACCTAGATGCAGGTTATGCACATGGGAGAATCTTGTGGCATCGATCGCCGGTTCTCCAGAGGGTTTCTTCTCCGTCGGCCTGGGTCGTCGATGATCTCCCGACCCCAGTACCCGGGCCACCCTTGTCGTCTTCTCGTCGTGGCCGAGCCTTGTTTGGCTGAACACCGGCCACGTTGTCCCTTTTCCGAAACCGTCCGTCTTTAAAAAGACAAAAACGTTTTCATCGATCTGCCGAAGTGGAAGAGGCGCCGATCCGGGCACCATCCGCCCTTCGTTCGTTCCTCGTAGAAGAAAGTTCTTGAAGAAATGGAAGCCTGAAGTCGCCCAACAAGAAGCCGTAGCAGTGAAGAAGTCCCTTAGATGGACTTTCAATCCATAGTTATTCTCTTTTGGGACAGTCTTATCTCCCGCCAAATCATAGTCCTGTCTTTGTATTAATTTTGGCGGGCAGAGATCTCTGCAGGGGCGCTTTGTCTTGTAACGGAGCCGGTGATAACTTGAACTGGCCTTCCTGGCCGATAATGTCTGTTAATGTCCTTTGCATTGTCACCGCGGCTCGGTTCGCATATTGATCGGTCCGGACATTTTCCTTGATGGCTGCTAAACGGTTTTTCCTTTGTACAATAAATGGGTATAAGTGTTTTTACATTGTCCGCCCATATCTTGATGGGCCCCATCTGTACTTATAATCCATTGAATATGTATGCTGTTGCTCTGAGTTTCGGTTCCCAGATACTGGCTTTCGCAGGTTTACTGTCTTCAATCCACAAGCCTGTCTAGCTTGCAGTAACAGAAATAAACTGGTTCAGAAACTGATCACGGGGCCTGGTGGCCATTTTGTATGCCCTTTTATCAAAGGTTTTTCTGTGCAAGCTTACTTTGGTCAATAAACAGTCTTATTTTATCCAGTTTTCTTGCGTGATTTTTGCTGAAAATTTTCAAATCTTGCAGGCGCCCCTGTGATACTGATAGCTTGCTTAAAGTATCAATCCTTGATGAGCAAATTTTCCCTGATTCCCCACATCCAAACATTCCTGGCACTTAACTATCTATGCCCCTCACGACACATGCAGTTCCCATTTCCGGAGAAAATGAAAATTACCTCATGCACATTTGGAATCATAGACAGCAAATCTTAAAATATAACACCTTCACCTGTCAGATGGGCAGAACTTGATACCCTTTTGCGCCATCTGCATACACCTTTTATTAATCAAAACTTAATTGTGGTAAACCACTGTATTGTATATTGCCACCTCTGGGTGGCGCTGTGTATGGAGGCATGCCTCAGCTGACTCCACCCACCACTGTGTGGGTTTCGTTCAGACTTGTTCAGTCACTCACGAAGAAGCATGGTCTCTTCTTAGCTAATAAAAGCCTTATTCATCTCTTCTTTCGACTCATCATCTCTTCTTCGACTCATCACCTTTTATGAAGTAATTGATAAGCGTATCAATTTTATTAGCTAAAAGTTAAATGGCGACACCTGAGGAGCAACAACAGCAACGGATACAGCAGACATTGCTGAGAGCCCTCAGACCACCACGCCTGGACCTCGACCCTCAAGATGTGGGTGCATCAGCCAAGTTTGAACACTGGCTGAGCTGCTTTGAATCCTTCCTCGCAATCTCACAGGTTACAGAGGAGGATCACAAACTGAAAATTTTGACCGCCCAGGTGAGCCATCAAGTATATATGCTAATCCGGGACTCTAATACGTACGTGGCGGCCCTCGAGCTACTAAAAGGGCAATATACGCGCCCAGTGAACACAATTTACGCCCGACACCTCTTGGGATCCCGCAGGCAGCAACCGGGAGAATCGGTAGGGGCATTTGCACGGGCGCTACTGGCACTCTGCAGAGACTGCGATTGTAAAGCGGTAACGGCTGTGGAGCACGCGCAGGGACTCGCCTGTGATGCCTTCGTCAGGGGCCTCCAGTCAGACCACACCCGGCAGAGACTGCTAGAAAGCAAGGAACCCGACCTGAAGACGGCCATTGCCCTTGCGCTCTCGTTAGAGGAGGCCCACCGAAACCTCGAGGCATACCCCCGTAACGGCGCCGAGACATGGCAATCGAAACCGTGGGACACGGGACCGCCGCCCCCGGCACCAACCGCTGCAGCGACCCAACCGAGACAGCAGCCTCCGGTAAGAACTGCTTCGATGCCCAGTAACCAGGCCCAAAAATGCTATTTCTGTGGCCAGTTAAAACATCCCAGAGCGCACTGCCCAGCTAAGACAGCTATCTGCTCGGGCTGCGGGAAGAAAGGCCATTACGCTAACGCCTGCAAGGGGAAGCCAGCCAGCAGCGCAGTGTGCGGGCCGTGGGAGCAGCCATCTTATCCGCCATTTTGTGTACCCCCGGCCGCATGGCATCCGCCGCCATCGTATCCAACGCACTCAACCGCCATTTCGTCACCGGAACCGACCACCGTCTCGGCGGATGACTATAGTGACTCACTAAGCCACATACTGGCCTCCGTGACGCTGGATCAAGGCCACCCTCACCATCTACCCAGCTCCATGATGGATATCGCGGTAAACGGCCGCGCCACCAGTTGCCTGATCGACAGCGGGAGCACAGAGAGTTTCGTCCACCCCGACACGGTACGTAGCCACTCCCTCACGATTCTGCCAACGCACCATCGCATTTCTATGGCGTCCAAGTCCCAGTCAATGGACATCAGCGGCTACTGTGTGGTGACCCTGTCAGTAGGGGGCACTGAATATCAAAAATTTAAACTGCTAGTCCTGCCCCGTCTTTGCGCTGCCGTCCTGCTAGGGTTGGATTTTCAGTGCCACCTTAAGAGTGTCACACTAGCATACGGTGGACCCCTCCCCCCACTCACAGTCTGCAACCAACAACTTTTAAATTGCCCGCTGCAAACCACCTGCAGCCTTTCCACATTAAAAGTCCCCCCCCCTCCCCTGTTCGCTAACCTCACCCGCGACTGTAAACCCATCGCTACCAAAAGCAGGCGGTACAGTGCCGGGGACAGAGCTTTTATCAGCTCTGAGGTGGAGCGGCTCTTGAAGGAGGGCATTATCGAAGGTAGCACTAGCCCCTGGCGAGCCCAGGTTGTAGTCGTTAAAACCACTGCAAAACGCCGCATGGTAATCGACTACAGCCAAACCATAAACCGGTACACCCAGCTGGACGCGTACCCCCTCCCTCGCATATCTGATATGGTCAATCAGATTGCGCAATACAAAGTATTCTCCACCATCGACCTTAAGTCAGCGTACCACCAGCTGCCCATCCGCCATGAGGACCGCCAGTATACTGCCTTCGAGGCAAACGGCCGCCTCTACCACTTCCTTAGGGTCCCCTTCGGCGTCACCAACGGGGTTTCGGTCTTCCAAAGGGAGATGGACCGAATGGTTGACCAGAACGCGCTGCGGGCAACCTTCCCCTATTTGGATAACGTCACCATCTGCGGCCACGACCAGCAGGACCACGACATTAATCTAGCAAATTTCCTCCGTACGGCCCAACGGCTGAACCTAACGTACAATAAGGAAAAATGTATGTTTCACACCAAGCGCCTGGCCATCCTCGGCTGCGTGGTGGAGAACGGAGTCATCGGGCCCAACCCCGACAGAATGCGCCCCCTAATGGAGCTACCCCTTCCCCACTGCCAAAAAGCACTGAAGAGATGCCTGGGGTTTTTCTCCTACTACGCCCAGTGGGTGCCCCTCTATGCAGACAAAGCCAGGCCCCTCATCAAAGCCACCTCCTTCCCCCTGACACCAGAGGCGTGTGCAGCCTTCACTCTTATCAAGAACGATATCGCGAAGGCCGCAATGCACGCGGTGGATGAGTCCATCCCCTTCCAAGTGGAGAGCGATGCCTCCGACTTCGCCCTAGCCGCGACCCTTAACCAGGCGGGCAGACCCGTGGCCTTTTTCTCAAGGACCCTCCAGGGCCCCGAGACGAGACACTCCTCCGTCGAAAAGGAGGCCCAGGCTATTGTAGAAGCGGTGCGTCACTGGAGGCATTACCTGGCCGGGAAACGATTTACCCTGCTCACTGACCAGCGTTCAGTAGCTTTTATGTTTAATAATAAGCAGAGGGGTAAAATCAAGAACGACAAGATCTTGAGGTGGAGAATCGAACTCTCCACCTACAATTATGATATCTTGTATCGGCCAGGGAAACTCAATGAGCCCCCAGATGCCCTATCACGTGGTACATGCGCCAACGCGCAGAGTGATAGGCTGCAGTCCCTCCACAATGACCTCTGCCACCCGGGGGTCACCAGGTTTTTCCATTTTATCAAATCCCGTAACCTGCCCTACTCCATCGAGGAGGTCAGGACCATGACCAAGAGCTGCCAAATCTGCGCCGAGTGCAAACCGCACTTCTATAGGCCGGACAGAGCAAGCCTGATCAAGGCCACCCGCCCCTTCGAACGCCTGAGCGTCGATTTTAAAGGGCCCCTCCCCTCCGCTGACCGCAATGTGTACTTCCTCAACATAGTTGATGAGTACTCCCGTTTCCCCTTTGCCATCCCTTGCCCAGACATGACCAGTACCACGGTCATCAAGTGTCTGAATGACATCTTCGCTCTGTTCGGGTTCCCCAGCTATATACATAGCGACAGGGGCTCATCGTTCATGAGCGACGAACTTCGGCAGTACCTGCTAACAAGAGGTATCGCCACGAGCAGGACCACCAGTTACAACCCCCGGGGGAACGGCCAGGTGGAAAGGGAGAACGCGACGGTTTGGAAGGCAGTCCTCTTAGCACTAAAATCTAAGGGCCTTCCGACCTCCCGCTGGCAGGAGGTCCTCCCTGCAGCGCTTCACTCCATTCGGTCACTGCTTTGTACTGCCACTAATGCGACCCCTCATGAGAAAATGTTCGTTTTCCCCCGGAAGTCTACATCGGGAACCTCGCTACCGGCATGGTTGACTTCTCCTGGGCCCGTCCTACTGCGGAGGCACGTGAGGACGCATAAAACGGACCCCCTGGTCGAGCGGGTGCACCTCCTACACGCCAACCCCCAGTATGCCTGGGTGACATACCCAGACGGGCGGGAGGACACGGTCTCCATACGAGATCTCGCACCCTCGGGTACCCCTGAATTACCACCGTTATCCCCCTTACCACCGTTATCCCCCTTACCACTGTTATCCCCCACCACCCCTCCCAACCCAACCCCTGCAGACAGCATGCCAAAGCCCCAGGAATCTTCGCCAACCACCCAGACACCAGACCCGACGTCGGATGCTGCAACACCACCGCCGCCACCACGACGATCAGGACGTCAGACAAGGCCTCCTGATAGACTTAACTTGTAGTACCCTTCACCCCGCCGGACTTCACATTAAACAAGGGGTGAATGTGGTAAACCACTGTATTGTATATTGCCACCTCTGGGTGGCGCTGTGTATGGAGGCATGCCTCAGCTGACTCCACCCACCACTGTGTGGGTTTCGTTCAGACTTGTTCAGTCACTCACGAAGAAGCATGGTCTCTTCTTAGCTAATAAAAGCCTTATTCATCTCTTCTTTCGACTCATCATCTCTTCTTCGACTCATCACCTTTTATGAAGTAATTGATAAGCGTATCATTAATAACGACTAATAACATAACAATACTTAATTCCTTATAACCCAAACCAAACGCAAAAGAAAACACGGATGTTCAAAAGAGAAACAAAAACCAAAAAAAAAAATCTTAAAATGGATGGACTCTTAATCTTCTACTAGCAGCTTAAAGTGGGGTGTCTTCTTCCCCCATTCGCACATAGCGTTCTTTCCATTCGCCCGCGTTCTCGTGCCTCTGGAGGCGTTTGCCTCTCTTACAATGCACGAAGAGCAAAAATATCACAATTAAAACCTGACATCCTACTAGGATATGGGATGCTATTCTAATCCAGGCTGGGATTTCTATGTTGGTGAACAAGTCCCACCATGGTGGGATGATTATGTCCAATATGTCTTTTCCTATCTCTAAAGTCTTCTGCTCCAGTGTGTAGAAATGTTTCTGCGAAATTATAACGGCTTTTAAAATCTTGGTGAGGTGTTCGGGAAGAGGGGGAATGACATAACCAAAATGCGCGACAAATCGTTGTAAGTCTGTGAAATTCTCTTTGATAGTGATGTGTACGGTGGAGGGCGCAGGAATGGGAACAATTCGTTGTTGTGCCACTTGAACCTCGGCCCTGGGTTTGAAACAGAAACTGCTATCACCGACCGAACACCACTCGTGTTGTCCATATCGGTACTGAGGCGCTGCAGTGGTGACGCAGTATGTCCAACCCCCGATATATGCTACCTCTGGGGCACATGGTCCTCTGCCACTGCCTCCATGGTGCAATTCACCGGCTTCGCGCGAGCGGTTCTGAACCCGCACTGTGGTTTCAAAAAGGCATTCAAGTGCTGGGGACACAGGATGATGTGTGCTCCCCGGCTCCGACATCCCGAGAGGTCGGTGCCTGTCATCGTACGCTCCCATCTGATGACGTAAGGCGGGACCACTGCGTAACGAATGTGTGCACCCCCCTGAATGACTCCAATGTTCTCTACTCTGTATACCGGGGCGGGCTTTGCTGCGGGACCCAACACCGGCATTCTTACTACTATTCCCATAATAGTGTGATTCGAATGTCCGCAGTCCAATGGAACTGGGTATGCTTCTGCGGCTAGCCTGAGCTGGCATGGGCTTAATGCATTCTCAAAAGGGTGGAGCGCTTGCAAGTGCTTGTTGCTGATCCAGGACGGGACCAAACCCTGTTTTAAATCCTCAAGATTACTGCGGCCCTCACCCAATAACCACGCCCCGTACAGCACACAGGCCTCGTTTTGCGCAGCTTGATCGGACGCATTCCGATCCTCCTTAATGAGTGCATTTACCGTTCTCGCGTGTTTCTCCAGCTCAGCAATTATGTCCTTAAAGTGTAGTGTCATGGCCTGGTCCTCATGCAACTCAGAACCCACGACCTTGTTTCCGTCTGTCAATATGTTCCTTAACTGGGCTTTTAAACCGTTGATCTGTGTCTGCAGCTCCACGTTATCTAGAGCGTTGACAACAGATGTCCCGGTATTAAAAGCAGTGAATATGTCATTTACAGTACCCCTTCTTTGCCTCCCGACTCGATCCAAAACTTCTGGCGGTGTGGTGTATAATTTGTCTCTGTCAATGTCGACAAAGTCAAATTCGTAAAATTGTCTAAACATACGGGTTAACAGGACCTGGTATAATTGTTCCGTTTCTTTGGGACACCACTCCGGCAATCTTACCTCAGTGAGATTTAAAATCACTGAGGCCACCCTGTAGTGTACCCCTTGGTACAGCACCTGACCGGTGGGTACCAATACTAAACCGTTCCCGGGTCCCTTGGTGGTGGTTGGGCACCCTCCTTTCTGGGCTAGTGCTACCGGAAGCGTGGGCAGGGGCTTGCGTGGGCGGGTGATGAGTTCAGTGGCGTTCACCGGAATAGGGGAGTATGGGGCTCCGCACGCTCGAGTGCTAACATCCCATCTCATCCCCTTCCCTTCATCCTGCCACTGCCTCTGGAAGAAGATGGACACGCCCTTGGGGCAGACGTGTCTCGAACCCCACAAACAGACATATATTCCCTCATCCGGTTCCCACCATTTGTCCCAACACACACGTAATTGTCCGTGAGTTCCCGTAATAGTCCGATGGGTATTATTACCCAGTCGCTCCCACTCGACCGTAGAGTTTCTCATGTCCTTTCCCAGCTTTCGTAGCCACCACCATCGCCTTGGTGGTACGTTCCCATTGCACACCAGACAAATCCTCTTTCCCACGGTGACGCTGACTCTGGGCGCTAGGATCCTCACTCGAGGGCACGTTAATGAAGTCTCTTGGTAGGCAAAACCGAAATTGCTGGAATATTCCGTAGAATTCGTTCCCAGCCAACCTGGCCATCTCCCTTGGTGGAAGTAGGTGGCGGTTTCCTCTACCTCTCGCTCCCCCGTCCCATCCGTTGCGATGGGGGCCGTGTCCCCGGAGCACCCGAAAATGATGACGTCCTTGGTGCGGCCTCGGTAGGCCCACCCGCACCCGATCGCCATGAACGCGACGACAATCCTTTCCATCGTATCCCAGGTTTCTGTAACCAACAAAATGATGTAGCCGGGCTCCCGATAGGTGCTGGCCTAAATTAATTGGACGCGCGGGTTCCTGGACCCCGCTCCCTAACAAACACACATACCGGGCAGACCTCAAAATTGTACTCTTAACACCATATACTTTACATTCCTTAAACTATGACCATAATTACCTATCTTAACTTATGTACAGCGCCGCCCTCCGTGGGGCGGCTTTCCGAATCCCTGTGAGGTCTGTCGTGTGCCACACCCTGCGGTGGGGCTGCATTGATCTTTGGCTTTGATCCCCCGCAGCCTGTCGCTGCTGAACGGGGATCATGTCTTCCTGGGACTGCTTTAAACCGTGGTTGGGGAGGATGGGGAGAATCTGGCCAAAATTTTCTGGGCTGGGGCGCTCGAGCCGACCTACGAGGGGCTGCTTTGGGTTGGGCTCCCGGGGCTGATGGACCGGGGGTCGTGACTGTTACCGTTACAGCCTGTGGTTCCTCCACAGCTGCCGGCTCCAGCTCCCCTCCCTCAGGCTCCGCCCCCCCGGGGTCGGGATCTGTGGCTTCCGACTCCACCTCACCTGTCCCTACAGGTAACGAGTCTCCACCCCCACTCCCTACCTCCCCCAAGCTTGAGTCGAGGGCGGGACTGCTGTCCTCTGACTCTGCCTCCTCCGTGATTGGGTCTAAAGCGAGGTTGAGCTGTTCGGGCTCTCCCCTGCCTAAATCCCATTCAAAAGATGAGACCTCCCACTCCAATGGGATGGCCTCTCCCTTCACGCAGGCTACTGCTCCAGCCTGTGTGGTCTGTGACTCTGTTACAGGCTGAGGATCTTTGTTCTCAGACCTGGTCCCCTTTGGTGGCCCTTGTGTACCCGGTTTAAACAGTTTACACTGGTTGATGTGAAACCATTTGGTACGTCGGGGCATCTTCACTGCATAAACCATGGGGCTGGCTTTGTCTACAATGCTGTATGGCCCCATGTACAGTGGTTCAAAACTCCCTACCCTGGCGTAGTTTCGGACCATGACCTGGTCCCCGACTACCCACTCTTGTTGTTTCCGAGGTTCCAACAACAGTTTATTTCCCTGGTGCTGTCTTCCCATGTTCCCAGCCGCCTGCCCATAAATCTGTCTCAGGCGCTCCAAGAGGGTTTGGGCGAATTTGTCCCGTTTCACCTCTCGGAGCTGGCCCTCAGTGAGCACCGGGGCTAGCACATGGGTGGGTCTTCGCATGATCCTTCCAGTCATTATCCCGTGCGGGGAATACCCCGTGCTTTTGGACTGGCTGGCTCGGATCCCCATGAGGACTAAAGGCAGGACCTCCGCCCATTTCTGGGGCGAGCCCATTGTCTCTTTCCTCAGCTTTTCCTTGAGGGTCCGATTCATACGCTCAACAATCCCGGATGACTGGGGATTGTATGCTACGTGCCACTTTCCCTCAATGCCCAAGAGCATGAGGGCGTTCTGCATTACTTGACCGGTGAACTGACTCCCTTGGTCGGACTCTACAAAACGGGGGAGTCCCCACCGTGAGAACACTTCCTGAATCAAGATCTTAGCAGTACCCAGTGCCGTAGCTGTTCTGCACGGGAAGGCTTCTACCCATTTGGTGAACACATCTACCAGGACAAGGCAGTACTTATAGCCTCCCTGGGCGGCGGGCAGGGGCCCTATGTAGTCGACCTGAATCGACTGCCATGGTCCCTCTACCCTCCTGATGTGCCCCATGGGCACCTTCCTTTTGTGGGGGTCTGGGTTGTTAGCAGCACACACAAGACAGCTTGCGCAGAACTCGCGGACATCGTCCCGAAGTCTCGGCCACCATCCCGCCTGCTCCACCCGTTGCCAGGTGACCTCAGGTCCGGGGTGTCCCGCTCCTGGACCCTCGTGGGCCAATTGCAGGAATTCCCTTCGGTGCTGCTGCGGCACAACCCACTGCTCCTCTCGGAACAGCATACCTTCTTTGACTGTGAGGGCTGCCGTACTGTACGGACCTTCTACCTGTTTGCCCTCTGTGATAGCTTTTAGGACTGCTTTTGGGCGGGATCCAGGGTTTGGACGGTCTTTAGGTCTGGGGGCGGTGTCACCCCTGTGTTCCCGGGAATTCCCTCCCTGCCTTGGATCGCCGCCACGGGTCCGGGTTCGTATGGGTCCCAGAGAATGCCGTTGCGGGCACCCTCCCTGGCTAGCGCATCCGCTTGCTGGTTGCCCTGACTGCGGGGTTCTGTAGTGGAGTGAGCCTTCACCTTATGGATGAACACCTCTCCTTTCTCCCCCACAGCTGCTAGGATCTTCTCCAGCAAGGGCTTAACTGTTAAAGGCCGCCCGTCCGCGGAGGTGTACCCGCGTCGGGACCAGATGGCGAGGTACTCTGTACACGAATTGCACGTGAACATGCTGTCTGAGCAAATCGTGTATGGGGTTGGGAAAATCTCGGGGTGGGTAACCACGTACGCCACCGCGGACAGTTCAGCCTGCTGCGCGCTCATAGTGCTGGGGAGCTTAATTGCCAGGGCAATGTTTGCCGCAGGGTCATAAACTCCACACCCTGTGAGTCGCTTGCCGTCAGCTACAGTGCTAGAACCGTCTACGTAGATCTCGCGGCCCGTGGGATGTATCCCAGCCCGTAAACCTATGTTAACTTCCCATACCCCTTCTACGGAACATTGATGGGCTGTCCCGGGATATGCCATATTGGCTGCGAGCCTTGGCGCGCAGAGGCCTTTAACTTTGAGATCCATCTGGGAAAGGAGGAGGGTCCAGCGCGCAATCCGAGCGCTGCTTACGGTCCCATCCTTAATCCTCCCGTCCAGAAGCATCTTCGTGGGGGTGTGATGGGTGAGGAGCGTAATGGGAGAGGTCCCTGTGAAGATCACTGATCTGTTCACAGCCCAATGCGTGGCCAGGAGATGCCGTTCGCAATTGGAGAAACTCCTCTCCACATCCGTGAGCACCCTGGAGGAATAAACTACTGGTCTTAGCTTGCCGTGCCGCTCTTGGAGCAGCACTGCGCTCAGGCTGTCCCCACTAGCGGCTACCTCCAGAAATAACTCCTCTCCCCCATCTATGGCCCCTAGGGCTGGCGCGGTCTGCAGATCTCTTTTCAACTTCTCGAATGCTGCCTGGCACCCCTCGTCCCAAGACCACTCGACTCCCTTGTGTAAGAGTCGAAGTAGCGGGGCCGCTGTGGCAGCATAGTCCTCGATGAAATCTCTGCAGTACCCGGTCAATCCCAAAAAGGACCTTACACCCGTTACTGTGTTGGGAATCGGCAGATCTTGTATAGATTCCCGTCTGGCCTTATCTATGGCTCTTTCCCCAGCGCGGATGGCCAGACCCAGGAATTTAACTTCCTGCTGGCCGATCTGGGCTTTCTTTGGGTTTACTTTGAAACCCTTCCTTTCTAACAGTTCCAACAATTCGGCTAACAGTGGGCCGTGCTGCTCCCTTGTATCTGTGAACAGGAGTAAGTCGTCCACATACTGCACTA
Source organism: Somniosus microcephalus (assembly GCF_052327205.1). NCBI lineage: Eukaryota > Metazoa > Chordata > Chondrichthyes > Squaliformes > Somniosidae > Somniosus > Somniosus microcephalus. Next base: position 301,372,582 of record NC_140987.1, on the reverse strand, counting down.
TCTGGTTGGGCTGGCTGAACTCTTTCAAACTCCCCGCCATGCACTGATGGAAAATGCTGGGGCTGTTGTGAAAACCCTGTGGTAAGCAGTTCCAAGTGTACTGTTGCCCTTTGAAAGTAAAGGCAAACTTGTACTGGTCCTCCCGCCGCAGCGGAATGGACCAAAAACCGTTCGAGATGTCCAGCACCGTGAATGTGGTCGCCGATGCTGGAATACTCCCTATTAAGTCTGCAACTGCTGCTACCATGGGCGCGCAGGCTGGGATATTACTATTGAGGACTCTGTAGTCCACCGTGGCTCTCCACGAATTGTCCGGTTTCTTTACCGGCCATAATGGGGAGTTCACGTGGGTGGCTATCGTCCTCAACACGCCCTGCTGTACCAATGAAGATATTGCTGTCTCCATGTCGGGTTCTGCCTCCTTGGGGAAATTATACTGCTTTTGGGGTCGGATCATGGGGTCCCCGTCTACGCTGACTTCGAAGCTAGTGACTCTCCCGCAGTCGTGCTTGTGGGTGGCGAACGCGGTCAGATTTTCTGACACACGCGCCTGCAAGTCCGTTGGGACGTTTGTTATCATGAGCTCGAGATCGTAACCTCCTGACGGCTTCATAGTGCACAGGGCCCCCTTTTCTTCCTTCCCCGGGATTACGACTACCTTACCTAAACCGCCCTCGGCTCCCCAGAGACAGTGATTTCTCAGGTCCACGAGGATCCCGTGTTCCACCAAGAAATCAGCCCCGAGGATGCCTTTCCCCCCCCCTCTTTCCACTTCAATAGGATGCACGTCCATGTGGTGTGGAGCGCTCCCAACTGAATGGAGAGCGGGAGGGAGTGCGCGCCAGCCTGTGCTCTACCTGTGAAACCCGCTACTAAATATGGAGCCTGGGCGGACAGAGGTGAGGCAAAAGGTTTGTCCGTGTGGATCACGGTACACGAAGCTCCCGTATCCAACAGGTAACTACCTCTTTGTTTCTCCACCTCCATCTCCACCACAGGTCTTCTCCAAGCGTCATAGCGGAGCGGACACAAGTAGATGGGCTGCGCAGGCGTCAGTCATTTAGGTGTTTCGGCTGGGGTCTCAGGGGTGATAGGGCTGTTAGCAACCGCTACCTTCCCCTGCCAGGTCATCAGAGACCGCATAGTCTCCAAGACTGACTCGATCGCAGCGGGGTTCACAACCGCACCACCCCCTTTATTCGGGGCAGAGGCTACGGTTGGGTTCTGGACTGGTGTTGGGGCAGCGGCCTGCACTTGTGGTTGTGCTGGTGTTGGGTAAACTCTCGGGCTGTTGGCGACTCGGGCTTGGGCTTGATCTTGGGCTGCGGCGAACGCTCTCTCCCTCTTATCCTTCCAAGGATTCCTACAGTCCTTGCGCCAATGACCCTCCTTCCCACACCCGTAACAACTGCTATTGGCTTGGGGATGGCGATTTCCCTCCTGACGCCATTCCTTTTTAGCGGAGGCTGCGGGTCTCACCTCATGCACCTTTCCTTTCACAACAGGCGTTTTCTTGCCCTTGTTGTTTCTATAACTGATCGTGAGCTGATCTAGTACTACTTCCTCCGTGGAGCGGGCGTTAGTGGGGTCAAACCATGCTTTGGCCTGTTCCTTCACTACTGGCAGGCAACCTGCTACCAGGCACCGAAGCCAGTGAGCCCTTTGTTCGCCATCCAGCCCGGCCCGGGCCGGCCCGCCCGGGCAGCTGCGCTGATACACTGGCCACAACCTGTCGGCGAAAACCCGTGGGGGTTCTCCCTCTAGCTGCACTGTCTTTTCTAAACGGAGGAACGGAGTTCCGTCCCCCTCTCCCATGATCTCCAGAATCTCATCCCGTAGCAATTCATAGTCCCTGTGCCCTCTCTTGCTCTCGTCAGGGAGACACTGGAGGAGCGAACTGTCCAGGGAGAACAGCAGCATTTTAGACTGTTCAACCCCGTCGCAGTCATTGACTGCTGCGATCTGCTCCACGTCCCTGAAATGCACGGAGGGATCTCCTGACTCGGAGAGTTTTGGGATGTGACTTATCATCTCTCTTAGCTGTCGTGCGCTATGAGGCATTATGATCTGACTCTCAAGGGGTCCGTCATCGCCATTTTCTTCATTTGGACCGATCCTCCGGTGTCTCGTTGGACACATTGGCGCCGACCCCGACTCTACTGTCTGGGGTTGCTCTACCTCAGGGCTCTCTTCCTCTACCGTCTCCGTCTCCTGTCCCGGAGTCCAAGACTCCTCATAGGCAGGAGGCGCAGAAGGTTCGGGGGTTGGTACCCCAACTGCCTCTTGTGGAATCGGTCTTTTGGATGCCTTGGCTAGCAACAGCTGACTCGCTGGTGGATTTATGAGACACACCAACCCGTTTGCCTTCGCTAGGGCCTTTCTCAGGTCCTCTAGCTCCCGACGGCAAGTGCTGTGGTCGGTGTTCTCAGATCTATCCTCCATGGCCATCTTATATGCTGCCCTGGCTCCCAGGAGCTTTTCCTCTTGGGCATCTACTTGTTTGGCTAGACGGGAACACCTCTCTCTCATTCTACCTTCACTGGCCTTGGCCTCAACGACCTGACATTTTAAATATTCTACCCGGGTTTCGTGGCAGCGAATTACAGAGCGGCGTTCCTGGTTCAGTGCGTCAAGCGATTCAATCAGTTTTTGACCTCCCGCAACCTTTTCCTCTACGCCTTTAAGCAAGCCGTTGATCTGGACTGTCTGTGCTGCAACTACCTGGTCCAAAAGCTGGACTTGCTTCTTGTAGCACATCAGCCAGACCGCCTTTTCTACAGATTTCTTATGCTCTCTACCCGCTGTCCACTTGATGGCTGCGTCTAGCGGGCGCCTATCCCTTAGTAGATCAGATATCCATTGTTTTGTGAGGTTGACTTTTCCGAAAACATAATCTGCTATTCTTTCATCCATCACATTTCGTTTATTCAGATCTTGATCTAACACACTACTTTCCTGCTGCCAAGGTCCTGCCGCGGTCGCCATTTTCTGCAGGGGGTTTTTCCTCCCTCTCTTGCCCGTTCTGGCCCCCTGCCAGGCTTCGTGCAAGAATTACCCTTGAGTGGTTCGACCCACCCCCCGCTACGGTTCTAGACATTGGACTTAGATGCAGAGAACAGTAGTGCAGAGAAGAGGACTCAATAGACCAGGCTGAATAGCATGAAATGGATGCTTTTATTTTTGAACAGTTTGAAGCATTACAAAATACATGTCATAGGCACAGATTAAAATAACTACAATCATGCACAAATTTATGAACTTGACTCTATGGAAATGGGGAACACACGGCACATCGTAAAAGGGGAAACACATTACGATTTCCCTTAACTCCCTCCCCTATACCTAAACTAAGTTTCGACCTGGGGAACTTGGGATCATGCTCACCACTCTCGAAATCGCGAGAAAGGAGGTTCGCAGCCTTTTTGGCACCGCTTTCCGTCGTCACGTGGATTTGGAAACTTCTGGCGCAGTCGATATTCTCTCTCTCTCGAAGCGGTGGGGTAGACACAGCCTCGATGAGCGCTCGTTAAGGTAGAGATCCACTAAGTCGATTTGGGTTCATGGAGCAGACCCAGATGCAGGCTATGCACATGGGAGAATCTTGTGGCCTAGATTGCCAGTCCTCCAGAGGGTTTCTTCTCCGTCGGCCTGGGTCGTCGATGATCTCCCGACCCCAGTACCCGGGCCACCCTTGTCGTCTTCTCGTCGTGGCCGAGCCTTGTTTGGCTGAACACCGGCCACGTTGTCCTTTTTCCGAAACCGTCCGTCTTTAAAAAGACGAAAACGTTTTCATCGATTCTGCATCTGCCGAAGTGGAAGAGGCGCCGATCCTGGCCCCGTCCGAAGAAGTTGAAGTCGTCCAAGAAGAAGAAGCAGCCGCCGTCCAGTCAAGTGAAGTTGTTCAAGTAACCCGAAGTCCGAACTCTTTTAGATGGACTTTCAATCCATAGTTATACTCTTTTGGGACAGTCTTATCTCCCGCCAAATCATAGTCCTGTCTTTGTATTAATTTTGGCGGGCAGAAATCTCTGCAGGGGCGCTTTGTCTTGTAACGGAGCCGGTGATAACTTAAACTGGCCTTCCTGGCCGATAATGTCTGTTAATGTCCTTTGCATTGTCACCGCGGCTCGGTTCGCATATTGATCGGTCCGGACATTTTCCTTGATGGCTGCTAAACGGGTTTTCCTTTGTACGATAAATGGGTATAAGTGTTTTTACATTGTCCGCCCATATCTTGATGGGCCCCATCCTGTACTTATAATCCATTGAATATGTATGCTGTTGCTCTGAGTTTCGGTTCCCAGATACTGGCTTTCGTGGGCTCACTGTCTTCAATCCACAAGCCTGTCTGGCTTGCAGTAACAGAAATAAAATGGTTCATAAACTGATCACGGGGCCTGGCGGCCATTTTGTATGCCCTTTTTATCAAAGGTTTTTCTGTGCAAGCTTACTTTGGTCAATAAACAGTCTTATTTTATCCAGTTTTCTTGCGTGATTTTTGCTGAAAATTGCGAATCTTACAGCTCCCAACTGAATGGAGAGCGGGAGGGAGTACGCACCAGCCTGTTCTCTACCTGTGAAACCCGCTACTAAATATGGAGCCTGGGCGGACAGAGGTGAGGCAAAAGGTTTGTCCGTGTGGATCACGGTACACGAAGCTCCCGTATCCAACAGGTAACTACCCCTTTGTTTCTCCACCTCCATCTCCACCACAGGTCTTCTCCAAGCGTCATAGCGGAGCAGACACAAGTAGACGGGCTGCGTGGGCATCAGTCATTTAGGTGTTTCGGCTGGGGTCTCGGGGGCGATAGGGCTGTTAGCAACCGCTACCTTCCCCTGCCAGGTCATCAGAGACCGCATAGTCTCCAAGACTGACTCGATCGCAGCGGGGTCCACAACCGCACCACCCCCTTTATTCGGGGCAGAGGCTACGGTTGGGTTCTGGACTGGTGTTGGGGCAGCGGCCTGCACTTGTGGTTGTGCTGGTGTTGGGTAAACTCTCGGACCGTTGGCGACTCGGGCTTGGGCTTGATCTTGGGCTGCGGCGAACGCTCTCTCCCTCTTATCCTTCCAAGGATTCCTACAGTCCTTGCGCCAATGACCCTCCTTCCCACACCCGTAACAACTGCTATTGGCTTGGGGATGGCGATTTCCCTCCTGACGCCATTCCTTTTTAGCAGAGGCTGCGGGTCTCACCTCATGCACCTTTCCTTTCACAACAGGCGTTTTCTTGCCCTTGTTGTTTCTATAACTGATCGTGAGCTGATCTAGTACTACTTCCTCCGTGGAGCGGGCGTTAGTGGGGTCAAACCATGCTTTGGCCTGTTCCTTCACTACTGGCAGGCAACCTGCTACCAGGCACCGAAGCCAGTGAGCCCTTTGTTCGCCATCCAGCCCGGCCCGGGCCGGCCCGCCCGGGCAGCTGCGCCGATACACTGGCCACAACCTGTCGGCGAAAACCCGTGGGGGTTCTCCCTCTAGCTGCACTGTCTTTTCTAAACGGAGGAATGGAGTTCCGTCCCCCTCTCCCATGATCTCCAGAATCTCATCCCGTAGCAACTCATAGTCCCTGTGCCCTCTCTTGCTCTCGTCAGGGAGACACTGGAGGAGTGAACTGTCCAGGGAGAACAGCAGCATTTTAGACTGTTCAACCCCGTCGCAGTCATTGACTGCTGCGGTCTGCTCCACGTCCCTGAAATGCACGGAGGGATCTCCTGACTCGGAGAGTTTTGGGATGTGACTTATCATCTCTCTTAGCTGTCGTGCGCTATGAGGCATTATGATCTGACTCTCAAGGGGTCCGTCATCGCCATTTTCTTCATTTGGACCGAGCTTCTGGTGCCTCGTTGGACACAACGGCGCTGGCCCCGAATCTACTGTCTGGGGTTGCTCTACCTCAGGGCTCCCTTTCTCTACCGCCTCCGTCTCCTGTCCCGGAGTCCAAGACTCCTCATAGGCAGGAGGCGCAGAAGGTTCGGGGGTTGGTACCCCAACTGCCTCTTGTGGAATCGGTCTTTTGGATTCCTTGGCTAGCAACAGCTGACTCGCTGGTGGATTTATGAGACACACCAACCCGTTTGCCTTCGCTAGGGCCTTTCTCAGGTCCTCTAGCTCCCGGCGGCAAGCGCTGTGGTCGGTGTTCTCAGATCTATCCTCCATGGCCATCTTATATGCTGCCCTGGCTCCCAGGAGCTTTTCCTCTTGGGCATCTACTTGTTTGGCTAGACGGAAACACCTCTCTCTCATTCTACCTTCACTGGCCTTGGCCTCAATGACCTGACATTTTAAATATTCTACCCGGGTTTCGTGGCAGCGAATTACGGAGCGGCGTTCCTGATTCAGCGCGTCAAGCGATTCAATCAGTTTTTGACCTCCCGCAGCCTTTTCCTCTACGTCTTTAAGCAAGCCGTTGATCTGGACTGTCTGTGCTGCAACTACCTGGTCCAAAAGCTGGACTTGCTTCTTGTAGCACATCAGCCAGACCGCCTTTTCTACAGATTTCTTATGCTCTCTACCCGCTGTCCACCTGATGGCTGCGTCTAGCGGGCGCCTATCCCTTAATAGATCAGATATCCATTGTTTTGTGAGGTTGACTTTTCCGAAAACATAATCTGCTATTCTTTCATCCATCACATTTCGTTTATTCAGATCTTGATCTAACACACTGCTTTCCTGCTGCCAAGGTCCTGCCGCGGTCGCCATTTCTGTAGGGGGTTTTTTCCTGCTCTCTTGCCCGTTCTGGCCCCCTGCCAGGCTTCGTGCAAGAATTACCCTTGAGTGGTTCGACCCACCCCCCCCCTACGGTTCTAGACCTTGGACTTAGATGCAGAGAACAGTAGTGCAGAGAAGAGGACTCAATAGACCAGGCTGAATAGCACGAAATGGATGCTTTTATTTATAAACAGTTTGGAGCATTACAAAATACATGTCATAGGCACAGATTAAAGCAACTACAATCATGCACAAATTTATGAACTTGACTCTATGGAAATGGGGATCACACGGCACGTCATAAAAGGGGAAACACATTACGATTTCCCTTAACTCCCTCCCCTATACCTAAACTAAGTTTCGACCTGGGGAACCTGGGATCATGCTCACCACTCTCGAAATCGCGAGAAAGGGGGGTTCGCAGCCTTCTTGGCACCGCTTTCCGTCGTCACGTGGATTTGGAAACTTCTGGCGCAGTCGATATTCTCTCTCTCTCTCTCTCGAGGCGATGGGGTAGACACAGCCTCGATGAGCGCTCGTCAAGGTTGAGATCCACTAAGCCTGTTTGGGTTCATGGAGCAGACCCAGATGCAGGCTATGCACATGGGAGAATCTTGTGGCCTAGATCACCAGTCCTCCAGAGGGTTTCTTCTCCGTCGGCCTGGGTCGTCGATGATCTCCCGACCCCAGTACCCGGGCCACCCTCGTCGTCTTCTTGTCGTGGCCGAGCCTTGTATTGGCTGAACACCGACCATGTTGTCCTTTTACCGAAACCGTCCGCCTTTAAAAAGACGAAAACGTTTTCATCGATTCTGCATCTGCCGAAGTGGAAGGGGCGCCGATCCTGGCCCCGTCCGAAGAAGTTGAAGAAGTCCAAGAAGAAGAAGCAGCCGCCGTCCAGTCAAGTGAAGTTGTTCAAGTAACCCGAAGTCCGAAGTCCCTTAGATGGACTTTCAATCCATAGTTATACTCTTTTGGGACAGTCTTATCTCCCGCCAAATCATAGTCCTGTCTTTGTATTAATTTTTGGCGGGCAGAAATCTCTGCAGGGGCGCTTTGTCTTGTAACGGAGCCGGTGATAACTTAAACTGGCCTTCCTGGCCGATAATGTCTGTTAATGTCCTTTGCATTGTCACCGCGGCTCGGTTCGCATATTGATCGGTCCGGAGATTTTCCTTGTTGGCTGCTAAACGGTTTTTCCTTTGTACAATAAATGGGTATGAGTGATTTTGCATTGTCCGCCCATATCTTGATGGGCCCCATCCTGTACTTAGAATCCATTGAATATGTATGCTGTTCCTCTGAGTTTCGGTTCCCAGATACTGGCTTTCGCGGGCTCACTGTCTTCAATCCACAAGTCTGTCTGGCTTGCAGTAACAGAAATAAAATGGTTCAGAAACTGATCACGGGGCCTGGCGGCCATTTTGTAGGCCCTTTTATCAAAGGTCTTTCTGTGCAAGCTTACTTTGGTCAATAAACAGTCTTATTTTATCCAGTATTTCTTGCGTGATTTTTGCTGAAAATTGCGAATCTTACACCCCCAGTCGCTCTCTCTCTCTTCCCCCCAGTCGCTCTCTCTCTCTCTTCCCCCCAGTCATTCTCTATCTCTCTGTTCCCCCCAGTCGCTCTCTCTCTTTCTTCCCCCCAGTTGCTCTCTCTCTCTTTTCCCCCCAGTCGCTCTCTCTCTCTTCCCCCCAGTCGGTCTCTCTCTCTCTTCCCCACAGTCGCTTTCTCTCTCGCTTCCCCTCTGTCGCTCTCTCTCTCTCTTCCCCCCAGTCGCTCTCACTCTTTCTTCCCCCCAGTTGCTCTCTCTCTCTCTTCCCCTCAGTCGCTCTCTCTTTTGCCCCCAGTCGCTCTCTCTTTTGCCCCCAGTCGCTCTCTCTCTTCCCCCCAGTCGCTCTCTCTCTTCCCCCAGCGGCTCTCTCTCTTCCCCCCAGTCACTCTCTCTCTTCCCCCAGTCGCTCTCTCTCTTCCCCCCAGTCGCTCTCTCTCTTTTCCTAATCGCTCTCTCTCTTCCCCCCAGTCGCTCTCTCTCTTCCCTCCAGTCGCTCTCTCTCTTCCCACCAATCGCTCTCTCTCACTTCCCCCCAGTCGCTCTCTCTCTTCCCTCCAGTCGCTCTCTCTCTTCCCACCAGTCGCTCTCTCTCACTTCCCCCCAGTCGCTCTCTCTCTCTCTTCCCCGCAGTCATTCTCTCTCTCTCTCTTCCCCCCAGTCAGTCTCTCTCTCTCTTCCCCACAGTCGCTCTCTCTCTCTCTTCCCCACTGTCGCTCTCTCTCTCTCTTCCCCCCAGTCGCTCTCTCTCTCTCTTCCCCCCAGTTGCTCTCCCTCTCTCTTCCCCTCAGTCGCTCTCTCTTTTGCACCCAGTTGCTCTCTCTCTTCCCCCCAGTCGCTCTCTCTCTTCCCCCCAGTCGCTCTCTCTCTTCCCCCAGTCGCTCTCTCTCTTCCCCCCATTCACTCTCTCTCATCCCCCCAGTCGCTCTCTCTCTTCCCTTCATTCGCTCTCTCTCTTCCCCAGTTGCTCTCTCTCTTCCCCCCAGTCGCTCGCTCTCTTCCCCCCAGTCGCTCTCTCTCTTCCCTCCAGTCGCTCTCTCTCTTCCCCCCAGTCGCTCTCTCTCTTCCCCAGTCGCTCTCTCCCTTCCCCCCAGTCGCTCTCTCTCTCTCTTCCCCCCAGTCGCTCTCTCTCTCTCTTCCCCCCAGTCTCTCTCTCTCTCACTTCCCCCCAGTCGCTCTCTCTCTCTTCCCCCAGTCGCTCTCTCTCTCTTCCCCCCAGTCACTCTCTCTCTCTTCCCCCAGTCGCTCTCTCTCTCTTCCCCCCAGTCGCTCTCTCTCTCTTCCCCCAGTCGCTCTCTCTCTCTCTTCCCCCCAGTCGCTCTCTCTCTCTCTTCCCCCCAGTCGCTCTCTATCTCTCTTCCCCCCCAGTCGATCTCTCTCTCTTCCCCCAGTCGCTCTCTCTCTCTCTTCCCCCCAGACACTCTCTCTCCCTCTTCCCCCCAGTCCCTCTCTCTCTCTCTTCCCCCCAGTTGCTCTCACTCTCTCTTCCCCCCAGTCGCTCTCTCTCTCTCTTCCCCCCAGTCGCTCTCTCTCTCTTCCCCCCGTCGCTCTCTCTCTCTCTTCCCAATGTCGGTCTCTCTCTCTCTTCCCCCCAGTCGGTCTCCCTCTCTATTCCCCCCAGTCGCTCTGCCTCTCTCTTCCCCCAGTCGCTCTCTCTCTCTCTTCCCCCAGTCGCTCTCTCTCTCTCTTCCCCCCAGACGCTCTCTCTCTCTCTTCCCCCCAGTCTCTCTCTCTCTCTCTCCCCCACAGTCGCTCTCTCTCCTCCCCCAGTCGCTGTCTCTCTTCCCCCCAGTCGCTCTCTCTCTTCCCCCCAGTCGCTCTCTCTCTCTCTTCCCCCCAGTCGCTCTCTCTTTCTTCCCCACAATCGCTCGCTCTCTCTTTTCCCCCCAGTCGCTCTCTCTCTCTCCCCCCCAGTCGCTCTCTCTCTTCCCCCAGTCGCTGTCTCTCTTCCCCCCAGTTGCTCTCTCTCTTCCCCCCAGTCGCTCTCTCTCTTCCCCCCAGTCGCTCTCTCTCTCTCTTCCCCCCAGTCGCTCTCTCTTTCTTCCCCACAATCGCTCGCTCTCTCTTTTCCCCCCAGTCGCTCTCTCTCTCTCCCCCCCAGTCGCTCTCTCTCTTCCCCAGTCGCTGTCACTCTTCCCCCCAGTTGCTCTCTCTCTTCCGCCCAGTCGCTCTCTCTCTTGCACCCAGTCGCTCTCTGTTCCCCCCAGTCGCTCTCTCTCTTCTCCCCAGTCGCTCCCTCTCTTCCATCCTGTCGCTCTCTCTCTTCCCCCCATCACTCTCTATCTTCCCCCCAGTCGCTCCCTCTCTTCCCCCCAGTCGCTCTCTCTCTTCCCCCCAGTTGCTCTCTCTCTTCCCCCCAGTCCCTCTCTCTCTTCCCCCCGTCGCTTTCTCTCTTCCCCCCAGTCACTCCCTCTCTTTCTTCCCCCCAGTTGCTCTCTCTCTTTCTTCCCCTCAGTCGCTCTCTCTTTTGCCCCCAGTCGCTCTCTCTCTTCCCCCCAGTCGCTCTCTCTCTTCCCCCCAGTCGCTCTCTCTCTTCCCCCAGCGGCTCTCTCTCTTCCCCCCAGTCACTCTCTCTCTTCCCACCAGTCGCTCTCTCTCTTCCCTTCAGTCGCTCTCTCTCTTCGCCCAGTCGCTCTCTCTCTTCCCCCCAGTCGCTCTCTCTCTTTCCCTAGTCGCTCTCTCTCTTCCCCCCAGTCGCTCTCTCTCTTCCCTCCAGTCGCTCTCTCTCTTCCCACCAGTCGCTCTCTCTCTTCCCCCCAGTCGCTCTCTCTCTTCGCCCCAGTCGCTCTCTCTCTTCCCCCAGTCGCTCTCTCTCTTTCCCCCAGTCGCTCTCTCTCTTCCCCCAGTCGCTCTGTCTCTTCCCCCCAGTCCCTCTCTCTCTTCCCCCCAGTCACTCTCTCTCTCTCTTCCCCCCAGTCGCTCTCTCTTCCTCCCAGTCTGTCTCTCTCTCTCTTCCCCCCAGTCTCTCTCTCTCTCTTCCCCCCAGTCGCTCTCTCTCTCTCTTCCCCCCAGTCACTCTCTCTCTCTCTTCCCCCCAGTCGCTCTCTCTCTCTCTTCCCCCCAGTCGCTCTCTCTCTCTCTTCCCCCCAGTCGCTCTCTCTCTTCCCCCCAGTCGCTCTCTCTCTCTCTTCCCCCCAGTCGCTCTCTCTCTCTCTTCCCCCAGTCGCTCTCTCTCTCTCTTCCCCACAGTCGCTCTTTCTCTCTCTTCCCCCCAGTCGCTCTCTTTCTCACTTCCCCCCAGTCGATCTCTCTCTCTTCCCCCCAGTCGCTCTCTCTCTCTCTTCCCCCCAGACGCTCTCTCTCTCTTCCCTCCAGTCCCTCTCTCTCTCTCTTCCCCCCAGTTGCTCTCACTCTCTCTTCCCCCCAGTCGCTCTCTCTCTCTCTTCCCCCCAGTCACCCTCTCTCTCTCTTCCCTCCAGTCCCTCTCTCTCTCTCTTCTACCCAGTTGCTCTCACTCTCTCTTCCCCCCAGTCGCTCTCTCTTTCTCTTCCCTCCAGTCGCTCTCTCTCTCTCTTCCCCCCAGTCACCCTCTCTCTCTCTTCCTCCCAGTCGCTCTCTCTCTTCCCCCCGCCGCTCTCTCTCTTCCCCCTAGTTGCTCTCTCTCTTCCCCCAGTCGCTCTCTCTCTTCCCCCCAGCCGCTCTCTCTCTTCCCCCCAGTCGCTCTCTCTCTTCCCCCTAGTTGCTCTCTCTCTTCCCCCCAGTCGCTCTCTATCTCTCCTCCAACAACAACATGCCCTCAAAAAAGCCTCGGCACCGCCGGGCACTCCAGCAAGTCTATCTATCTTCTAGACATATCAAAGTGGTCGATCTGTCTGTCTGTCCGGCTATACACTCTAAAGTTATAGAGCGTACCTACACGTGCGTTACATCTAAAGAAAGCTTACGATTCCGGAATGGTCATCAGTGTATTTACGTTTTGGTGAGAAAAATATTGCGCCCGCGGTATCCAAAAAACTTTCAAAATTCCGCTCATTAACATAGAGTGACGTTAAGTTCGACCAATCGTACGGTCGAGCGACCCGACTGTCGACCAATCGCTGCGTGTTAGGGTGGGTTCATGGCGCATGCGGGCGGCCCCTCCTAGAGTCGAGTGACAGGACGATTGACCAATCCTACGCTTCGGTGACATGACGGTTGAACAATCGTTGCGTGTGTGGGCGGGCCTAATCGTTTTGAACTGAGGTGAGTGCCAACCATATTCATTCCATTTTTTTCCCGCTTTCTGCATGTTTCTTTTCAAATCTACATTTCCAGCAAAAAAAAATTTCTTTTATTAAATTGTTTTTGAAAAAAGTTCATTCATTTGTAAATATTTTCTCTAACCTGATGATTCTTTTTCCTACCTTTCCCCGTTTTTGTAAGGCCTCAAAGCCTAGGCCTCGAATCATGGGCCTCTCCTGCCCAGCCACCCCCGAGCTAGGTAATTTTCCCATGTCTTCTGGAAAGCTCCTCCCCCCCGAGACCCCCCCCCGTCACGTTACCCGGGGCAACGGCGTCGGCCGTGAGGGTCACGGGACATGCACAGGGTGCACGTGCAGCAGGAGCAGCTGAGATGCGATGTCTCTCTCTCTTCCCCGCTCGGCGGTCTTGAAGCCGGCTCGGGCGGGGGGGCGGGGCTCGGAGAGTGGGGCTCTCGGGAGTGCGGGGCGGGGCGGCCAGGGCTCGGAGAGCAGGGCTCTCGGGAGTGCGGGGTGGGGCGGCCGGTGCTCGGAGAGTGGGGCTCTCGGGAGTGCGGGGCGGCCAGGGCTTGGAGAGCAGGGTTCTCGGGAGGGCGGGGCAGCCGGGGCTGGGAGAGCGGGGCTCTCGGGAGTGCGGGGCGGGGCGGCGCGGCCGGTCCTCGGGAAGACGGGGGCTCAGAAGGGGGGGAAGGGGGCTCAGCTGGTCGGGCGTTCATCAGGGGTTGGCCCGCAACACATCGACCGAAGGAGCGGCGGCTCTCTCTCCTTCCCCCCCCGCGACCCGAGAGCCCGACCCAAAACCACCAAGTGAGCGGCCATGGCGGTCCATCCCGCGAGCCGCCGCGCAAAATACTTCCCTGCGGCATCAACAGCCCCGCCCCAGAGCCCGACCCAAAGCCACCAGTTGACCAGCCGCGGCAATCCGTAGCGGCCCACTATCTCTCTCTCTCTCTCACAAACTCCAATCAGCACCAACCAGATCGCTCGCCGCCATCTTTGATCATGGCAGCACTTCAATGTGAGGAAACAACAGCACCATATTTGATCCTGCCGGCACGACTATTTCCTTGTGACGCCATCTTTGATCATGGCGGCACTTCAATGTGGGCCCGAAAAGCGCCATCTTTGATCATGGCGGCACTTCAATGTGGGGAAACAACAGCGCCATCTTTAGTATAGGCTGCCCGGTTTCTTCCTCCTTCCCTCACTCTCTCCTTCCCCCTCCCCCTCCCCCCTCTCCCTCCTCCCCCTCCCCCTCTCCCTCCTCCCCCTCCCCCCTCCCCCTCCCCTCCCCTCCCTCCCCCTCCTCCCCCTCGCCTCCCCCCTCCTCCCCCCTCCCCCTCCCCCCTCCCTCCCTCCACCCCCTCTCCCGCCCACCCCTCCCCTCCCCTTCCTCCCCCTCCCCCTTCCCCTTCATCCCCCTTCCCCCCACCCTCCCGTTCCTCCCCCTTCCCCCCAGTCGCTCTCTCTCTTCCCCCCAGTCAGTCTCTCTCTTCCCCCAGTCGCTCTCTCTCTTCCCCCCAGTCGCTCTCTCTCTTCCCCCCAGTCACTCTCTCTCTTCCTCCCAGTCGCTCTCTCTCTTCCCCCCAGTCGCTCTCTCTCTTCCCCCCAGTCGCTCTCTCTCTTCCCCCCAGTCGCTCTCTCTCCCTCTTCCAACAACAACATGCCCTCAAAAATCCCTCGGCACCGCCGGGCACTTCAGCTAGTATATATAAAGCGATACTTCTGTCTGTCTGTCTGTCCTTCCGTCTGTCTGTCTGTCCGGCTATACACTCTAAAGTTATAGAGCGTACCTACACGTGCGTCACATCAGAAGAAAGCTTACGATTCCAGAGCGGTCATAAGCGTATTTACGTTTAGGTCGGACAAAATTTGCGCCCGCGGTATCCAAAAAACTTTCAAAATTCCGCTCTTTATCTGCTCATTAGCTTCGAGTGACGTCGAGGTCGACCAATCGTACGGTCGAATGACCCGACGGTCGATCAATTGCTGCGTCTTGGGGTGGGTTCATCGCGCGTGCGGGCGGGCCCTCCTAGAATCGAGTGACAGGACGATTGACCAATCCTACGCTGCGGTGACATGACGGTTGACCAATCGGTGCATGTGTGGGCGGGCCTTGTCGTTCTGAACCACGGGGAGTGGCCGCCATCTTGCTTCCAAACTGTTCATTTTTTGGTCCCACTTTCTGCATGTTTCTTTTCAAATCTACATTTCCAGCAAAACAAAAGTTGCTTTTAAAACACAAATTGTTTTTAAAAAAAGTTAATTAATTTGTAAATCTTTTCTCTAACGTCTATAATTTTCCTACCTTTCACTGTTTTTCCAGGCCCAGTCGCTCTCTCTCTTCCCCCAGTCGCTCTCTCTCTTCCCCCCAGTCGCTCTCTCTCTTCCCCCAGTCACTCTCTCTCTTCCCCCCAGTCACTCTCTCGCTTCCACCCAGTCGCTCTCTCTCTTCCCCCCAGTCGCTCTCTCTTCCCCCGTCGCTCTCTCTCTTCCCCCCAGTCGCTCTCTCTTCCCCCCATTTGCTCTCTCTCTTCCCCCCAGTCGCTCTCTGTCTTCCCCCCAGTCGCTCTCTCTCTTCCCCCCAGTCGCTCTCTCTCTTCCCCCCAGTCGCTCTCTCTCTTCACCCCAGTCGCTCTCTCCCTTCCCCCCATCGCTCTCTCTCTTCCCCCCAGTCGCTCTCTCTCTTCCCCCAGTCGCTCTCTCTCTTCCCCCCAGTCCCTCTCTCTCTTCCCCCCAGCTGCGCTCTCTCTTCCCCCGTCGCTCTCTCTCAACCACCCAGTCGCTCTCTCTTCCCCCAGTCGCTCTCTCTCCCCCCCAGTCGCTCTCTCTCTTCCCTTCCGTCGCTCTCTCTCTTCCCCCCAGTCGCTCTCTCTCTTCCCCCCAGTCGCTCTCTCTCTTCCGCCCAGTCGCTCTCTCTCTTCCCCCCAGTCGCGCTCTCTCTTCCCCCCAGTCGCTCTCTCTCTTCCCCCCAGTCGCTCTCTCTCTTCCCCCCCAGTTGCCCTCTCTCCCCCCCCGCCAGTCGTTCTCTCTCTCTTCCAACAACAACATGCCCTCGAAAAAGCCTCGGCACCGCCAGGCACTCCAGCTAGTAAGAGTATGTCTCTCTGTCTCTCTGTCCGTCTGTCCGGCTATACAATCAAAAGTTATAGAGCGTACCTACACATATGTTATATCAAAAGAAAGCTTATCCTTAGGGGACTCTTGTAGGTATATATACCTTTTAGTCACACAAAAATTGTTTGGACAGTGTACATAAAACTTTCAAAATTACTCAAAAAACCACTCATTAGCGCTTGACCAATCCTACCTCTCATTAGCATTCAGTACGTGCTGCTTGACCAATCCTGCAGTTCACTCACCTGATGCTTGACCAATCGTTGCTTCACAGGCGGGACCTAATGCTCCAGTCTCCCTAAACTTCGCCGCCATTTTTTTCATCCCCACTGGGACACCAACAGCCAAAGAAACCCCCACATTCTGACTCGAGCAGCGGCAGGTGATTTTCCATGCAGCAGGCGGGTCATCGGCAGCGGCCGACCGTCACCCGTGCCACACACATAGCGGTCGGGGGAGCGGTAGCGGCTGCCCGTCAGCCGCGCGATCCACGAGGGAGCTCAGCTCGGGTCCGTCTCCTCCCGACAGCCCGGCCGCACCTCAAGCGCTAGGCCCCGCACGGCCGCTATCAGAACGGCACCGGGCCTCAAGCGCTAGGCAGGGAGAGGGGAGGTGAGGAGAGCGGGGGAGGGGGGGAGGTGAGAGGAGGGTGGGAGAAGGGGAGGGGGAGGGGGAGGTGAGGGGGGAGGGGGAGGGAGCGAGGCAGGGAGAGGACAGCACAGGGAGAGGGGGAGAGGGACAGAGAGTGGGGACACACAGGGGCAGCGAGAAATGTATCAATAATTATACCAAGTGCCTAGTTATAAGCTGACGCTTGGGATAAAGTCCTTGAGGACGGTGGGGGCAAACACCTTGAACACTGCAAATAAACGCAGGTGTCCACGCCATAACGAATATGCTAGCATTCAAAGGATGGGTAGTAAAATCTAAGGAGTAAAAACTGCTAATCGTCTTATCGACGTAACGTTACAGCCGACGACCGCCCGAGGGAGAAGAAGAGGAGAACCCATCAAGATGAGACGACGAAGGTAGCGGAGGGGAGAGGGTGTGTCGCAGTAACCGACCCAACACTGCACCCCTGAGGACCACGTGGTGACGAGGTACCTAGAAGGACCAAAACCCGACTTCAAAACTCACACTCGTTAACAGTTGGCTTTTATCTTTGGATTGGTGAGCATGAATTCTGACCCCTCATAGCTTAATCTAGTTTGGTATAGGGGGTGGGATAAGGATAAGGGGATTGTTAAGATAGTTGTTTTCCCTCGATGTGCCGTGTGTTCCCCATTCCCTGTATAAGTGTATTTGCCTGTAATGATAGAGTGGTAACTTCTTTTAAGACTGTATTAATTTTCCTGTTCAATAAATTCTTGGTTTCTGCTTGCATCCAAACCACCTGTCTACTTGAGTTTTCTGTATCACTGCCTGTACCTAAGTCCAGTGTCTAGAACCCAGGGGCGTGGGAGCAATTCGAACCACTCACAATACAGTCAGGGGCATAACTGACTGGGTGCACGTGCCACCCCCGCCACCCCCTACAGAACTGGCGACCGCGGCAGGACACCGGCATCAGGGTTGCGATATGGTAGACAATGGTTCGCATGAGCGAACCGTTATAGAGGAAAGGATTTCTGATTATGTGTTTAGCAAGGTGAATATCACTAAGAAGTGGATCACCATTCTGTTAAAGGCTGGGCATCCAGTAGATGCAGCAGCCAAGTGGACAGAGGGAAAGGAACACAAGAAGTCCTTAGAGAAGGCAGTTTGGCTGATGTGCTTTAAAAAACAGGTCTAGCTTCTGGATGGGCTTGTTGCCGCACAGGCAATCGAGTTAAGGGAGTCAGCACTGGAGATCCAGGATAAGGCTCTCGCGGGGGAAAAGATGTTTGTAGCTTTGCAGGCTTTGAACCAAGAAAGAGTGCATCTAGTGAGAGTACACAAGGCCCAGTTGGAATACATATGGTGCCAAGTCATTGAGGCCAAGGGAAATGAGTCAAGGTTGTGGGAGAAAAACGCCCGCATGGCAAGGGAGGTTAGGGAACAGGAAGAGAAAGTGCAGGAGGTAAAAGCCACTTACAAGCTAGCGAATGAACGGGGGTTTGAGGAGGCAGACCACGGCCCCTGTGAAGAGAGGATAGAAAATCTGAGTCATGCCCTCCGGCAGGCAAAAGCCATGGTATGCCTCATAAGCCCAAAGGCAGGTCAGGCAGATCTTATGGGGAACGAGGGGAGAACAGTTCCAACATCATCGGTAGTGCCTAGGGACGACCCGGTTGAGAGAGAGGAGACCTCACGACCACCACACATAGCGCCAAATTCCAGCGAGGTTTGGCAGCAAGGCGGGGTGGAACCCAGAGTGGAGCCAGAGGTGGAGGCGGAGGTAGAGCAACCCCCGCCTGAAAAGTCGGAACCGGAACCGATGTGCCCAGCGCGACATCGGAGGTTCAGCCCACCAGCAAATGGCGAAGATGAGGGACCCCTCCAAAACCAGTTCGTATTACCCTTTAACACCCAACAGCTTAGGGTTATGGTCAACCATATCCCGAAGCTTTCCGCCAAGGGAGACCCCTCGATCCACTTCAGGGAAGAGGCCGCCAGCATCAACGACTGCGATGACGCTGAGAAGGCCAAGATGCTGCTATTCTCCCTGGAGAGTAATCTCCTCCAATCCCTCTCTGAAGAGTGTAAGAGGGGACAGAGCGGGTACGAGGAGCTTAGAGACACGGTTCTGGTGGCCATGGGGATGGATGAGGGAAGTCCTTTCTCCCATGTGAAGAAGACGGTACAGCTCTCAGGGGGACACCGCAGGCTTTTGCTGACCGGTTGTGGCCTGTGTACCGGAAAGCCTGCCCGGGGACGCAAGACCGGGGATTCCTCAATGGGGATTCTCTGACGCATTGGCTCCGTTGTCTAGTGACAAACAGCTTGCCACTGATCCGGGCCAAGGCAGAAGCCTGGTTCGAACCCAAAGATCCCCAGACCACAGAGATCACGGTAATTAGGCAGCTCACTCTGGCCTATAAAAACGGTAGGGGAGCCGATGCACACCCACCCAAGGGTAAGCTGCATGAGGTGAAACCCGGACCGGGTAGGAAAGAGTGGCACCAGGAAGGGAGTAACCCCCCCAGCATAAAGACCAATTGTTACGGGTGTGGGAAGGATGGTCACTGGCAGAAGGAGTGGAAGAACCCTTGAAAGGATAACAAGGGAAAGCATCCCACAGCCCCAGCCCAAAAGGCGGAGGTAGGGAACCCTTCCGCAGAGGTCGAGTCGCTTTTGGACGCCATGAGGTCCTTACTGACTGGCCAGGGGAGAGTAGCAGCCGCCACCTGTGCTCTCACCCCATCCACCCCATCCAACCCACAGCCATGACTAGAGCCGGCGCAGCCTGTGTATCTGTGTTCGCTCTGATATGATGAGTGGAGGAGACCCATGTTGGAGATGGAGGTGGAAAAGGTAGCGGGGACCTATCTGTTGGACACGGGGGCATCGCGCACCGTGATCTACTCAGCTAACCCCACCACCTCACCTCTTTCCAGCGGGATCCCATACAGTCTATCGGGGTTCACGGGTAACGAACAGGCTGGCTCGGTCTCCATCCCGCTCGCCATTCGGATAGGACCGCTCCGCTCCAAGTGGACGTGTGTCCTGATAAATTGGGAAGTGGAGGGTGGAAGAGGCGTCCTGGGGGCGGACTTTATCGTAGGTCATGGGATCCTGGTGGATTTGAGCAATCATTGCCTCTGGGGGGCAGGAAAAGTAAAGAACGGTGAGATCATAGTTATCCCGGGTAAGGAAGGGAAGGGGACCCTCTGCACCATGAAGCCCAAAGAGGATTATAACCTCAGGCTCATGGTCAGCAAAGCCCCACCAGAGCTCCAGGCATTTGTGCAGGCCCACCTGGCCACATTTGCCACACACAAACACGACTGCGGGAGGGTCACAGGGTTTGAGGTCAGAGTAGACGGGGACCCCATGGCCTGACCACAGAAACAGTATAACTTCCCCAGGGAAGCAGAGCCAGGCATGGAAGCAGCCATGTCCTCGGTAGTACAGCAGGGAGCTCTGAGGCCGATAGCCACCCATGTAAACTCTCTGTTGTGGCCGGTTAGAAAACCGGACAATTCCTGGAGGGCCACGGTGGACTATCGGGTGCTCAATAGTAACATCCCAGCCTGTGCACCTACAGTGGCTGCAGTTGCCGACCTGATAGGGAGTATTCCAGCATCCGCGACCACTTTCACGGTGCTGGATAGTTCCAATGGGTTTTGGTCCATCCCTGTAAGGAGGGGGGATCAGTACAAGTTTGCCTTTACGTTTAAAGGGCAATAGTACACATGGAACTGCTTGCCTCAGGGCTTCCATAATAGCCCCAACATCTTCCATCAGTGCATGGCAGACAGTTTGAAGGACTTTAGTCAGCCCAGACAGTTGGTCCAATATGCGGATGACCTGCTCCTGTTCACTGATTCGAAAGAGGAGCATGGCCCACTATTGGCCGAACTACTGGAGCTGTTAGGCAGAAGGGTTTCAAAGTGAATCCCAAGAAGGCGCAGGTCGGCCAGCAGGTGAAATTCCTCGGTCTGACCGTGCGCGCCGGAGAAAGGGCCGGAGGTAAGACTGTCCCGGTGAGAAAGGAGAAAAGACAGCCCCTAGTAGGTTCGTCCAGGGCAGCGGGCGAGGCTTCAGCACAGGTTATAAAACAGGCCGCTGGTTATATCAACCA
This sequence comes from Somniosus microcephalus, assembly GCF_052327205.1. Lineage (NCBI taxonomy): Eukaryota > Metazoa > Chordata > Chondrichthyes > Squaliformes > Somniosidae > Somniosus > Somniosus microcephalus. Next base: position 301,352,301 of record NC_140987.1, on the reverse strand, counting down.
GTGCAAGCTGTTTCAGCCTGAAAGGGGAAAACAGCCAGCTGGGGTAAGGTTCGAGGATAAAGATCCTCAGCCTGCAGCATGAGCGAGTTCACAGACCACACAAGCAGGCACCGTGGCCTGCTTGAAGGGAGGGGCCATCCAGCCCATCGATTGGGACACGCCCCCACTCTTCTGGGATCCAGACGAGAGGGAAGGACTTGAGGGCAAAAACCCTGCCCCTAACCCAGGTGTAGAGAGGGAGGGACCTGAGGTCAAAAACCCTGCCCCGGACCCAGCCATGGGACCCGGGGGCGGAGACTCTCTGCTCGCAGCAGCAGGCTGCGAAAAGTTACCTGCCCCCAGCCCAGGTTCGGGAGGGGTCAAGCCTGGGGAAGCAGCGGTTCGGGTAAAAGGCCCCGTGGCCAAGACAGCACCACCAAACGCCAAAGCCCCCAGAAAGTCCCCGCGGATGCCCCAGCTGAGAAAGCCATGGCCACCAGCCTTCCAGTTCCCAAGGGCCGCCCCCTCGAGCCAGGGAGAGGTCCAAGGACAGAGGTCCTCAGCCAGCAGCCTCGGGCTGCGAAGGACCAACAGTGAAGGGCGGTGTGATCAAGCCGGGGGTAGTGGCGAGCCGCAGTCCGACCAGGGATTAGCCTGGCCGCCCGCAGACGGGCGGCAGTTGTATATAGTTTCAGTTTTAAGTTTAAGATTTAAGTAGGTGTAATTATTTAGCTTAAGTCTGGGTGTTTAGCTTAGGTTAAATAAGGTGATGGGTAGATTGAATAAGAAATCTGCCGAGAGTGTATATTTGGGTCGAGGTCGCGGGTCCCGACCATGACTCACCAAGCCAGAGAATCTCTTTGGGAACTGGCTGCATGTTTTTACATCTTTTTGCAGAAGGATTTTCAGGATGGAATAGATCGTGATCCTACTCGCCCTGATCGGGATGAATAAGGAGAGGAGGGGCAACGTCCAGGACCCCCACATCTACGGCTGTTCGGGAGACACGGTGCCCCTGGCGATCGATGGGAGTGGCAAACGGGATGCGGAGGAGACCGCCGTCCATCTACTTCCACGAGGGAAGGTGGCCAGGATGGTTGGGGTCCAATTCGTCTCAGTACTCAAGCCAGACCGGATTCATGTACGGGGAAGCCTCCCTCCTGTGCCCCCGGGTGTGAGTCGTTACCACGAGGGTCAGCGCCATCATTGGAAAGCGAATATGTTTGATGTGTAAAGGACACATTCCACTGGATAGATGGTGGTGGCTCAGGAAGTTGAGCAAGGACATGAGGAACCCTGAAGTCGAATGGGAATGTTTGGGTAATAACACCCATCGGACAATTACCGGGACTCATGGAGGACTAAGTGTATGTTGGGACAAGTGGTGGGAACCGGACCAAGTGATTTACATCTGTATGTAGGGGTCAGAGACGGCCTACCCCGCGGGCATATCCATCATGTTCCACCGGCAGTGGCACGACACCGGGAAGGGGATAAGGTGGGATGCCAGCCAGAAGGTGTGTGCGGTCCCATACTCCCAAATCCCAGTCAATGCCACTGAGCTGGTAACCCACCCCCGTAAGCCCCTGCCCACAGCGCAGGTGGCGAGGTTATCTAGAGAAGATTGCCCCACCACCACCAAGGGACCAGGGAATGGGTTGGTACTAGTCCCCACCGATCAGATGCTGTACCAGGGGTACACTACGCGGTAGCCTCCGCGATTTTAAATCTCACGGAGGTACATTTACCGGAGTGGTGCCCCAAAGAAACAGAGCAGTTATACCAGGCCCTATTAAAGGACATGTTCAAGAAGTTTTGCGAGTTCGATTTTGCCCACGTGGACAAGACCGAACTCTACACCACACACCGAGAATTTTTGGGTAACCCAGGGAGACAAAGGAGGGGTGTATGGAATGATGTTTTTACTGCGTTGAATACTGGGTCCTCTGTCATCAACAGCTTGGATGAGATTGAGCTGCAGACCCAGATAAACGATTTAAAAACACAATTGAAAAGGACATTACTGGATGAGAACAAGGTAGTGGGCTCGAAGTTGCATGAGGACCAGGTCATGATGGTCCATTTAAAGGAGATCATAGCCGAGTTGGAAAAGCACGCAAAGACGGTAAATGCTCTCATAAGGGAGGACAGAAATGCTTCTGACCAGGCTGCGCAGAATGAGGTGTGCGTGTTATACGGGGCGTGGTTACTGGGCGAGGGCCGCAGTAATCTGGAGGATTTAAAACAAGGTTTGGTCCCCTCCTGGATTAGCAACAAGCACCTCGCAGCCCTCCACACTTTTGAGAATGCATTGAGCCCGTGCCAACTCTGGCTAGCCTCCGAAGCCTATCCAGTCCCCGTGGATTGTGGGCGGTCCAACCACACAATCATGGGAGTAGTAGTTAAGATGCCGGTCATGGGTAGGACAGCCCAACCCGCACCGGTATACAGGGTTGAGAATGTCGGAGTCATTCAAGGGGGTGCACACATTCGTTTCACAGCGGTCCCGCCTTACGTTATTAAGTGGGAGCACGCTATGACAGGTACTGACCTCTCAGGGTGCCGGAGCCAGGGAGCACACATAATCCTGTGTCCCCAGCACTTGAATGCCTTTTCAAGACTGCAGTGTGGGTTCAGAGCTGCTGACGCGATGCCTATAAATTGTACCATGGAGGCAATGGCACAAGGCCATGTTCCCCCGCAGGTAGCATATATAGGGGGTGGGACATATTGTCTCACCGCCGGCGCGTCTCACTACCAGCCTGGACAGCATAGCTGGTGTCCGGTCAGTGGCAGCAGTTTCTGTTTTAAACCCGAGGCAGAAGTTCAAGTGGCCCAGGAATGAATTGTCCCCATTCATGAACCCTCCGCTGTTCACCTCACTGTGAAAGACAATTTTACGAACTTGCAAAAGTACGTAGCGCATTTTGTCTATGAAATTCCCTCTCTCCCTGAACATTTGACCAAAATTCTAAAAGCCGTTATAGTTTCACAGAAACATTTTTACACTCTCGAGCAGAAAACAATAGAGATAGGGACTAAGATATTGGATATCGTGACTCCACCCTGGTGGAACCTTTTCAATCATATAGAGGTCCTTTCGTGGATCAGACTGGCTTCCCACATTCTCGTCGTTTGCCAGTTAGGGATAGTGCTGTATTAGTTTGCATTCAGTGTAAGGGAAAAGGTCGGTGGTCAGAATTCCGAAACCAGAGCTTGTGGAAAGAACATTATGTAAAGTGGAGATCAGGCCATCTTAGACTGGGTATTATGTAACGAGAAAGGATTAATTAGCAATCTTGTTGTACGAGGCCCCTTCGGTCGGAGCGATCATAATATGATCGAATTCTTCATTAAGATGGAGAATGAAGTAGTTGATTCAGAAACTAGGGTCCTCAATTTAAATAAAGGAAACTACGATGGTCTGAGGAGCGAGTTGGGTAGGATTGATTGGGGAATGACACTCAAAGGGTTGACGGTGGATAGGCAATGGCAAACATTCAAAGACTGAATGGATGAACTACAGAAGTTGTTCATCCCAGTTTGGCATAAAAATAAAACAAAAAAGGTGACTCAACCGTGGCTAACAAGGGAAATTAGGGATAGCATAAGATCCAAGGAGAGGACATACAAATTGGCCAGAAAAAGCAATAATCCTGAGGATTGGGAGAAGTTTAGGATTCACCAAAGGAGGACAAAGGGATTAATTAAGAAAGGGAAAATAGAATATGAGAGTAAGCTTGCAGGGAACATAAAAACTGACTGTAAAAGCTTTTATAGATATGTGAAGAGAAAAAGATTGGTGAAGTCAAGCGTAAGTCCCTTGCAGTCAGAATCGGGGGAATTTATAATGGGGAACAAAGAAATGGCAGACCAACTAAATACATATTTTGCTTCTGTCTTCACAAAGGAGGACACAAATAACCTCCCAGAAATGCCGGGGAACAAAGGGTCTGATGAAAGGGTGGAACTGAAAGAAATCAGTATTTGTTGGGAAATGGTGTTAGGAAAATTGATGGGACTGAAGGCCAATAAATCCCCAGGGCCTGATAATCTACATCCCAGGGTACTTAAGGAAGTGGCCCTCGAAATAGTAGATGCATTGCTGGTCATCTTCCAGAACTCGATAGACTCTGGAACAGTACCCATGGATTGGAGGGTGTAAGATTCGCAATTTTCAGCAAAAATCACGCAAGAAAACTGGATAAAATAAGACTGTTTATTGACCAAAGTAAGCTTGCACAGAAAAACCTTTGATAAAAAGGGCATACAAAATGGCCACCAGGCCCCGTGATCAGTTTATGAACCATTTTATTTCTGTTACTGCAAGCCAGACAGGCTTGTGGATTGAAGACAGTGAGCCCACGAAAGCCAGTATCTGGGAACCGAAACTCAGAGCAACAGCATACATATTCAATGGATTATAAGTACAGGATGGGGCCCATCAAGATATGGGCGGACAATGTAAAAACACTTATACCCATTTATCGTACAAAGGAAAATCCGTTTAGCAGCCATCAAGGAAAATGTCCGGACCGATCAATATGCGAACCGAGCCGCGGTGACAATGCAAAGGACATTAACAGACATTATCGGCCAGGAAGGCCAGTTTAAGTTATCACCGGCTCCGTTACAAGACAAAGCGCCCCTGCAGAGATTTCTGCCCGCCAAAATTAATACAAAGACAGGACTATGATTTGGCGGGAGATAAGACTGTCCCAAAAGAGTATAACTATGGATTGAAAGTCCATCTAAGTTACTTCTTCTTCACTGCCACGGCTTCTTGTTGGGCGACTTCAGGCTTCCATTTCGTCAAGAACTTTCTTCTACGAGGAACGAACGAAGGGCGGACGGTGCCCGGATCGGCGCCTCTTCCACTTCGGCAGATCGATGAAAACGTTTTTGTCTTTTTAAAGACGGACGGTTTCGGAAAAGGGACAACGTGGCCGGTGTTCAGCCAAACAAGGCTCGGCCACGACGAGAAGACGACAAGGGTGGCCCGGGTACTGGGGTCGGGAGATCATCGACGACCCAGGCTGACGGAGAAGAAACCCTCTGGAGGACTGGCGATCTAGGCCACAAGATTCTCCCATGTGCATAGCCTGCATCTGGGTCTGCTCCATGAACCCAAATCAACTTAGTGGATCTCAACCTTAACGAGCGCTCATCGAGGCTGTGTCTACCCCACCGCTTCGAGAGAGAGAGAATATCGACTGCGCCAGAAGTTTCCAAATCCACGTGACGACGGAAAGCGGTGCCAAAAAGGCTGCGAACCCCCTTTCTCGCGATTTCGAGAGGGTTAACATGATCCCAGGTTCCCCAGGTCAAAACTTAGTTTAGGTATAGGGGAGGGAGTTCAGAAATCACAGAAATCACAGAAACCCCACAGTGCAGATAGAGGCCATTTCGGCCCATCGAGCCTGCACCGACACATACCCCACCCGATCCCCGTAACCCCACGTATTTAATCCCCCTAACACTAAGGGTCAATTTATCATAGCCAATCAACCTAACCCGCACATCTTTGGACTGTGGGAGGAAACCGGAGCACCCGGAGAAAACCCACGCAAACACGGGGAGAATGTGCAAACTCCACACAGACAGTCGCCCGAGGCCGGATTCGAACCCGGGTCTCTGGCGCTGTGAGGCAACAGTGCTAACCACTATGCCACCGTGCTGCCTTAACATGAGAGTTAAGGGAAATCGTAATGTGTTTCCCCTTTTACGATGTGCCGTGTGTTCCCCATTTCCATAGAGTCAAGTTCATAAATTTGTGCATGATTGTAGTTATTTTAATCTGTGCCTATGACATGTATTTTGTAATGCTTCAAACTGTTCAAAAATAAAAGCATCCATTTCGTGCTATTCAGCCTGGTCTATTGAGTCCTCTTCTCTGCACTACTGTTCTCTGCATCTAAGTCCAAGGTCTAGAACCGTAGGGGGGGGGGGGGTCGAACCACTCAAGGGTAATTCTTGCACGAAGCCTGGCAGGGGGCCAGAACGGGCAAGAGAGCAGAAAAAAAAAACCTACAGAAATGGTGACCGCGGCAGGACCTTGGCAGCAGGAAAGTAGTGTGTTAGATCAAGATCTGAATAAACGAAATGTGATGGATGAAAGAATAGCAGATTATGTTTTCGGAAAAGTCAACCTCACAAAACAATGGATATCTGATCTACTAAGGGATAGGCGCCCGCTAGACGCAGCCATCAAGTGGACAGCGGGTAGAGAGCATAAGAAATCTGTAGAAAAGGCGGTCTGGCTGATGTGCTACAAGAAGCAAGTCCAGCTTTTGGACCAGGTAGTTGCAGCACAGACAGTCCAGATCAACGGCTTGCTTAAAGGCGTAGAGGAAAAGGTTGCGGGAGGTCAAAAACTGATTGAATCGCTTGACGCGCTGAACCAGGAACGCCGCTCTGTAATTCTCTGCCACGAAACCCGGGTAGAATATTTAAAATGTCAGGTCGTTGAGGCCAAGGCCAGTGAAGGTAGAATGAGAGAGAGGTGTTCCCGTCTAGCCAAACAAGTAGATGCCCAAGAGGAAAAGCTCCTGGGAGCCAGGGCAGCATATAAGATGGCCATGGAGGATAGATCTGAGAACACCGACCACAGCACTTGCCGCCGGGAGCTAGAGGACCTGAGAAAGGCCCTAGCGAAGGCAAACGGGTTGGTGTGTCTCATAAATCCACCAGCGAGTCAGCTGTTGCTAGCCAAGGAATCCAAAAGACCGATTCCACAAGAGGCAGTTGGGGTACCAACCCCCGAACCTTCTGCGCCTCCTGCCTATGAGGAGTCTTGGACTCCGGGACAGGAGACGGAGATGGTAGAGGAAGAGAGCCCTGAGGTAGAGCAACCCCAGACAGTAGAGTCGGGGTCGGCGCCGATGTGTCCAACGAGACACCGGAGGATCGGTCCAAATGAAGAAAATGGCGATGACGGACCCCTTGAGAGTCAGATCATAATGCCTCATAGCGCACGACAGCTAAGAGAGATGATAAGTCACATCCCAAAACTCTCCGAGTCAGGAGATCCCTCCGTGCATTTCAGGGACGTGGAGCAGACCGCAGCAGTCAATGACTGCGACGGGGTTGAACAGTCTAAAATGCTGCTGTTCTCCCTGGACAGTTCGCTCCTCCAGTGTCTCCCTGACGAGAGCAAGAGAGGGCACAGGGACTATGAGTTGTTACGGGATGAGATTCTGGAGATCATGGGAGAGGGGGACGGAACTCCGTTCCTCCGTTTAGAAAAGACAGTGCAGCTAGAGGGAGAACCCCCACGGGTTTTCGCCGACAGGTTGTGGCCAGTGTATCGGCGCAGCTGCCCGGGCGGGCCGGCCCGGGCCGGGCTGGATGGCGAACAAAGGGCTCACTGGCTTCGGTGCCTGGTAGCAGGTTGCCTGCCAGTAGTGAAGGAACAGGCCAAAGCATGGTTTGACCCCACTAACGCCCGCTCCACGGAGGAAGTAGTACTAGATCAGCTCACGATCAGTTATAGAAACAACAAGGGCAAGAAAACGCCTGTTGTGAAAGGAAAGGTGCATGAGGTGAGACCCGCAGCCTCTGCTAAAAAGGAATGGCGTCAGGAGGGAAATCGCCATCCCCAAGCAAATAGCAGTTGTTACGGGTGTGGGAAGGAGGGTCATTGGCGCAAGGACTGTAGGAATCCTTGGAAGGATAAGAGGGAGAGAGCGTTCGCCGCAGCCCAAGATCAAGCCCAAGCCCGAGTCGCCAACGGCCCGAGAGTTTACCCAACGCCAGCACAACCACAAGTGCAGGCCGCTGCCCCAACACCAGTCCAGAACCCAACCGTAGCCTCTGCCCCGAATAAAGGGGGTGGTGCGGTTGTGGACCCCGCTGCGATCGAGTCAGTCTTGGAGACTATGCGGTCTCTGATGACCTGGCAGGGGAAGGTAGCGGTTGCTAACAGCCCTATCGCCCCCGAGACCCCAGCCGAAACACCTAAATGACTGACGCCCGCGCAGCCCATCTACTTGTGTCCGCTCCGCTATGACGCTTGGAGAAGACCTGTGGTGGAGATGGAGGTGGAGAAACAAAGGGGTAGTTACCTGTTGGATACGGGAGCTTCGTGTACCGTGATCCACACGGACAAACCTTTTGCCTCACCTCTGTCCGCCCAGGCTCCATATTTAGTAGCGGGTTTCACAGGTAGAGCACAGGCTGGCGCGCACTCCCTCCCGCTCTCCATTCAGTTGGGAGCGCTCCACACCACATGGACGTGCATCCTATTGAAGTGGAAAGAGGGGGGGGGGAAAGGCATCCTCGGGGCTGATTTCTTGGTGGAACACGGGATCCTCGTGGACCTGAGAAATCACTGTCTCTGGGGAGCCGAGGGCGGTTTAGGTAATGTAGTCGTAATCCCGGGGAAGGAAGAAAAGGGGGCCCTGTGCACTATGAAGCCGTCAGGAGGTTACGATCTCGAGCTCATGATAACAAACGTCCCAACGGACTTGCAGGCGCGTGTGTCAGAAAATCTGACCGCGTTCGCCACCCACAAGCACGACTGCGGGAGAGTCACTGGGTTCGAAGTCAGCGTAGACGGGGACCCCATGATCCGACCCCAAAAGCAGTATATTTTCCCCAAGGAGGCAGAACCCGACATGGAGACAGCAATATCTTCATTGGTACAGCAGGGCGTGTTGAGGACGATAGCCACCCACGTGAACTCCCCATTATGGCCGGTAAAGAAACCGGACAATTCGTGGAGAGCCACGGTGGACTATAGAGTCCTCAATAGTAATATCCCAGCCTGCGCGCCCACGGTAGCAGCAGTTGCAGACTTAATAGGGAGTATTCCAGCATCGGCGACCACATTCACGGTGCTGGACATCTCGAACGGTTTTTGGTCCATTTCGCTGCGGCGGGAGGACCAGTATAAGTTTGCTTTTACTTTCAAAGGGCAACAGTACACTTGGAACTGCTTACCACAGGGTTTTCACAACAGCCCCAGCATTTTCCATCAGTGCATGGCGGGGAGTTTGAAAGAGTTCAGCCAGCCCAACCAGATAGTGCAGTATGTGGACGACTTACTCCTGTTCACAGATACAAGGGAGCAGCACGGCCCACTGTTAGCCGAATTGTTGGAACTGTTAGAAAGGAAGGGTTTCAAAGTAAACCCAAAGAAAGCCCAGATCGGCCAGCAGGAAGTTAAATTCCTGGGTCTGGCCATCCGCGCTGGGGAAAGAGCCATAGATAAGGCCAGACGGGAATCTATACAAGATCTGCCGATTCCCAACACAGTAACGGGTGTCAGGTCCTTTTTGGGATTGACCGGGTACTGCAGAGATTTCATCGAGGACTATGCTGCCACAGCGGCCCCGCTACTTCGACTCTTACACAAGGGAGTCGAGTGGTCTTGGGACAAGGGGTGCCAGGCAGCATTCGAGAAGTTGAAAAGAGATCTGCAGACCGCGCCAGCCCTAGGGGCCATAGATGGGGGAGAGGAGTTCTTTCTGGAGGTAGCCGCTAGTGGGGACAGCCTGAGCGCAGTGCTGCTCCAAGAGCGGCACGGCAAGCTAAGACCAGTAGTTTATTCCTCCAGGGTGCTCACGGATGTGGAGAGGAGTTTCTCCAATTGCGAACGGCATCTCCTGGCCACGCATTGGGCTGTGAACAGATCAGTGATCTTCACAGGGACCTCTCCCATTACGCTCCTCACCCATCACACCCCCACGAAGATGCTTCTGGACGGGAGGATTAAGGATGGGACCGTAAGCAGCGCTCGGATTGCGCGCTGCACCCTCCTCCTTTCCCAGATGGATCTCAAAGTTAAAGGCCTCTGCGCGCCAAGGCTCGCAGCCAATATGGCATATCCCGGGACAGCCCATCAATGTTCCGTAGAAGGGGTATGGGAAGTTAACATAGGTTTACGGGCCGGGATACATCCCACGGGCCGCGAGATCTACGTAGACGGTTCTAGCACTGTAGCTGACGGCAAGCGACTCACAGGGTGTGGAGTTTATGACCCTGCGGCAAACATTGCCCTGGCAATTAAGCTCCCCAGCACTATGAGCGCGCAGCAGGCTGAACTGTCCGCGGTGGCGTACGTGGTTACACACCCCGAGATTTTCCCAACCCCATACACGATTTGCTCAGACAGCATGTTCACGTGCAATTCGTGTACAGAGTACCTCGCCATCTGGTCCCGACGCGGGTACACCTCCGCGGACGGGCGGCCTTTAACAGTTAAGCCCTTGCTGGAGAAGGTCCTAGCAGCTGTGGGGGAGAAAGGAGAGGTGTTCATCCATAAGGTGAAGGCTCACTCCACTACAGAACCCCGCAGTCAGGGCAACCAGCAAGCGGATGCGCTAGCCAGGGAGGGTGCCCGCAACGGCATTCTCTGGGACCCATACAAACCCGGACCCGTGGCGGCGATCCAAGGCAGGGAGGGAATTCCCAGGAACACAGGGGTGACACCGCCCCCAGACCTAAAGACCGTCCAAACCCTGGATCCCGCCCTAAAAGCAGTCCTAAAAGCCATCACAGAGGGCAAACAGGTAGAAGGTCCGTACAGTACGGCAGCCCTCACAGTCAAAGAAGGTATGCTGTTCCGAGAGGAGCAGTGGGTTGTGCCGCAGCAGCACCGAAGGGAATTCCTGCAATTGGTCCACGAGGGTCCAGGAGCGGGACACCCCGGACCTGAGGTCACCTGGCAACGGGTGGAGCAGGCGGGATGGTGGCCGGGACTTCGGGACGATGTCCGCGAGTTCTGCGCAAGCTGTCTTGTGTGTGCTGCTAACAACCCAGACCCCCACAAAAGGAAGGTGCCCATGGGGCACATCAGGAGGGTAGAGGGACCATGGCAGTCGATTCAGGTCGACTACATAGGGCCCCTGCCCGCCGCCCAGGGAGGCTATAAGTACTGCCTTGTCCTGGTAGATGTGTTCACCAAATGGGTAGAAGCCTTCCCGTGCAGAACAGCTACGGCACTGGGTACTGCTAAGATCTTGATTCGGGAAGTGTTCTCACGGTGGGGACTCCCCCGTTTTGTAGAGTCCGACCAAGGGAGTCAGTTCACCGGTCAAGTAATGCAGAATGCCCTCATGTTCTTGGGCATTGAGGGAAAGTGGCACGTAGCATACAATCCCCAGTCATCCGGGATTGTTGAGCGCATGAATCGGACCCTCAAGGAAAAGCTGAGGAAAGAGACAATGGGCTCGCCCCAGAAATGGGTGGAGGTCCTGCCTTTAGTCCTCATGGGGATCCGAGCCAGCCAGTCCAAAAGCACGGGGTATTCCCCGCACGAGTTAATTACTGGAAGGATCATGCGAACACCCACCCATGTGCTAGCCCCGGTGCTCACTGAGGGCCAGCTCCGAGAGGTGAAATGGGACAAATTCGCCCAAACCCTCTTGGAGCGCCTGAGACAGATTTATGGGCAGGCGGTTGGGAACATGGGAAGACAGCACCAGGGAAATAAACTGTTGTTGGAACCTCGGAAACAACAAGAGTGGGTAGTCGGGGACCAGGTCATGGTCCGAAACTACGCCAGGGTAGGGAGTTTTGAACCACTGTACATGGGGCCATACAGCATTGTAGACAAAGCCAGCCCCATGGTTTATGCAGTGAAGACGCCCCGACGTACCAAATGGTTTCACATCAACCAGTGTAAACTGTTTAAACCGGGTACACAAGGGCCACCAAAGGGGACCAGGTCTGAGAACAAAGATCCTCAGCCTGTAACAGAGTCACAGACCACACAGGCTGGAGCAGTAGCCTGCGTGAAGGGAGAGGCCATCCCATTGGAGTGGGAGGTCTCATCTTTTGAATGGGATTTAGGCAGGGGAGAGCCCGAACAGCTCAACCTCGCTTTAGACCCAATCACGGAGGAGGAAGAGTCAGAGGACGGCAGCCACAGTGGAGTCGGAAGCCACAGATCCCGACCCCGGGGGGGCGGAGCCTGAGGGAGGGGAGCTGGAGCCGGCAGCTGTGGAGGAACCACAGGCTGTAACGGTAACAGTCACGACCCCAGGTCCATCGGCCCCGGGAGCCCAAGCCAGCCCCTCGTAGGTCGGCTCGAGCGCCCCGGCCCAGAAAATTTTGGCCAGATTCTCCCCATCCTCCCCAACCACGGTTTAAAGCAGCCCCAGGAAGACATGATCCCCGTTCAGCAGCGACAGGCTGCGGGGGATCAAAGCCAAAGATCAATGCAGCCCCACCGCAGGGTGTGGCACACGACAGACCTCACAGGGATTCGGAAAGCCGCCCCACGGAGGGCGGCGCTGTACATAAGTTAAGATAGGTAATTATGGTCATAGTTTAAGGAATGTAAAGTATATGGTGTTAAGAGTACAATTTTGAGGTCTGCCCGGTATGTGTGTTTGTTAGGGAGCGGGGTCCAGGAACCCGCGCGTCCAATTAATTTAGGCCAGCACCTATCGGGAGCCCGGCTACATCATTTTGTTGGTTACAGAAACCTGGGATACGATGGAAAGGATTGTCGTCGCGTTCATGGCGATCGGGTGCGGGTGGGCCTACCGAGGCCGCACCAAGGACGTCATCATTTTCGGGTGCTCCGGGGACACGGCCCCCATCGCAACGGATGGGACGGGGGAGCGAGAGGTAGAGGAAACCGCCACCTACTTCCACCAAGGGAGATGGCCAGGTTGGCTGGGAACGAATTCTACGGAATATTCCAGCAATTTCGGTTTTGCCTACCAAGAGACTTCATTAACGTGCCCTCGAGTGAGGATCCTGGCGCCCAGGGTCAGCGTCACCGTGGGAAAGAGGATTTGTCTGGTGTGCAATGGGAACGTACCACCAAGGCGATGGTGGTGGCTACGAAAGCTGGGAAAGGACATGAGAAACTCTACGGTCGAGTGGGAGCGACTGGGTAATAATACCCATCGGACTATTACGGGAACTCACGGACAATTACGTGTGTGTTGGGACAAATGGTGGGAACCGGATGAGGGAATATATGTCTGTATGTGGGGTTCGAGACACGTCTGCCCCAAGGGCGTGTCCATCTTCTTCCAGAGGCAGTGGCAAGATGAAGGGAAGGGGATGAGATGGGATGTTAGCACTCGAGCGTGCGGAGCCCCATACTCCCCTATTCCGGTGAACGCCACTGAACTCATCACCCGCCCACGCAAGCCCCTGCCTACGCTTCCGGTAGCACTAGCCCAGAAAGGAGGGTGCCCAACCACCACCAAGGGACCCGGGAACTGTTTAGTATTGGTACCCACCGGTCAGGTGCTGTACCAAGGGGTACACTACGCGGTGGCCTCAGTGATTTTAAATCTCACTGAGGTAAGATTGCCGGAGTGGTGTCCCAAAGAAACGGAACAATTATACCAGGTCCTGTTAACCCGTATGTTTAGACAATTTTACGAATTTGACTTTGCCGACATCGACAGAGACAAATTATACACCACACCGCCAGAAGTTTTGGATCAAGTCGGGAGGCAAAGAAGGGGTACTGTAAATGACATATTCACTGCTTTTAATACCGGGACATCTGTTGTCAACGCTCTAGATAACGTGGAGCTGCAGACACAGATCAACGGTTTAAAAGCCCAGTTAAGGAACATATTGACAGACGAAAACAAGGTCGTGGGTTCTGAGTTGCATGAGGACCAGGCCATGACACTGCACTTTAAGGACATAATTGCTGAGCTGGAGAAACACGCGAGAACGGTAAATGCACTCATTAAGGAGGATCGGAATGCGTCCGATCAAGCTGCGCAAAATGAGGCCTGTGTGCTGTACGGGGCGTGGTTACTGGGCGAGGGCCGCAGTAATCTTGAGGATTTAAAACAGGGTTTGGTCCCGTCCTGGATCAGCAACAAGCACTTGCAAGCGCTCCACCCTTTTGAGAATGCATTAAGCCCATGCCAGCTCTGGCTAGCCGCAGAAGCATACCCAGTTCCAGTGGACTGCGGACATTCGAATCACACTATTATGGGAATAGTAGTAAGAATGCCGGTGTTGGGTCCCGCAGCAAAGCCCGCCCCGGTATACAGAGTAGAGAACATTGGAGTCATTCGGGGGGGCGCACACATTCGTTACGCAGTGGTCCCGCCTTACGTCATCAGATGGGAGCGTACGATGACAGGCACCGACCTCTCGGGATGTCGGAGCCGGGGAGCACACATCATCCTGTGTCCCCAGCACTTGAATGCCTTTTTGAAACCACAGTGCGGGTTCAGAACCGCTAGCGCGAAGCCGGTGAATTGCACCATGGAGGCAATGGCAGAGGACCATGTGCCCCCACAGGTAGCATTTATCGGGGGTGGGACATACTGCATCACCACTGCAGCGCCTCAGTACCGATATGGACAACACGAGTGGTGTTCGGTCGGTGATAGCAGTTTCTGTTTCAAACCCAGGGCCGAGGTTCAAGTGGCACAACAACGAATTGTTCCCATTCCTGCGCCCTCCACCGTACACATCACTATCAAAGAGAATTTCACAGACTTACAACGATTTGTCGCGCATTTTGGTTATGTCATTCCCCCTCTTCCCGAACACCTCACCAAGATTTTAAAAGCCGTTATAATTTCGCAGAAACATTTCTACACACTGGAGCAGAAGACTTTAGAGATAGGAAAAGACATATTGGACATAACCATCCCACCATGGTGGGACTTGTTCACCAACATAGAGGTCCCCGCCTGGATTAGAATAGCATCCCATATCCTAGTAGTATGTCAGGTTTTGATTGTGATATTTTTGCTCTTCGTGCATTGCAAAAGAGGCAAACGCCTCCAGAGGCACGAGAACACAGGAGAATGGAGAGAACGCTATGTGCGAATGGGGGAAGCAGATACCCCACTCTAAGCTGCTAGTATAAGATTAAGCGTCCCTCCATTTAAAATTTTTTTGATTGTTTTGGGTTATAAGGAAATAAGTATTGTTATGTTATTAGTTGTTCTTAAGTTTTTTTGGATTAATAAAAGATGCATGCAGATGGCGCAAAAGGGTATCAACCCCTGCCCATCTGACAGGTGAAGGTGTTATAGTTTAAGATTTGCTGTCTATGATTCCAAATGTGCATGAGGTAATTTTCATTTTCTCCGGAAATGGGAACTGCATGTGTCGTGAGGGGCATAGATAGTTAAGTGCCAGGAATGTTTGGATGTGGGGAATCAGGGAAAATTTGCTCATCAAGGATTATTGATACTTTAAGCAAGCTATCAGTATCACAGGGGGGTCTGTAAGATTCGCAATTTTCAGCAAAAATCACGCAAGAAAACTGGATAAAATAAGACTGTTTATTGACCAAAGTAAGCTTGCACAGAAAAACCTTTGATAAAAAGGGCATACAAAATGGCCGCCAGGCCCCGTGATCAGTTTATGAACCATTTTATTTCTGTTACTGCAAGCCAGACAGGCTTGTGGATTGAAGACAGTGAGCCCACGAAAGCCAGTATCTGGGAACCGAAACTCAGAGCAACAGCATACATATTCAATGGATTATAAGTACAGGATGGGGCCCATCAAGATATGGGCGGACAATGTAAAAACACTTATACCCATTTATCGTACAAAGGAAAACCCGTTTAGCAGCCATCAAGGAAAATGTCCGGACCGATCAATATGCGAACCGAGCCGCGGTGACAATGCAAAGGACATTAACAGACATTATCGGCCAGGAAGGCCAGTTTAAGTTATCACCAGCTCCGTTACAAGACAAAGCACCCCTGCAGAGATTTCTGCCCGCCAAAATTAATACAAAGACAGGACTATGATTTGGCGGGAGATAAGACTGTCCCAAAAGAGTATAACTATGGATTGAAAGTCCATCTAAGTTACTTCTTCTTCACTGCCACGGCTTCTTGTTGGGCGACTTCAGGCTTCCATTTCTTCAAGAACTTTCTTCTACGAGGAACGAACGAAGGGCGGACGGTGCCCGGATCGGCGCCTCTTCCACTTCGGCAGATCGATGAAAACGTTTTCGTCTTTTTAAAGACGGACGGTTTCGGAAAAAGGACAACGTGGCCGGTGTTCAGCCAAACAAGGCTCGGCCACGACGAGAAGACGACAAGGGTGGCCCGGGTACTGGGGTCGGGAGATCATCGACGACCCAGGCCGACGGAGAAGAAACCCTCTGGAGGACTGGCGATCTAGGCCACAAGATTCTCCCATGTGCATAGCCTGCATCTGGGTCTGCTCCATGAACCCAAATTGACTTTGTGGATCTCAACCTTAACGAGCGCTCATCGAGGCTGTGTCTACCCCACCGCTTCGAGAGAGAGAGAATATCGACTGCGCCAGAAGTTTCCAAATCCACGTGACGACGGAAAGCGGTGCCAAAAAGGCTGCGAACCCCCTTTCTCGCGATTTCGAGAGTGGTGAGCATGATCCCAGGTTCCCCAGGTCAAAACTTAGTTTAGGTATAGGGGAGGGAGTTAAGGGAAATCGTAATGTGTTTCCCCTTTTACGATGTGCCGTGTGTTCCCCATTTCCATAGAGTCAAGTTCATAAATTTGTGCATGATTGTAGTTATTTTAATCTGTGCCTATGACATGTATTTTGTAATGCTTCAAACTGTTCAAAAATAAAAGCATCCATTTTGTGCTATTCAGCCTGGTCTATTGAGTCCTCTTCTCTGCACTACTGTTCTCTGCATCTAAGTCCAAGGTCTAGAACCGTAGGGGGGGGTGGGTCGAACCACTCAAGGGTAATTCTTGCACGAAGCCTGGCAGGGGGCCAGAACGGGCAAGAGAGCAGAAAAAAAACCCCTACAAGGGTAGCTAATGTTACCCCACTATTCAAAAAATGTGGCAGAGAAAAAGCGGGGAAGCCTGACATCAGTAGTGGGAAAAATGCTAGAGTCCATTATAAAAGATGTAATAGCAGAGAACTTGGAAAGCAGTGACAGGATCGGACAAAGTCAACATGGATTTACAAAAGGTAAATCATGCTTGACTAATCTACTGGAATTTTTTGAGGATGTAACTGGTAAAATAGATAAGGGAGAATCAGTGGATGTGGTGTATTTGGACTTTCAGAAGGCTTTCGATAAGGTCCCGCATAAGAGATTAGCATGCAAAATTAAGGCACATGGGATTGGGGGCAAGGTATTGACTTGAATAGAGAACTGGTTGGCGGACAGAAATCAAAGAGTTGGAATAAATGGGTCGTTTTCCGAGTGGCAGGCAGTGACTAGTGGGGTACCGCAAGGATCGGTCCTAGGACCCCAGCTGTTCACAATATATATTAATGATCTGGACAAGGAAATTGGATGTAATATCTCCAAATTTGCAGACGACACAAAGCTGGGTGGGAGGGTATGCTGTGAGGAGGAGGTCATGAAACTCCAGTACGATTTGGACAGGTTAAGTGATTGGGCAGAAACATGGCAAATGCAATATAATGTGGATAAATGTGAGGTTATCCACTTTGGTGTCAAAAACAGGAAGGCAGATTATTATTTGAATGTCAATAGATTGGGAGAAGGGGAAGTGCAAAGAGACCTGGGTGTTTTTGTGCACCAGTCGCTGAAGGTAAGCATGCAGGTGCAGCAGGCGGTTAAGATGGCAAATGGATTGTTGGCCTTCGTAGCGAGAGGGTTCGAGTACAGGAACAAGGATGTCTTGCTACAGTTGTACAGGGCCTTGGTGAGACTGCACCTTGAGTATTGTGTGCAGTTTTGGTCGTCTTATCTGAGGAAGGACATTCTTGCCATGGAAGGAGTGCAGCGAAGATTCACCAGGCTGATACCTGGGATGGCAGGACTGATGTATGAGGAGAGATTGTGTCGATTGGGCTTATACTTGTTATGTCTGACATTTGGTGATAGGTACTCGATTGCGTTGGCCTGAGCACATGGAGTTTGATAGTGCGGTTATTGTTGTATTGTGTATAGGTATTCGATTGCTTGTGCCTGGAAGTGTGTGTGTGTGTCAGCCATATTAAAAGTAGCATGAACTGAACTCACTGACGATCTCTGGATTATCTTTGCAAACGCAACATTTGGCGACAAGGATGGCTGAAATCTCTCTTCCACCACCTCCTCCCTTCCTTGCACTACCCGGTGAACCCCCGATCCCATGGGTTCACTGGTTACAGTCCTTTGAAACCTACCTCATTGCTCTTGGACAAGAAACTGTGAGTACGGCTCGGAAAAAGGCACTGTTATCCCATTGCTTGGGAGCGGAGGGCCAGCGTGTTCTTGGGACATTATGCACAGCAGACTCAATCCAAACATATGATGAGGCTGTGGCTCTGTTAAGCACACACTTCTCTGCCCCACAAAGTGCCCTCCTGCGGCGATTCATTTTTAGACAGCGTCACCAACTCCTCGGCGAGTCAGTGCATCAATACGTGGTTAATTTGAGGGGGTTAGCTAGCTCATGCAAGTTCGGTGCATTACAAGATGAGATGGTGCATGATCAACTAATAGAGCACACAAACAACGTGAGAGTGCGTGAAAAACTGCTACTCGAGTCCGATGATCTGTCGTTGTCACAGGCAGTCAACATTGCCTTTCAAGTGGAGTCTGCAGCCGAATGTGCAGCGAAACTAGCACACACATCCAGTGACAGCACCCTTGGCCCCGACAGCTCTGACACGGTAATGCTCGCGCAACAGCAGCAACGCGCGCTACCGCAGCAACTGTGTGGAAACTGCGGATCTCGTTCACATGCTACCAGAGCGCAGAATTGCCCCGCGCGTGGCCAAGCCTGTCGCAATTGTGGAAAACAAAATCACTTTGCCAATGTTTGTCGCTCTGCCCCAGTTGCTACAAATGAATACTCTCGGTCCTCAAGCACTATAATTCACAACGTGAGCTCTGGGCCAGTAGTGGCTTTCAAATCATGCACAATTAACCTGAATGATGTGTGCATCCCACTGTTGTTGGATACCGGTGCCAGCATCTCACTGCTGAATGTGGACACATTCAAACGCTTTTTCAGCTCCCTGCCACTCTCTGTGCCCTCCACTACCCTTTGCGGGTATGGTAATTCGAAAATTGGACTAGTGGGCTCAGTCAACCTCACCGTACGCTATGGAACAAAAGTTTTGCCAGATTTTTGTTTTCATGTGGCACACCAAGGAGCTAACCTGATGGGACTGGATCTTTTCACTGACCTGGGTTTTTCTCTCTTGGACACCGGCGGGTCTGCAATTCTGCACGTCGCCTCACCGTGGCGCCAAACATGGCCAGCACTCTTCGAGGGTCTGGGCTGCCTGACTGCCTTCACCCACCAGCCCATGGTTGACTCCACTGTTACCCCTGTCATTCAGCCACTGCGCCGCATCCCGCTTGCTCTCCGTGACAGGGTCACAGCTGAATTAAAGCAGCTACTGGAAGCCGGCATCATCGAACCAGTTGATGCCTCCCTATGGGTCTCCAACCTGGTGGTCGCAACGAAAAAGTCAGGTGGTCTACACGTCTGTGTCGATCTTCGAGCAGTGAATAAGGCCGTAATCCCTGACAAGTATCCACTGCCCACGTCAGAGGAACTCACAGCGCAATTCTATGGTTCCATCCTGTTCTCGAAACTGGACCTTCGACAGGGCTATCTACAGGTTCCCCTCCACCCCAGCAGCAGGGACCTCACTGCTTTTGTGACACATGCTGGCATCTTTCGGTACACCAGGATGCCATTTGGACTTAGCTCTGCACCCAGCTGCTTCCAAAAGGTGATGGCCTCTGTGCTCGCGGGCATTCCTGGGGTGGCCATCTACCTGGATGACATCGTCGTGCATGGGCCCTCGACCTCCACTCACGATGAACGCCTTCACAGAGTTTTCACAGCTCTAGCAAAACACAAGATGACACTGAATGGCGAAAAGTATGTCTTTGCTGTTTCAGAGATCGAATTTGTGGGGTTTCGGTTGTCGGCTGACGGTGTATCCCCACTCCAGTCAAACGTGGATGCCATTCACAGCATCCCAGAACCCAGCTCTGCAGCATAGGTTGCCTCCTTCCTTGGCATGACTGGGTACTACCTGAAGTTTTTGCCCCAGTACTCAGCCACCACAGCCCCACTGCGCCAGCTCCTGCGAAATGATGAGCCCTGGGTGTGGTCACAAGCCTGTACGGAAGCTGTTCGCCTCCTCAAATCGCAGCTCACATCGCCTCCAGTGTTGGCTCACTTTGACGTCGCCAGCCCCACCCTCGTCACCTGCGACGCGTCCGCTGCAGCTGTGGGGGCGGTGTTATCGCAGATACAGTATGGAGTGGAGAAACCAATCGCCTTTGCCTCCCGAGCCCTTAGCCCCACCGAACAGAAGTACTCAGTAGGCGAGCGTGAGGCGCTGGCGTGCGTCTGGGCATGTGAGCGGTGGTACCTGTACATGTATGGCCGTGCCTTCACCCTGCGAACCGATCACCAGGCTCTCACTGCCCTGCTGTCGACATCCGGCACGGGCCACAGACCACTGCGTCTACACCGCTGATCTGACCGCCTCCGCCAATACAATTTCAGTCTCCAGTTCACACCAGGACGTGACAATGTTGTTGCAGATCTGCTCTCCCACACTGTCTCTGCCCCAGCCCCACTCGTCGGGTCTGAACAATTGGAACAGGATATCGTCCAGATTCTGCACACGCCTCTCCAAACCACAGTCTCTCTCCAGGAGCTCAAAGAGGCCTCTGAACAGGATCCGGCCCTCTCCCAGCTGTGCACTTTCATCAGAGATGGCTGGCCTCGCAAGGTGCCTGAGGAACTGTCTGCCTACTCCAGGGTTAAAGAGGAGCTCTCCTGCTGGAATGACTCCTGTGTTGCACGTGGGCTCTGCACTGTGGTCCCAAGTGCCCTTCGTGCGTTTTTTTTTCCCATGGCGGATGAGAGCTCAAACAACGATGCCGAGACCTAATCATAATCATAATAATCATAATCAACTTTATTGTCATTGTTAGTGCACAAGTGCAGTACAACGAAATGTAGACTTGCAGCTCCCGAGAGTGTACATTTAGATTAAGACATTTAAACATTCAACATTCATTTGGCTTGTAATACATTAACATAAACATAAACATAACAAAGTGCATTGGCAGATGTGCAGGCTTTAGAGTTTATTTGTGGAGTTCAGTAGGGTGACAGCCCTGGGAAAGAAGCTGTTCCTAAATCTGGTCGTTCGGGTGCGAATGCATCTGTAGCGTCTCCCAGATGGCAGGAGGGCGAACAGACTGTGGCTGGGGTGGGTAGGGTCTTTGATGATGGTCCGTGACCTCTGTAAACAGCGTTTCTGGTATATGTGCTCTATGGTCGGTAGCCGGGTGCCGGTAATGCGTTGGGCAGTTTTGACTACCCGCTGCAGGGCTTTCCGGTCATAGTAGCTACAGCTGCCATACCATACTGTGATACAGTTCGTCAGGATGCTCTCTATTGTGCAGCGGTAAAAGTTAGAGAGGATCAGGGGTGACAGGTTACATCCCTTCAGCCTCCTTAGGAAGTATAGGCGCTGCTGGGCCTTCTTCACCAGAGAGGAGGTAATGAGGGACCAGGAGAGGTCTTCCGTGATGTGGACTCCGAGGAACTTAAAGCTGTCCACCCTTTCCACCACAGCCCCATGGATGTGGATGGGGGTGTGACTTCCGCCTTTAGACTTCCTGAAGTCCACAATGATTTCTTTGGTTTTCTTGATGTTAAGGGCTAGGTTGTTATTGGCGCACCACTTCACGAGATGCTGGACCTCCTCCCTGTAGGCTGACTCATCGTTGTTGGTGATCTGGCCTACTACCGTGGTATCATCCGCAAACTTGATGATGGTGTTGGAACCATGAACGGCCACAGGGAAATTGAGGCCCTGGTCAAGGACTGTGCAGCCTGCCTTGTAAGTGGCAAGACTGGCCACCAAGCTCCCCCACCCCTGCAACCCCTTGCCTGGCCCTCTCAGCCCTGGGAGCACCTGCAGCTGGATGTCTGCGGGGAGATCCATGGTGTCCCCACCTTCAACGGTTCCTAGTGGTGACCTATGAGCTGCACTCAAAATGGCCAGAGGTCACTGCCGTGGGCTCCGTCACCTCTCGGGTCATCATTGATATCCTTGAGTCCCTGTTCTCCCGCTGGGGGCATCCAAAGGCCATCAATACAGACAATGGCCCCCAAATGGTCTCTTCGGAACTCTCCTCTTACCTTGAGAGCAAGGGCATCCGTCACATTCGCACAGCGTACTACCACCCCGAGTCAAATGGGGGGGGTGGAGGGTTTTAACCATACACTGAAAAATGGCCTCAGAGCACACCTATCCCAGGGGTGTGCGTTTGACAAGGCCCTCCTCCACACACTGCTGCATGACAGAGCCTCCCAGCATTCCACTACAGGGGTCTCACCCGCATCCCTCATGCTAGGCCGTGAGCTCATGCTGCCCCTTGGCAGGCTCCGCCCCTCGCTAGCTCAGAGCCCTGCTCCACCGGCTCAAGCCACAGCCGCTAGACAGCAGGAGAAGATGAAACTCCGCTTCGACCAGTCGAAGAGGGCCAAGGCGCCCAACATCTCAGCCTCCGATTGGGTCAGAGTCCGCAGGCCTCACCGCAATAAGATGGCGTCATTCTGGTCCTCCCCTCTCCAAATCAGCCGCCAACTTGAACCAGCCACTTTCTGCCTCACTGACGGCTCTCGGTGGCATGCCAGCCACCTTCAGAAGGTGCCAGTACCCCCTGGTGCAGGATTATACGGACCTAACCCCCAAGCCTTACCCCCAGAGTGGCGGGATGCACATGTGGCTCAGCCAGCCAACCCTCAAGCAGATGTTATGCCTCAGCCTGCTCCTCACCAGTCCACACCTCGACCTGTTCATACACGTTCTCGCCCTGGCCACCTACAGGACTTTGTCACTACATTTCATGTTTGAAATTCTGTGAGGGGGGAGGAAATGTTATGTCTGACATTTGGTGATAGGTACTCGATTGCCTTGGCCTGAGCACATGGAGTTTGATAGTGCGGTTATCATTGTAATGTGTATAGGTATTCGATTGCTTGTGCCTGGAAGTGTGTGTGTGTGGCAGCCATATTAAAAGCAGCATGAACTGAACTCACTGACGGTCTCTGGATTATCTTTGCAAACACAACAATACTCACTGGAGTTTAGAAGATTGAGAGGGGATCTCATCGAAACCTATAAAATTCTGTCAGGCCTGGACAGACTAGATGCTGGAAGGATGTTCCCGATGGTCGGGGCGTCCAGAACCAGGGGTCATAGTCTAAGGATAAGGGGTAGGCCATTTAGGACTGAAATGAGGAGGAATTTCTTCACCCAGAGTGTGGTGAACCTGTGGAATTCTCTGCCACAGAGGGCGGTGGAGGCCAGTTCATTAAATATATTCAAGAAAGAGTTGGATATATTTCTTAAGGCTAAAGGGATCAAGGGATATGGGGAGAAGGCAGGGACAGGATACTGTATTTGGATGATCAGCCATGATCTAATTGAATGGCGGAGCAGGCTCGAAGGGCCGAATGGCCTACTCCTGCTCCTATCTTCTATGTTTCTATGTTTCTATGCAGGAAGATACGCAGGTTTAAAGTCTTTTTCCCTGTATTTCGATTAAAGAAGTGCTGTTTCTTTGTGTTTTTTTAATTAAATGTTTTCTTTTGTTGTTTGCGTTGCGACGCGGTTTAATAAAGATATGTGTACCAAGTGGTGCAGGGGTGCTAGACCCCCTCCATGCTTGGATGTGTGTGTAAAGTCTGTAATTTTACTCTCTGTATGCTGATGTACACTACATTTTCGTGGAATGGGAAGTGCATGTGTCGTGGGTATATTAGATAGATAATTACAGGGGAAGGTTGACTATGGAGGGTCAGAAAAATGTTGCTCACTTTAAAGTATGATACTTCCAGCAAGTTTTAGTATCACAGGGGGGACTGTAAGATTTGCAACATTTCTGCATCTCCCCGAAGGTTATTATTAATAAAAGGGACCCTGCATGGACATTTTTAAATTGAAAAGGGCACCCAAGATGGCGTCCGTGCCTCGTGGCAGAAAGCCTGTGGGATTCCAAAATGGATTCTGCAGCACAGACAGCTTGGGAGAAATCGAAACTAAGGCTGTAGGCTTTCTGTGAAGAGAAACTTTGTATTTTGGAACGAGACAGGACTTTGAATTATGTATTAAACTGAATTGGAGACAGATCTAAAATCAGTGAGGCCTATAGTTAGGCCATCAAACAGTCTGCATACATAATCGGAAACAGATTAAACACGGCCATCGAGGCTGGACAAGCCCATCAAAGAACTTTCAGGACAATACAAGTCAATTATTGGACCGGTAGATGCGATTACCGGCCATCTAAAAACCGGTCAGTATAGATTGCTACCATTGTTTAAACTAGCCCGCCAAGTTTAAGACGAAGAACTAACCTGATTTGGCACGACGATAAGGATTTTTCAAAAAGGTTTAACTGAAGGCCTCGGGTAACAATCTCTCTCTCTTGCTCTTGCCCTTGACTCTGCTCTCGTGGCTCCGGCCTCTTGGGCTGCCGCTCGTACTCATGCCCTGGCCTCGTGGCGGGTTCTCTCCCCGGAGCAGAATTTCAGTAGCCAAAAACACCATACCAACTGCTACGAAGGGGAGCGAGGCCCAAGTCCACAGCCATCCAGGACGCCCAGGCCGCAGAAGGAGGCGAGACGAAGTTGAGCAGGTAGCCCAGGGCTCGTATAGTAGTCCGACGAGACGAGACGAGTGGAGACGAAGAAGATGATAATAACTCGATAAGGGCAGAGTAGGGCAGCGAGAAATGTATCGATAATTATACCAAGCGCCTAGTTATAAGCTGACGCTTGGGAAGAAAGTCCTTGAGGACGGTGGGGGCAAACACCTTGAACACTGCAAATAAACGCAGGTGTCCATGCCATAACGAATATGCTAGCGTTCGAAGTATGGGTCGTAAAATCTAAGCAGTAAAAACTGCTAATCCTCTTATCGACGTAACGTTACCGCCGACGACCGCCCGAGGGAGAAGAAGAGGAGAACCCATCAAGATAAGACGACGACAGTAGCGGAGGGGAGAGGGTGTGTCACAGTAACCGACCCAGGACTGCACCCCTGAGGACCACGTGTCGACGAGGTACCTAGAAGGACCAAAACCCAGACTTCAAAACTCGCACTCGTTAACAGTTGGCTTTTATCTTTGGATTGGTGAGCATGAATTCTGACCCCTCATATCTTAATCTAGTTAGTTATAGGGGGTGGGATAAGGATAAAGGGGATTGTTAAGATAGTTGTTTTCCCTCGATGTGCCGTGTGCTCCCCATTCCCTGTATAAGTGTATTTGCCTGTAATGTTATAGTTGAAACTTCTTTTAAGACTGTATTAATTTTCCTGTTCAATAAAATCTTGGTTTTTGCTTGCATCCAAATCACCTGTCTACTCGAGTTTTCTTTATCGCTGCCTGTGTCTAGAACCCAGGGGCGTGGGAGCGATTCGAACCGCTCACAAAACAGTCAGGGGCATAACTGACTGGGCACACGCGCCATACCCGCCACCCCCTACAAAAGTGTGTAGGATAAAAGTCAGGCAAGATAACTTGAATCACCAACACTACTAGTATGAGGTACAGTTCAATTTTCTGATATGATTTTTTAAACCCCGTCCAGTCTGCTGGATTAATTTGATTTGCCGTGCACTATATCACAATTTTATTCATTTATAATCAGATTTTGCAAATCATAGAAGCAGCCCGATAACCTGGCAGAGACAACAAGCCATCTTAGGCTCCACCTCCTTTGTCTTTTTATCACAGATCAATCCAAGCCCTATTATTCCAAAGCAAGGATTTAATTCGTTTTCTTCCGTACATTAGTTGCCTCCTCTGTCCCTGAGTGTCATCATTAGCGAGGCTCTTAATTCTAGATTGCACCAATTTAAACCTTCCTCCTACTCCTATCTATGTCTCCATCCAAGCCCCTGAAGAAACTATTAAAATCCCCAAATTCTCTGTTAAACCTGCAAAGTTCCTGTTCTTCGCTATCATGCTAGAAAGGATATTCTGTGCTGTAAGGATGGCTGGCTAAGACCTACCTCCCATACTGTCAGATAAACCCTACCTGGCATGAAAGCTGACAGTTGGAGAGACTCATCAAAATTTGGCAGGTCAGAGGTACAGAACACTGCAGGGAACAGGTCTGGTACGGCATTCAGCTGCTGTCACACATTAGAGCAACACCAGGGGGGGAAACCTTTCTAAAAAAAAAATGACTGTAATTGAGTTTGAGCCCTGTGCCCAGGACTGAACCAGACGGGGAAAGGTTACTGAAGAGCAACCCTGGCATAGACAGGGAATTGGACAGAAGGATTGGCGGGCTTACGCAGAGAGAGGAAATTGTGGAACGGGAGTGAGACCTCTCCAAAGAAAGGTAGGCGGATGGAGGGAGCGAGGTCAGACACTTAGCCGCCAAGTGGAACCAAAGGGAAGGATTTAATGAGCCGGGTTTCCCTGTGGAAATAATGGCGAGGCTAATGGCGCAAATCGGACAGTAACTTCTGGTGAGCGCACATGGCAGTCAAATGTAAAAATCCGGAAGTTGCTGAATGAGGTGCTCCTCCTCCGCAAGCTGCATGAAAATGGCACATCGCTGCCTGGCCCCCCATTCAAATATATGGAATGGCGTGAAGTTCCTGTACTGACATCGTGGATATGGATTAAACTCTCCACAAAAAGTTAGGGCTTGTCCATTCCAGTCTAAGTACTCTTTTAACGGTGTGGTAAGCCTTAATTGCTACAGAACAACCTCCCTGGCAGCTTTCCTTCAGCTTTTAATTATTGTTAGGGATTTCAATTTTTTTAATATACTTTTTCTTAATTGAATCATAGAATAGGACAATCTGTGCACATCACCTGGTATCAGCCACAATGACCAGCTCAGGCACCCTCAAATCCAATGTAGTGGAATTGAATAGATGTAACCCAGAGCCAAGCATGAATCACAGAATAATAAAATGATACAGCACAGAAGGAGGCCATTCAGCCCATTGTGCCTGTGCTGGCTCTTTGAAAGAACTATCAAATTAGTCCCACTCCCCTGCACTTTCCACATAGCTCTGCAACATTTTCCTTTTCAAATATTTATCCAATTCACTTTTGAAAGTTATTATTGAATCAGCTTCTACCACCCTTTCAGGCAGTGCGTTCCAAATCATAACAACTCGCTGCATAAAATGTTATCCTCATCCCCCACTCTGGTTCTTTTGCCAATTATTTTAAATCTGGTTATCGACCCTTATGCCACTGGAAACAGTTTTTCCTTATTTAATCTAACAAAACCCTTCCAGATTTTGAACTCCTCTATCAAATCTACGCTTAACCTTCTCTGCTCTAAAGAGAACAACCCCAGCTTCTCTAGTCTCTCCACATAACTGAAATCTTTCATCCCTGGTACTATTCTAGTAAATCTCCACTGCACCCTCTCTAAGGCCTTGACATCCTTCCTATAGTGTAGTGCCCCAGAAATGAGACTCCAGCTGGGGCCTAACCAGTGTTTTGTGAAGGTTTAGCATAACTGCCTTGCTTTTGTACCTTATGCCTCTATTTATACAGGTAAGGATCCTGTATGCCTTTTTAACAGCCTTCTCGACTTGTCCTGCTTCCTTCAAAGATTTCTGTACATACGCCCCAGGTCTCTCTGTTCCTGCACTCTCTTTAAAATTGTACCATTTTGTCTATATTGCCTCTCTCATTCTTCCTACCAAAATGCATCACTTCACACTTCTCTGCATCAAATTTAATCTGCCATGTGTCCGCCCAATTCATCGGTCTGTTTATGTCCTCCTGAAGTCTGTTATTATCCTCCTCACTGTTTATTACATTTCTGAGTTCAGTGTCATCTGCAAACTTTGAAATTATGCCCTGTATACCCAAGTCCAGGTCATTAATATAGAGCAACTTAAAAAAGAGCTGTGATCCCAACACCGATCCCTGGGGAACACCACAGTATACTTCCCTCCAGTCTGAAAAACAACTGTTCACCACTGCTCTCTGATTTCTGTCCCTTAGCTAATGTTGTATCCACGCAGCCACTGCCCCGTTAATCCCTTGGATTTCAATTTTGCTTAGAAGTCTATTATGTGGTACTTTATCAAACGTCTTTTGACAGTCTGTATACACACATCAACCACACTACCTTCATCCACCCTTTCTCTCTCTCTTGATCCAGACTTTCTTTCCCTCTCTTTATTTTGCTCTCTGTACCTGATTTGACATTGACTTCACCATTCTAACTTACACTTCCTGGTTCATACTCTGCACCATTCAGTAACGATTCTTGAATCTGATTGGTTATGGAGATACACAGTTGCTTGCCCTGTTCACACAGGTCACAGATGCCCTGTAGATGGCGCCACGCTATTTGGATGTCCCACTGGCAGCAACTTGCTGTGCAAAACCTCATAGGAAGTCTGTGGGCAAGTGCATTTCCATGGAGCCACATAATCACCGCTCACAGCAAAATCTGACCCAACAAATTCATCACAGAGGAAGAAGGATGGAAGGGTTAGGCATCTTGTCATAGATAGTGAGCTAGAGGAAAGGGTTAGCGGCTAGGCCAAGGAACTGGAAATGGAAACATTTTGATTTTGCAGCAATGTGGCAAAGAAAAAGGAAGTAACACAGCAGAAAAGAATAAATGAGTTTATAAGAAACGCAATCATCTTTCTTTAAGTGGTGACATCCCTGGCTCCCTCTCTATAAAAGCAACATGGAGAAGCGAAATGACTGCGGGCAGTGATGAAATATGATAAAAACAGTGAGTTAAAAATAATATTGTATAACCTCAGACTCAGCATCAAAGTAGGTTGGAGTTTTTTAAGTTATTTCTGATGCTGCAACAATAAAGAACTTTAGAACTAAAACTATTGTACAAATGACCAATGTAAATGATGATTTAGTTTTGCAAACTGTACACACTTCTAATTACTCATTTCTAGTGCTTACCGACTTACCACCCTGTAATCATATGGGTCATCGTACCACAGAAACATCTCGAAAGACACATAAACATAGCTCAGTATAGGTTAATATCATTCACTAATTAAAATGACTTGGGTGTTGTTTTGCAGCTTTACTTCTTAAGTTCAGACTATTTGGAAGAGTACTTTGCAATGAAGTAAAAAAAACGTATAATTATATAATGCAGTTTTAAACAGAAAATCAGTTTTTTTCCATTTCAGTGGGGATCAGTTTATGGGTCTAATTAATTTCAGACCATATTTGAAAAGGCCATGAAAACCAAAAATAAATCATATTTCGCATCTGAGAGTACTTTTCAGAAGTTATATTTGAATATTCAAAATGTGGGTAATGTAGGTGGTGCCAAGTAATTTCCGAGTCTGGTCTTAAGTTATGCACAGTCACAGGGTAATTCTTGAAAAGACTGTTCTCCCATAGTTCATCAGTGCTCACTTCAACATACACCAATTGGCTTTGAAACAAGAAAAAGAGAATACATTAGAGTTACCATAGTGACAGTTTCTCCATTAAGGTTAAAGGTGTCACCTGTCCACTATTTAAAGTCCAGGCATGAAACAGGTGGGCACTGGGCAGAACTCATTACCGTGCTACTGGTGGACTGGATGTTTTGAGCCAGCATCCCGCTGCAGTATTGGCCAGCACAAAGGAGAACCTGGCTGGTGGGCAGGTAGATCTGGGAAGGGGAGTGGTGGGGTGGGGTGGTGTAGGTGGGCTTGTAATCCTGGGACAGCAGCGGCCCACCTTATTCTTATGGAGCCTGAATGAGCCTGTAGAAGAGTGGTCTGCACACAGTAATCTTAAACGGAATGCACTTAAACTTGGGAATTTGGAGAGAGTGGAAGTCTCTAGTAAGTACTGGATGAGTTTGGGCGAGTATTGTAAAAAGTGAAATTTAGTTCAACATTTTGAATTTAACTTAGAACTTTAAAAACTTTAGTTAACAAAAACTGCCTGTCAGTCAGCTGTAAGTATTTGTCTTGAAAAGGCACTAATTACTGTGAGCAGTGAATAGGGAGTGGAGACAGCACTTATAACTTGGGTGTAGCTCCAAAGATATATAGGGAAACATTATCTGCTGATGCACAGTGTGATCATAAATGGAGTGCACTTAAACAGAGTGTTAAACTTGGGAATTTGGCGAGAGTGGGAATTCAGAGCAGAGGGGGAAAAAGGGGCTGCTTTTGTCTCCACAGGACAGCAGGTAGGTGATTGTTTTTTTTTTCTCTAAGCTAGGCAGTGGTTTAAACTAAGAGCTGGGGAACTATAACTAATACTTTATTAAATTAATAACTTAACCAGATAAATTAAGTAATATAACTATAAATAATTATTTAAATAAAAATTTCAACTAATAAAAATTAATTCAAGCTATCAATAAGCAAATAAACAAAAAAGACTGGAGATAGCAGGGCAGACTATGTGTCAGGTCTATAGCATGTGAGAGTTTGTGGACAGCGAAACTGTCCTGGATTTCCACATCTGCAGAAAATGTCTTTGCCTTCAGTCACTCCGGCTCAGAGTCATTGGACTGGATTTTCTCAGCAGTGTCGGGATGGTGGCGGGAGAGCTGGTTTCCAGTTTTCGGTCCCGCTCCCGACTGCAGCTGCTCTGTCAGAGATTTTCCATTGATTGGCCTTGTTAAGCCCGCCCTGCGGGTTTCCCGGCCAATTAGCAGGAAGTGGGTCTGATGACGTCATTTGATGATGCATCATCAGCCGGTTTCCTTAAAGGGACCATGTCCACATGGAGTTTGACAGCTGTTCTGTCATTGTTTGACAGCATTGAGGTGCTGCAAACACTGACAAGCACTGCTCAAAGGTGGACGCTTGTACCCAGGCTCTCCAATGACTCCCTCCATATGCTTTTGAAGGGAGTCACAGCATGCAGGGAGGTTCTCTTCCCTTCCAAGGGTGGAAGAGACCTCCCCAGGACACCAACGCAGCCTGGTTGCACATTGCACAGGAGGGCAAAAGCAAGGATGTCGTCAGGTGAAAAGATTTGGTGAAAAAATGATTTTGCGGGGCTGAGAATAGAAATTGGGAAAATAAAATGGACATCAATATTGGCAAACAATCATGTAGAACAGCAGTGGGAAATATTTAAAATAGTGTTCAACAGAGTCTGGGGAAAATGTATTCCACTAAAAAAACAAGAACAAGCTAAACACTAATGAGACACCATGGAATAAAGACATAAGGGAAACATTGAGGGTAAGGGAAGAGGCATACATTAAGTACATGGACAGCAGGGGAGAGCATGACAAGAGAGAATACAAAGAGATTAAGAGAGCATTCAAAAAAAATAGAAAAGCAGAAATGAACTATGAAAATAAATGATCAAGGAACATAAAACAAAATAGTGAAATATTTTACAGGCACATGAATAAAAATAGGAAAGTCAGGATGGGAATAGGGCCACTAAGGGATGGACAGGATAATATCACAGGCAGTGATAGAGAGATGGCAGACATATTAAATAATTAATTTATCAGGGAGACAGACCAGGTGGACATGACATCAGATGATAAGATTAGAAATGAGATAACTGCATTTAAAATAAAAAGCGGAGAAATATTAAATAAACTAATCAAACTCAAAGAGGATAAAACCCCTGGTCTGGATGGATTACATCCATGCATTTTAAAAGAATCTAGGGAAGAGATAGCAGAGGCATTACTACACATATTTAATAATTTGTTAGAACAAAATGTAGTGCCAGAGGACTGGTGGATAGCTAACATAATACCTATATTTAAGAAGGGAGCTAAAACATGTCCAGGGAACTGTAAACCAGTCAGCTTAACATCGGTGGTAGAAAAAATAATGAAATACCTACTAAAGGAGAAAATAGAAGAACATCTAGAAACCAAAAATACAATAATGAATAGTTGGCATGGATGTCAAAGGGGAAAGTCTTGCTTAACCAACCTCATTCAAATTTTGAAGAGGTAACAAAGAGAGTAGACAAGGATAATGTAGTAGATGTAATTTATCTAGATTTTCAAAAGGCCTTCGATAAGGTACACACAACAGACTAATGAATGCATGCAGAGTCAGGGGACAAGTAGCAGAATGGATAACTAGCTGGCTTTATGATAGAAAGCAGAGAGTAGGAGTAAAGGGTAGTTATTCAGAGTGGCAGAAGATGGGAAGTGGTGTTCCACAAAGATCAGTGCTATGACCACTGTTCTTCACAATTTATGCTAATGATTTAGGCCTAGAAATTCATTGTAGCCACTTTTGGGGCGTTAAAGTCGGGCGGCCGCTAAAGTTTGGGCCCCCGCCAAATCGAGGCCACTTCTGCGATATTCATTAGCTTTGCCCTAAGAGTTTGCTCGAGCGCTAAAACTGGTGCTGGACGCCTCTCTTTAGGCGCTAAGCCGGAGGTGCTGAGCGAGAGTGCCCAGGCCAGGCGCAGCGCAGGTGCGGCCATCTCGTGATTGACAGCAGACACCCTGGCGCCGGCCAGCTCTTAAGGGGGAAGGGTCGACTTTGTCTGATGCCATGCCCTGGATAGTGGAGCCCTCCAGCTAGGCCTGAACACTGCTGCTGGACCCAAATAGCGCCTGAAGCCATGCAGAGGGCCCGTTAACAAGCGCAGCACTCCTCAGAGCGTGATCTGAGTGTGCTGGTTGGTGGTGTGGAGAAGAGGTGTCATATTTTGTACCCGGACAATGGCAGGAAGGCGCCGGTCCACGCCTACCGGAGAGCCTGGAGGCATGTCGCCAGCAAGGTGTCAGCCAACAGTGAGGTCCCCAGGACCGGTGTCCAATGCCGCAAAAAGTTTAATGACCTCACGCGGATTGTCAGGGTGAGTACCCTTTCCAGTGACCTCCTCATCCTTGCATGTGCACCTCACATTATGGGCAAAGGGACCTGAAAGCCCTAATGGCCAGCCCTCATCCAGCAGCTATGGAACAGGCATGAACATCAATTGCACATTCTGCACTTAACACACTGGCCAAGCTATTCCACCATGGGAAGCAGTGCACACAAGATCAGGGCGACACACTGGCCAGGCTATTCCACCATGGGAGGCAGTGCACACAAGATCAGGGCGACACACTGTACTTAGAGGCCGTCCTTTCTCTTGCAGGCCAAGCTGGCTAATAATAGGAAGAGCCGGACTGCGACCGGGGGAGGCCGACCCCAGATCCAGCCGCTCACCGAGCTTCAACATCACGTGGAGCGCATCATGGGTGCCCGGGTGATTGGCCCCGTTGCATGTGGAGCTGCCGACCCTGTTCTGGGCACCAATGGTAAGGACATCCACGTTTGCACCTCTCTCGTCCCACTTGCGCATCAGATCTACATCCTTTGCCAGTGTCCGACCAATGCGCTGAATGCCACCACTCATGCATCCCTCGCTGACGCTCTCTCCTCACTCTAAAGCTACTCTTGTGCCTTCCCGCTTTCAGATGGTGAGGAGGAGGTCCCTGAACTTGCCAGTGACAGCCCCTCAGAGGAGGAGGAGGAAGAGCAAGAGGAAGGCGGCTCATCAGGGGAACCCTCAGCCGCGGCAACGCATGCCAATGTAGGGGACACGTCTTCCCTGGAGGGGAGCGTCGTGGAAGTGTCGGAGGGGAGGGGAGCTCATGGGACCTGCGGCCTGCAGAAACGCGGGAGGGGGGTGCCAGCTCGGCGGCCTTCTCCCCAGAGGGGGGAAGGGTCGGAGGGGAGTCCAATTGCTGGGCCCAGCGGCCTCCAGCAATGCAGGAAGGGTCGGCCAGCTCGGCGACCTTCTCCCCAGAGGGAGAGTCCGGCCTCCAGTCCGGAGATGGTCTTCGCCGAGGAGATGGAATGCCTCGAGGACTTGTCCGCGGACTCGGAGCGCCGGCACACGGAGCTCATGGGGGTAGTGGCATGGTTGCCTGAGGCCATCGAGTCCCTCTCTCAGAGTGTCACTGACATCGGGGCCTCACAGGCCATCAGTTTGGCGGAATTCGGGGCAGAGCAGGCAGCGAGTCGGGCGGCATTCGGGGCAGATCAGGCAGCGAGTCGTGTGGCATTCGGGGCAGCTCAGGCAGCGAGTGGGCAGCTAATCAGTGGTGCCGTGCAGTCACTGGGTGCTCTGAGGTCACTGAACAGGTCAACATGGGCACTCACTGCTGCCACACTCGCTGTGTCAGCCAGGCATCGCCAGGGCACCCGGCGCGCTGCAGCAGCACAGCGGTCTGTCCCTCAGCAGATTGGTGCGCATGCTGCAGTGCTGGCCCGGGCGAGTGCCAGTGCCTCAGGCGACCAGTGAGCGCCTGCCATCCGCCAGCTTGCCCCCATTCCTCCAGCCGCCACTGCCACTCCCCCAGTGGAGCTGCCAGGAGCTGCTGCAGCGACTGATGCTGGCCAGCCACAGCTGCAGCATTCAACAGCCGCCCACTCGACGGCCAGACCTCGACTAGGCCGACCCCCAAGGGCATCTGCCGTCACGACATGTGCCCCTCTGGAGCCTGCCTCCAGCCTTGCAGCAGCCAATGGCCTTACTTTGAGGAGGAGCAGCAGGGCGGGCAGGGGCCACACAAAGATGGCCAAGGCATCGACCTAGTGGGCCAAAAAGTCAAATGTGTGGCCAGTTGTTGTTTGTTTTTTGAGGCCGAGAATTGGATGTTTGTTTTTTGAAGGCCGAGGATGTGATGTTTGTTTTTTACGAAGGCTGAGGATGACGGCCATTTTAGTTGCACTGTTTTGTTAATCCTCTCCAGGTTGTGGGAGCGAGTAATGTGTTTGAGTGTTTTTTGGGGGTTTCGTCTGTTTTTGGTTTTCATGTGGGAGGGGCCCTGAGTTTGTACAATAAAGCATTTTATTTATTAACATTGTCCATGTTTGATCTTTGAAGTGTTTGTTGCCTTAACCGGCTGAGGGCTTGCGGAGCAGCTGCAATCATGTTCTATCATTGGCACAAGCCATTCCCTGACAGGGGGCCTAGAAGTGACGTTCAATAAGCCGCCGACGGGTGGCCCTTGGACCTTGTGCCTCCCTCCTGGGCTGGTACTCCTCATCCTCCTCCTCCTCATGCTCCTCCTGCTCCTCCTCCTGAGGTGGGGGTCCAAAGTGAGGTGGCAGTGCCTGAGTCCTGTGGATAGCCAGGTTGTGCAGCATGCAGCAAACGACGACGAATTGGGAGACTCGGTCCTGCGAATACTGGAGGGCTCCCCCGGAGCGATCGAGACAGCGGAACCATTGCTTGAGGACACTGATTGTTTGTTCTATGATGTTCCTAGTCGCTTGATGGCTCTCGTTGTATGCCTCTTCAGCAGGGGTCGTGGGCGCGCGGAGCGGGGTCATGAGCCAGGTACACAAAGGATAGCCTTTGTCCCCGATAAGCCATCCTCTTGGGGGAGGCTGTGCCTGGAACATGTCAGCCACAGTTGTCTGTCGCAGGATAAAGGCACCGTGGCTGCTGCCTGGAAAGCGGGCATTGACAGCTAGGATGCACTACCTGTGGTCACACACCAGCTGTACGTTGAGGGAATGGTAGCCCTTCCGGTTGCGGTAATCCTCGGCATGCTCCAGAGGTGCCCGCAAAGCCACATGCGTGCAGTCGATGGCGCCCTGCACCATGGGGAAGCCCGCTATTCTTGCAAATCCCACTGCACGCTGCTGCTGCTTGTCCAGGGTCATGGGGAAAGAGATGAATTGATGTCTCCTTCTGAAAAGGGCTTCGGTCACCTGGCGGATGCAGCAATGCACGGCGAACTGGGAGATGTTAGCGATGTCCCCAGCAGCGGATTGGAAGGAGCCGGTGGCATAGAAGTTGAGAGCCACCGTCACCTTCACTGCCACCGACAGAGACGTCCTGCGCATCAGCTGTGGCTGCAGATCTCTCTGAAGCAGCTGGCAGATGTCTGCAACCACCTCCCTTCTGAATCGCAGCCTCCTTACACACATCGCGGCAGACATGGTCAGATAGGAGGACTGCTGGTGGTATACCCTGGGTGGGTAAGGCCTCAGTTGGCGACGCCTGTTGCCCCCTCTGCGTCTAGCCAGGCTGCCACTCTCTCACGGCGTCTGTAAGCCCTTCTGGCATAAGGCTGAAAGTCAGCGTTGGCACCCAATGCAGCCCCCATTATATGCTGGCAAACAATGAGCTCTCAATGAAGGCAAAGATAATTGCTAAGCTCTGGCCTGAGCCAAAAATACCTGTCCTAGTGTTGGTCCAAACCAATAAGCTCTCCTCCTTGGTCTCTCTCCAAAAAACCGTTGCACAAGAGTGAATGCTGCAAAATGGCTGCCCTTTATAGTGCAGGGTAAGTGCCCTTTAATTAGCGCTCCCCGCGGCAAGCCTCGGCTGTGTACCGTTCCACTTCACAGTCGTTCGGGCCGCCCGGCGCACAATGGGGCGGCGCGAGTGAAGTTCCGGTTCGGGGCGCACAAAGGGCGTTGCACTAGTAAATGACGTCATGATCTGCGCGCACAGCAGGGCGCGCGCTAAGACTTTGCGCCGGCGCTAAATGTGTTCTGAAGTTGGGGCGAGGCGCAGATCGCGCTGCGCCCAGGCGCTAAGCGCCTAGCGCTCGAGATCTACTCCTAAGGCGCTAATGGCTGGCGCGCCCAACTGAATTTCTAGGCCTTAGACTTTAGAATCAAAAACACAATTTCTAAATGTGCAGATGGCACCAAATTGGGTGGGGAGGGGATAGTCAATACTGAGGAGGACTGCAAAAAATTACAAGAAGACATTAATAAACTTGACGAATGGGCATATAATTGGCTAATGAAATTCACCACAGCTAAATGTGAGGTATTACATTTTAGTAAGATAAATAGGGAGGCCACATATTACTTGAAAAATACAAATCTAAGTGGAGTAGTAGAGCAAAGGGATATCGGAGTACAAATACACAAATTACTGAAAGTACTGACACAGGTTAACAAGGCCATAAAAAAAGCAAACCAAGCACTAGGGTTTATTTCTAGAGGGACAGAATTGAAAAGTAGTGAAGTTATGCTAAACTTGTATCGAACCTTGGTTAGACCACACTTGGGAACACTGTGTATAATTCTGGTCGCCATATTATAAAAAGGACATAGAGGGTACATAGAAGATTTACAAGGATGATACCAGAAATGTGAGGTTATACTTATCAGGAAAAGATGGACAGGCTGGGTCACTTTTCTCTTGAAAAGAGGATGCTGAGGGGTGACCTAATAGAGGTCTTTAAAATTAAGAAACGTTTTGATAGAGTAGATACAGAGAGAGTGTTTCCACTTGTGGGGAAGAGTATAACTAGCGACATAGAAACATAGAACATAGAAAAATAGGAGCAGGAGTAGGCCATTCGGCCCTTCGAGCCTGCTCCGCTATTTAATGGCTCAGAAATTCGGGTCCCAACACGTGAGTACGCATGGGGTACTCACGTGTGGACCCGATGGAAGTGCCAGTTTCTTGCATGCACTGCGCATGCGCGGGAAACCGGCAGTTCCGTTCCTCTGAACGAAGTGGTTCAGATGTCTAACGCATGCGCGCGGGAGTCTGCGCGTGCGCTTTGAACTTAAGTTTTTTTTACAGATTTTTCCGTGAGGGTAAGTCTTTAGATTTTAGAAATGTAAAAACCAGGCGTAAGGCTTGCATTTTAAAAGGTAAGTGGTCAATTAATTAAAATTAAAACATTTTTTCCACAGTTTTATTATTTTTAAATACTTTAAAGCAAGGAAAGTTTATTTTCAGCCCCGTTTTTTTATAAAATTATTTTTTTCAAAAATTTAAATTATTGTTTAAAATAGTTATTTAATGTAATTTATAGTTTATTTAAAAAGTGTGATGTTTTTTAAAAATTTATTTGAAGGTTTACTGTTACTTTGGTGTCCGTATATTCATAAGTTTGGACAGGTCTTCCTGTCAATCTTATGAATGGGCTTTTCCCTCCTCTGTTTGGCTGCCCATGGCTCACGTGGTCCCAGGGGATGCACCGCACTAACTACGCCCCTGGGACACGCAAGCACAGCGCGCCGATAGCTGGGCCAGGCCCCGGAGCGGAATTCCATGGGAGCCCAGAGCTCAACTGCCAGCGCGTAAGGTAAGTGCAGGTCGGGGGCTTGCACCCGCGGGAAGCCCCCGACCCAAATTTCTGGGCCAATATGTTCATGGCTGATCCTCTATCTCAATACCATATTCCTACTCTCTCCCCATACCCCTTGATGCCTTTTGTGTCTAGAATATAAGATAGTCACCAAGAAATCAAGTAAAGAATTCAGAAGGAAATTCTTTACCTAGAGAGTGGTGAGAATGTGGAACTCGCTACCACAGGGAGTGGTTGAGGCGAACAAACAGTTTCTCAGTGCATTTCCAGCACAGATTCTGCAGGCTTTCCACTTTCCACTCTCCATTCCATCAACATGAGTGCCCTTTATACTGTCTCAACTTGGTCCTCAGAATCGGACCACGATCAGCCCAACACCAGCAGCACCAGGCAGCACCAACAACACCAACCATCTCTGCAATCACCTGATGCTGCACAGGACACAGGTCATCAGCACCGGACCACATTGCTGTCCGGGAGGCCAGGGATGGCCTCAACATGGCCAGATTTACTTCACTTGACACTGTATAACCATATGGCTGCCACATGATGCACCAGGTTGGCACCACCCCACACCAACATCATAAAGCATGCCTACAATGCCCAAGCCATTCCTTTCACACTCATTGCCATTACCGGGGGTACCGATATGTCTCACCATTCACTGCAACTCACTAAGTCACTTCCAAAGGTGCACACAAATCTGTCCAAGAATGGAAAGTGTTGAAAATAAAAGGTTTCAATGTTTGACAGCACATTAACAGAAACTTTATGTGAACATTGGATAAAACACCCAAGTGCCTACCCTTGTGTGTTGTTAGTTGGTATGATTGCACTAGGATGAGGGTGAATGTCAAGGGTGGCTAGTGAGATGGGAATTACATAGGATTAAATAGGATGTACGGCACAGAAATTGGCCATTCGGCCCAACTTGTCAATGCCAGTGTTTATGCTCCAATCGAGCCTCCTCCTGTCTTTCCTCATTTAAATCTATCAGTGTAACCCTCTATTAACTATTCCCACATATGTTTGTCTAGCCTCCCCTTAAATGCATCTATACTATTCACTTCAAACACTCCCTGTGGTAGCAAGTTCCACATTCTCACCACTCTTTGGGTAAAGAAGTTTCTTCTGAATTCCCTATTGGATTTCTTGGTGTCTATCTTATATTGATGGCCTCTAGTTTATGCTCTTCCACACAAGTGGAAACATTCTCTCTGTATCCACTCTATCAAAACCTTTCATAATTTTAAAGACCTCTATTAGGTCGCCCCTCAGCCTTCTTTTTTCAAGAGAAAAGAGACCCAGCCTGTTCATCCTTTCCTGATATGTATACCCTTGCATTTCTGCTATCTTCCTTGTAAATTTTCTCTGTGTGATAATGTAGATAGAGAGAGAATCATAGAATCATAGAAAGTTACAGCACAGAAAGAGGCCATTTTGGCCCATCGTGTCCACGCCGGCCAACAAAGAGCTATCCAGCCTAATCCCACTTCCCAGCTCTTGGTCCGTAGCCCTGCAGGTTAGAGCATCCCAAGTGCACAACCAAGTACTTTTTAAATGTGGTTAGGGTTCCTGCCTCTATCACCCTTTCAGGTAGTGACTTCCAGACCACCACAACCCTCTGGGTGAATAAATTTCCCCTCAACTCCCCTCTAAACCTTCCACCAATTACTTTAAATCTGTGCCCCCTGGTTTTTGACCCCTCTGCTAAGGGAAATAGGTCCTTTCTATCAACTTTTTCTATGCCCCTCATAATTTTCTACACATCAGTACGGTCTCCCCTCAGCCTCCTCTGTTCCAAGGAAAACAGACCCAGCCTATCCAGTCTTTCCTCATAGCTAAGATTCTCTAATCCCGGCAACATCCTTGTGAATCTCCTATGTACCCTCTCTAGTGCAATCACATCTTTCCTGTAATGTGGTGACCAGAACTGCATGCAGTACTCTAGCTGAGGCCTAACTAGTGTTTTATACATTTGAAGCATAACCCCACTGCTCTTGAATTCTATGCAATGGCTAATAAAGGCAAGCATTCCATATGCCTTCTTAACCACCTTATCTACCTGGCCTGCTACCTTCAGAGATCTGTGGCCATGCACTCCAAGGTCCCTTTGTTCCTCTACACTACTCAGTGTCCTACCATTTAATGTGTATTCCCTTTCCTTGTTAGCCCTCCCCAAATGCATTACGTCACATTTCTCCAGATTGAATACCATTTGCCACTGTTCTGCGCACCTGATCAATTTATTGATATCTTCCTGCAGTCTACAGCTTCCTTCTTCAGTATCAACCACACAGCCGATTTTAGTAACATCTGCAAGCTTCTTAATCATACTCACTATATTCAAGTCTAGATCATTGATATATACCACAAAAAGCAAGGGACCTAGTACTGAGCCCTGCGGAACTCCACTGGAAACAGCCTTCCAGTCACAAAAACACCCATCAACCATTACTCTCTGCTTCCTGTCTCCGAGCCAGTTTTGTATCCAACTTGAAACTTTGCCCTGGATCCCATGGGCTTTTAACTTTGTTGTCAGTCTGCCATGTGGAACCTTATCAAAAGCCTTGCTAAAGTCCTTATAAACTGCATCGAACGCACTACCCTCATCTACACTCCCTGTTACCTCCTCAAAAAATTCAATCAAGTTTGTCAGACACGACCTTCCCCTAACGAATCTGTGCTGACTATACTTAATTAATCTGTGTCTTTCTAAATGAAGATTTAGCCTGTCCTTCAGAATTATTTCCAATAATTTTCCCACCACCGAGGTTAGGCTGACTGGCTTGTAATTACTCAGTCTATCCTTTTCTCAGTTTTTAAACAAGGGTACCACAACAACAGTCCTCCAGTCCTCCGGCACCACACCTGAAGCCAGAGAGGATTGAAAAATGATGGTCAGGGCCTCTGCTCTTTCCTCTTTTGCTTCGCTTAACAGCCTGGGGTACATTTCATCTGGGCCTGGGGATTTATTCACTTTTAAAGCTGCTAAACCCCTTAATACTTCCTCTCTCACTATGTTAATTTCATCTATTATTTCACACTCCTCCCCCCTGATACCAATGTCTGCCTCGCCCCTCTCCTTTGTGAAAGCAGATGCAAAGTATTCATTAAGAACCCTACCGACGTCTCCTGCCTCCACACACAGATTATCCTCATAATCTATAATAGACCCTATCCTTTCTTTAGTTATCCTCTTACTCTTAATATATTTATAAAACATCTTTGGGTTTTCCTTGATTTAACTTTCCAATAATTTTTCATGCTCTCTCTTTGCTTTCCTAATATCCTTTTTAATTGCACCTCTGCACTTTCTGTACTCCTCCAAAGATTCTGGAGTATTTAGCCCTCGGTATCTGTCAAAGGCCTCTCTTTTTTGCTTTATTCTACCCTGTATGTCCCGAGACATCCAGGGAGCTCTAGATTTGTTAGTCCCACCTTTTCTCTTTAAGGGCACATATTTGGTCTGGACCCTCCAGATCTCCTCCTTGAATGCCTCTCACTGCTCGGACACTGATTTACATTAAAGTAGCTGTTCCAGTCCACTACGGCTAGGTCTCCTCTGAGCTTAGCAAAATTTGCTTTTCCCCAATTTAGAAGTTTTATTCCCAGTCTATCCTTGTCCTTTTCCATAACTACCTTAAATCTAACAGAATTATGGTCACTAGCACCAAAATGCGCCCCCACTGATACGCCTTCTACCTGCCCAGCTTCATTCCCTAAAACTAAGCCCAGAACCGCCCCCTCCCTTGTTGGGCTTGCTACATACTGGTTAAAAAAGTTCTCCTGGATGCATTTTAGGAATTCCGCACCCTCTATACCCTTCACACTAATTTTATCCCAGTTATTATTGTGGTAGTTGAAATCCCCTACTATTATTGCCCTATAGTTTTTGCACTTCTCAGAAATTTGTCTACATATCTGTTCTTCTCTCTCCCTCTCACTGTTTGGGGGTCTATAGTACACTCCCAGCAGTATGTGCGCCCCTTTTTTGTTTTTCAATTTGACCCATATGGCCTCGTTTGATGATCCCTCCAACATATCATCCCTCCTCACAGCTGTAATAGTTTCTTTAATCAATACCGCGACCTCCCTCTCTATCCCGTATGAAAATCCTGAAAAACCAGGAATGTTGAGCTGCCATACCTGCCC
The DNA here is from genome assembly GCF_052327205.1 of Somniosus microcephalus. NCBI lineage: Eukaryota > Metazoa > Chordata > Chondrichthyes > Squaliformes > Somniosidae > Somniosus > Somniosus microcephalus. The sequence goes on along the minus strand of NC_140987.1, from coordinate 301,310,275 downwards.
CTCTTTCAGCCACGTCTCTGTAATAGCTATAATATCATCGTCCCAAGTATCTACCTGTGCCCTCAGCTCATCAGACTTGTTCGCTATACTCCTTACATTGAAATATATACCATTTAGTGCAGGCAAACCTCTTTGTTGACTACTATCTGGCCCTTGATTCCTCTGTTCTTCCAATTTACTTTCTACATTTTTGTTTTCCAATTCCAGTTTTTCTTCCCTCCCTATTGACTCTACTTAGGTTCCCATCCCCCTGCCAAGCTAGTTTAAACCCTTCCCAACAGCACTAACAAATCCTCCCACGAGGATATTGGTCCCGTTCCCATTGAGGTGCAACCCGTCTGGCTTGTAGAGGTTCCACCTCTCCCAGAAACGGTTCCAATTTCTCAGGATCTTCCCAGCCATCTACACCATCTCTCCAGCCATGCATTCACAGAATCACAGAATCACAGAAACCCCACAATGCAGATAGAGGCCATTTCGGCCCATCGAGCCTGCACCGACACATATCCCACCCGATCCCTGTAACCCCTGCACCAACACATATCCCACCCTATCCCCGTAACCCCACGTATTTAATCCCCCGAACACTAAGGGTCAATTTATCATAGCCAATCAACCTAACCTGCACATCTTCATCTGCTTTATCTTCCTATTTCTGTACTCACTAGCACGTGGAACTGGTAGTAATCCGGAGATTACTACCTTTGAGTCGCAATGCGGATTCTGCCCACTAAGGGGCACAATGGACATGATCTTCACCGCACATCAATTACAAGAGAAATGCAGGGAACAGCACCAACCGCTGTACATGGTCTTCTTTGATCTCACAAAGGCCTTCAACACTGTCAACCGTGAGGGATTATGGAGTGTCCTCCTCAAATTCGGCCGCCCTCAAAAATTTGTCACTATCTTCCGCCTGCTTCACGACGACATGCAAGCCGTGATCCTGACCAACGGTTCCACCACAGACCCAATTCATGTATGAACCGGGGTCAAGCAAGGCTGTGTCACTGCACCAACGCTCTTCTCGATCTTCCTTGCTGCAGCACGGTGGCATAGTGGTTAGCACTGTTGCCTCACAGCGCCAGGGACCCGGGTTCGAATCCGGCCTCGGGCGACTGTCTGTGTGGAGTTTGCACATTCTCCCCGTGTTTGCGTGGGTTTCCTCCGGGTGCTCCAGTTTCCTCCCACAGTCCAAAGATGTGCGGGTTAGGTTGATTGGCTATGATAAATTGACCCTTAGTGTTAGGGGGATTAAATACGTGGGGTTACGGGGATAGGATGGGATGTGTGTTGGTGTAGGGGTTACGGGGATTGGGTGGGATATGTGTCGGTGCAGGCTCGATGGGCCGAAATGGCCTCTATCTGCACTGTGGGGTTTCTGTGATTCTGTGAATGCTCCATCTCACCCTCAGTAAGTTCCCCATTGGAGTGGAGCTAATTTACAGAACAAACGGGAAACTGTTCAACCTCTGTCACCTCCAGTCCAAATGCAAGGTCGTCCCATGCTCTGTCGTCGAATTACAGTATGCAGACGATGTGGTGTATGTGCCTTTAAGAGCAATTGTGGTGTATGTGCCTTTAAGAGCCCCAGGTGTGCGTAATGCCGGTAATTGCCACTTGGGCTATATAAGCCTGTGTATTGTGTATATCCTTTAGAACCCCCCCCAGACTTGCTTAGTAAATACCTATGAACCAACTCCTGTCTTCAGTGTCTTTATCTACACACGGACACTACAGTGGCGACGAAGTGGAAACGGACTTACCTGCAATTCGGCAGCACCTCAAGGACATCGATTCCTCCAGCGTCCAGAAGAATCAAGGAAGTAAGAGAAACTGTGGTTTCACCAGCTGGCCAAGCTGGTGGCAGGTACTGCGCTAATCCTTCCTGGGCGTCAGGCTGGGGCTCCAGCGGCGGGCTCTACAGCTGAGACAGGCAGCGAAATCGGAGGCAAGCAATAACGGACTGGGAGGGTGCACTCGGGAGACGGCCGGCGCGGCAAGCAGGTCAACGTTTAGACCTCCGTCGGGAACGAATCTCCAACAGTGAATAAACGGAAACCACAGTAAAACAGCGTTGTTATCGGTAGCAGTGGCGGGAAAGCGCAGGAAGCACCATATCGTTGCTACAGAGAGAAAAAAAAAGCGCGGGAAGCGCCATATCTTTTTTTGAAATGCCTAAGTCTGGCAATATTGATGCTTTTGATAACGAAACAGAGCCTAACTTTGGCAATATTGATGTTTTTGATAACAAGATAGAGGATTGGACCACATATGTAGAAAGAGTGGAGGTGTTTTGCACCGCAAATGGAATAGAAGATGAAAAAAAAGCTTCAGTGCTTCTGGATCTAATGGGCGCAGAAACATACAAGCTGTTACGCAACTTAATCACTCCAGCCGAACCGATGGACAAGAATTTTGAGGAGATTGTTGATACCCTACACTGCCAATTTGAGGCAGGATTGGCAGATTCTTTGCAAGACAAATTCATCTGCGATCCCCTAAGTGTAGAATCACAAAAAAAGGTATCTTCTGGAAAAGATTTAACACTGGACAAGGCTTTCAGTGCAATAGGAGCGGCAAAGATACAGCAAAGGCCACAGGACTTTGGCACCCATGAAATGACACGGGGTTTCGAGAGATGTTATCGCTGCAGCAGATCCAACCATGACCAGAGGGATTGCTGGTTCAAAGAAAAAGCATGCAGGCGATGCGGAAAGATGGGACACATTCCACGTGTATGCCGATCTGAAAATAAAAAATCCACTAACGGGGAAAGAATCAATAAGGAAAAGCACAGAAAGGTACAAATGATGACGGACAGTAGCTCCAAAGACCAGAAGAGCGATAGCGACTCCGGGAACAAGAGACTAAGCTCTCTCAAATTACATAATGTAATTGCCAATGAAGATTACCAGACCATTTGGGTTACCCTCATAATAGCAGGGTCCCCAGTTAAAATGGAGCTAGATGCAGGATCAGCTCTAACCGTAATAAATCGACGAGATTACGAGAGGCTATTTTCGCATATACCTCTAAAAGACACATCCATTATCTTAAAAACATATACGGGGCAGAAAGTATACCCCAAAGGAAAAATAAAGGTGCCTGTGGTATACAACGGCAAAGAAATACAAAAGTTGTATTTATACATTCTACAAGATGGTGGTCCACCGTTGTTGGGACGTGAATGGATAAGGAAGATACGTTTAGACTGGCACTCCATTCAGGCACTGACGGTGACCAGTAAGGAAAAAAACAATGATGACATCATACCTGAACGATTAAAAGACATCTTGGCCAACGCCAAAGAAGTGTTTCAAGAGAAACTAGGAACCTTGAAAGGCATCACCGCCTCAATAAAAGTGGAAGATGCAGCAATTCCAAAATTTTTTAAGGCAAGACCGGTGCCATACGCAATACGTCCGGCAGTCGAGGCAGAGCTGGAGAATTTGGAAAAGGCAGGCGTATTATCCAAAATAGATTGGAGCGAATGGGCAACACCCATCGTTCCAGTCATGAAAAAAGCATTGAAAAATAACCCTGAGGAACAGAGAAAAATTCGCATCTGTGGGGACTTTAAGGTGACTGTAAACCCAGTCCTTCACACGGTACAGTATCCTCTTCCGAGGATAGAAGATATTTTCGCCTCCCTATCCGGAGGAAAACGTTTCACAAAAATTGACTTGGCACAGGCATATCTACAGATGGAGGTTGAGGAGACCTCTAAAAAGTATCTCACAATAAACACACACAAAGGCCTGTACCAGTACAATCGACTGGTTTTTGGAGTAGCATCAGCTCCAGCTATCTGGCAAAGAGCTATGGAGCAAGTCCTGCAAGGGATTCTGGGGACTCAGTGTTACCTAGACGACATCCTTATAACAGGAGAAAATGACAACGAGCACCTTGCCAATTTGGAGCAGGTGCTCACTAGGCTGAAAGAACGGGGCCTACGAGCAAATCGCCCCAAGTGCGAATTTTTCCAAAATCAGATATCATATTGTGGCTACATAATTAATAAGGAAGGGTTGCATAAGTCACCTGAGAAAATTGAAGCAGTTATAAAAGCCCCAGCACCTGAAAATGTTTCACAATTGAGGTCATTCCTGGGATTAATAAATTACTATCATAAATTTTTACCGAACTTATCAACTATACTACACCCTCTTAATGATCTTCTACACACAGGAGTGATTTGGAAATGGAACGAAGACTGTAAACGTGCCTTCCATAAATGTAAAGACTTAATCACATCCGAGAAAGTTTTGGCTCATTACAACCCATCACTACCAATCAGACTGGCGTGCGATGCATCCCCTTACGGCATAGGAGCGGTATTGTCCCATAGATTCCCTGATGGCTCGGAACGGCCGATAGCTTTTGCGTCACGCTCATTGAACTCAGCTGAGCGTAACTATTCCCAGATAGACAGGGAAGCACTCAGCCTGGTATGGGGAGTGAAGAAATTCAACCATTACCTACACGGACAAAAATTTACCTTGCTGACTGACCATCAACCCCTCATCTCCATATTCAACCCTAAGAAAGGTGTCCCCATTATGACGGCACAAAGACTACAGAGGTGGTCCCTTTTTCTAGGGGCACACCAATACAACATTGAATACAAAGGGTCAAAACAGCATGGGAATGCTGACGGTTTATCACGCCTGCCGTTGCCAACGATAGAAGAGGCACCTACAGTAGACCCAGTAGAGATATTCCACTCTACCATAGTGGAATGTCTACCGGTGACAAATTCTGCCATTGAAAGGGAGACCAGAAATGACCCTACTCTCTCACGGGTCTACGATTTAACAATGAAGGGATGGCCAGCACATGGCGAACCACTGTTGCCAGCATTCTCACAAAGAAGAGAACAGCTGTCAGTGTGCCGAGGAACCTTGATGTGTGGATCCAGAGTGGTGATTCCACCCAAACTCCAGGATAAAGTGCTAAAGGAGCTTCACGAGGGGCATCTGGGTGGAGTGAAAATGAAGAACCTAGCTAGGGCGTTTGTATGGTGGCCAGGTATCGATGGAGACATGGAAGACATGACCAAGAGCTGCCTAGGATGCCAGAAGGTCCAAAATGCTCCGCCACAGGCCCCTCTACATCCATGGGAGTGGCCCTCATCTCCCTGGCAAAGGGTGCACATCGACTTTGCTGGTCCATTTATGGACTCAATGTTCTTAATCGCAGTTGATGCACACTCCAAGTGGCCGGAGGTAATAAAGATGTCCTCCACCACCACGGAAAAAACCATCACAGTATTAAGGACCATATTTGCCAGGAATGGGCTGCCGGAACAGATATGTTCTGATAATGGACCGCAATTTGTGTCCGAAGAATTCAGAAAGTTCTTAAAGAACAATGGGGTAAAGCACTACACGTCCGCCCCATACCATCCCGCCACCAATGGCTTGGCTGAAAGGTTTGTCCAGACCTTTAAGAAGGCCATAAAGGCCATGGGTAATGAAGACATAAAACTTCAGCACAAGGTGGATAACTTCTTATTTGCCTATAGGAATGCCACACATATGGTTACAAACCAAACTCCCGCCATGATGTTCTACAATAGAAACCTAAGATGCCGGCTGGATTTGGTCAAGCCCAACATCCGAAGGGACGTGGAGAACCGGCAGTTTCAGGGCATGAATGAAAGGCCAACTAGGGCCTTCCAGATAGGCCAACCGGTTTTGGCCCGGGACTACCGTACCGAGAAATGGCAGCCTGGAACTATCTGCACACGACTAGGACCACTGATGTATACCGTGGACATCGGAGAAAGCATAATAAGGCGCCATGCGGACCAAATCATCAAGTCATCCGAAAAGGGACAACCTACATCACCACGCTATACATCTAACGATGAAGTAGAGATACCCATATCTACCTCCGATCCGGTGATACTGGAACCCGATGAACCCGACACTGGCCTTCAAGCCGAATCAGCCTTGCCAGAAGAACCTACTACACCACCAGAAACTACTACACCCCCAAGGCGTTATCCGGACCGAGTCAGGAAGCCTCCTGAGAGACTAACTTATAATTAATTAATACAGCAATGTATATTATTTTGCATATAACATGTAATTAATAATTACTTAAAATATGATGTACTAGTTAGCTAGAAGGGGAGGAATTGTGGTGTATGTGCCTTTAAGAGCAATTGTGGTGTATGTGCCTTTAAGAACCCCAGGTGTGCGTAATGCCGGTAATTGCCACTTGGGCTATATAAGCCTGTGTATTGTGTATATCCTTTAGAACCCCCCCCAGACTTGCTTAGTAAATACCTATGAACCAACTCCTGTCTTCAGTGTCTTTATCTACACACGGACACTACAGACGATGCTTGCATCTGCGCTCACTCGAAGGTCGAACTCCAAACCATCGTCAACACCTTCAGCGAAGCGTATGAGCGCATAGGCCTTATACTAAACGTCCGTAAGACAAAGGTCCTCTAACAAACTGCCCCCGCCACACAGTGCTGCCACCCCGATTATCAAAATCCAGGACAAGACCTTTGACAACGTGGACCACTTTCCATACCTCGGGAGCCTACTTTCAACAAGGGCAGACGTCGACGACGAAGTCCAACACTGCCTTCAGTGTGCCAGTGCAGCCTTCAGTTGCCTGAGGAAGAGAGTGTTTGAAGACCAGGACCTCAAACCCGACACTAAGCTCATGGTCTACAGGGCAGCAGTGACACCCGCCCTGCTGTATGCCTCAGAGACATGGACCATGTACAGGAGGCACCTCAAAGCACTGGAGAGGTACCACCAACGCTGCCTCCGCAAGATCCTGCAAATCCATTGGCAGGATAGGCACACCAATGTCAGTGTTCTTGCTCAGGCCAACATCCCCAGCATCAAAGCTCTGACCACACGCAATCAGCTCCGATGGACGGGTCACATTGTCTGCATGCCCGATACGAGACTCCCAAAACAAGCGCTCTACTCGGAGCTCCGGCACGGCAAGAGAGCCACAGGTGGGCAGACGAAACACTTCAAAGACACCCTCAAAGCCTCCTTGAAAAAGTGTAACATCCCCACTGACACCTGGGAATCCCTGGCCCAAGACCGCACAAAGTGGAGGAGAAGCATCCGGGAAGGTGCCGAACACCTCGAGTGTCTTCGCCGGGAGCAAGCGGAAGCCAAGCGCAGGCAGCGCAAGGAGCGCAGGTCAACCCAAGCACCCCATCCACCTGCCCCTTCAACCACTGTCTGTTCCACCTGTGACAGAGACTGTAGGTCCCGCATTGGACTAATCAGTCACCTGCAAATTCATTTTTAATGTGGAAGCAAGTCATCCTCGGTTCCGAGGGACTGCCTATGAAGAAGAAGGACTACCTTTGAGATCCTGCTTTTTAACCTCTTTCCTAGCTCCCTAAACTCTGCCTGCAGCACCTCATCCCTCTTCTTACCAATGTCGTTGATACCGATATGGACCATGACCTCTGGCTGTTCATCCTCCCCCCTCAGAATGCCCTGCTGCCGTTCAGTGACATCCTTGACCCTGAAACCAGTGAGGCAAAATACCATCCTGGAGTCATGTCTGCGGCCGCAGAAACGCCTGTCTGCTCCCCTAACTATTGAATCCCCTATTGCTCTCCCTCTCCTCTTCCCCCCGCCTGTGCAGCTGAGCCTTCCATGGTGCTGTGGACTTCGCTGTGGCTGCCCCAGGGAAACCATCGCCCTCACCGAATACTGGTTGGTGAGCAAGATGGGCCAGAGGACACTTGCACTACCTGCCTGGTCCTCCTCTTCTGTCTGACGGTCACCCATGCCCTCTCCGCCTGCACACCCTTAAGCTGCGGGGTGACCACCTCCCGAACCGTGCTATCCACGTAGCTCTCAGCCTTGCGGATGCACAGCAGTGACTGCAGCCGCTGCTCAAGCTCAAGAGAGGGATGGGTGGAGGTGCAAGGTAAGTTGGTGTGAGTAAGGATGTGCAGGAGTAGGGTAGGGAAGGCAGAGTGATGGGGATGTGATGAGTGGCACAGCAGGATGAGGTTGAGTGTGGCTTTGTACTAATGATTCATGATCTGCTCAGATCATTGAAAGGTTTGCGCCACTGCACCCAGGTCCTCCTGATCACATCCCTGCATGTGCCCTCCTGTGCAATGTGCAACCAGGCTGTGTTGGTCTCGTGGGGGCGGTGTCTTCTGCCGATTGGAAGGGAAAAAGATCTCCCTGCATGCTGTGACTCCCTCCTGTAGGGGTTCGCAAAATCCCCTCAGCCTCCGAAGATCAGGAAATATTAATCCACATCGTGGACAAAGACATGTGTGATTTAAATTGTCTCTGGGTTGGACAATGTTTTAAAACATACCCAGAACCGTAAAATGGCTGCATTAAAAGGCTCATAAAAGGGCAGTGCTTGGACACTGGAATCAAAGAACTTTGTGAAAATCGCACACTTTAAGATTGTACATTTTATTAAAGGATGTACTCTTGATATTTGAATGGTTTAAATTGCCCAGGGATAAAAATGGCCATCAGAAAGGCCTTTGAAAAGGGGGAGGATCAAAGTTGGCAGTGAAATCTGTCAATCAAAGGGGAAGTTCCCTCCCTGCAGAGACAATCGATTTGTTTACAGAAACTGCCACAAGGATGTTTGCACAGGGATTAAACCACTTGACTGCGGTTTCAGTGACCACAAGATAATGGGTTTCTGTTTACATAGTAATACAACTCCATTCAAAGCCCATCAGGGTGAATGGAGATGGTTCGATGGCCCATCACAGACAATCAAGAACACATTCAAATCACTGCAGCTTTATTGGAAAGCCCATTCACATTTAAGTGAGGCACTTAAACTGAGAAAAGGAACAGTTAAAAATTGAATGGGTTTGAATCACCCATTACTGGACAATGGGGACAGTTGGATCCCTTTTGTTTAGCCCAGAAACTTCCGGATTTGGGAGGGAACATTTCGGCCCCAAAATTGGGGTACAAGAGATAGCTTCTCAGGGGCATCTCTCTCTCTCTCTCTGGCTTGCCTCCATGTGCCCTCTACAGCGTGGAGTCTATCTGAAGAAGTAGAACACCAGCAGTTTACTTTTAAAACACTGGGGTGTTTCTTTACTTCAGGGCAGTGAAGATCTCATGGGACATGGAGCTGGCATTGCAGTGGTGAGCATATATTTTTCTGGCCTTCCACAAGGCGACTTAGGATAGGCTTAGGGGTGGGAGTAAAGTGGGGATTTCGTTAGAATTGTATTTTAGGCGATTTCCCACGTTGTGTCCGTTTTTCCTCCCCTATTTAAGCAATTTTACCGTGATTACTTTGATCGTGTGGTGTAGTTTCTTTAGTTTTAATAAAATTTGACTTTCTTGCATCCAGACCATTTGTCCGTTTTAATATATCATTAATTATAAGTTCCTCCAGTCAGAACTGGAAGGAGGGGTTTAGTGATTCGAAACCGCTGATTGGAACTGGTCACAGTACAGTGGAAAAAGGCTGCCTGACCAGCTAAATTACCGTAAACCAGGTAAAGGATGCCACCCTACAAATTGGCGACTGCGGCAGTACTGGAGGAAGTTTTTGATATGATACGTGGTCTGGGTCTGGAGAAAGCATCAGCTCTTGCTTTTCTTGCTTTCAGTCTGTGGGTAGCCCTGCAGAAGTTAGCGGCAGCGTGTAAGCTGACCTATTATGGTATAGGTGGCTGGGTTAAGAAGGGTGATATGAGGGTGCGGGAGGAAATTACAGAGGCCAAGAATCGGGAGTCAGAGTTTGTAAAATGCCAGGCGGAGGTAGAACGCCTCATAAGAGAGGTGAATGAGGCCAGAGATAGTGGGATGAGGGAGCAGGAAGAAAATACACGCCTTACACTAGAGGTCACAAAATGCCAGGCAGAGATAGAGCGCCTTGTGCAGGAAGTCACAGAGGCTAGGGACAGTGAGATGAGGCTACAGGAGGAAAACGCACACCTCACCCAAGAAGCTGGCGAGGGCAAAAGCCATGCGAGGCACAAGATAGAGTTCCTAAAGTGCCAAATTACAGAAGCACAGAGTAACGAGATGAGACTGTGGGAAGAGAATGCCCGCCTCACCTCGGAAGTAACAGAGCAGGAGGAAAAGGTTAGGGAGGTAAAGGTAGCTTATAAGCTGGCCTGCGACCAAAGGTTTAGTGGAGCAGATCATACCCCATGTAACAGAAAGATAGAGAGTTTGGGTATGGAGTTAAGAAGGACTAAAGGGATGGTATGTCTCATAAGTCTGAAGGGAATCCGTCGGACAGTACCAGCAGCCCAAATCAAACCACCCCACAGGCAGCACCCAGAACAGAGCTGGCTAGGGAATTAGAGATCCCAAGACTGCAGCCCACAGCTCCGAGTTTTGAGGAACTCTGGCAGCAAGAAGGGGTGGGCAATTGGGTGGTAAAAGAATGCCAGCAGGTCCCGCTAGGCAGGTGGGGACCAGGACCAGTGTACCACCTCCGATAATGGAGGTACAGTCCGCCCGTGAACGATAATGACCCAGGGGCTGTTCAGCATACCTATCTGGTACCCTATGATACCCAACAGCTCAGAGGCCTAGTGAAACATATTCCCCTGCTCTCTGAAAAGGGAGACCCCTCAGTGCACTTCCAAGAGATAGAACAGGCAGCCTGTGTTAACGGCTGTGATGATGAAGAGAAAGCCAAAATGTTGCTTTTCTCTGTAGATAGTAATCTCTATCAGACCCTTTCAGATGAGGCTAAGAGAGGGCAGAAGGGTTTTGAGGACCTAAAGGAGGAAATACTGGAAGCCATGGGTGCGAACGACAGCAGTCCATTCGATCGCATAGGGAAAACACTGCAGAAGGAAGGGGAGACCCCACAGGCATTTGCAGACAGGCTGCGGCCAATCTACAACAGCGCGTGTACAGGGGGACAAAATAGGGCACACCTGAAACAGCGGCAGCGGACCCAATGGCTGCGTTGCCTCGTGTCCAATTGCCTGCCCCAGATAAAAGCAAAGGCTGATACTTGGTTTGACCACCGAGACCCCCTAGCAACCGAAGAGACTGTAATCCGGCAGCTCACGGTAGCATATAGGAACGGTAGGAATAGTGGGACCCCCCAGCAAAAGGGTAATGTCCACAAGGTTAAACCTGGGGCTCAACACAAGAAAGAGTGGCGCCAGGAGGGGAGCCATCCCTCCCAGAACAAGGTACTTGTTACAGGTGCGGGGAGGATGGCCACTGGTGCAGGGATTGTAAAAAGCCTGGGAGAGACGATAAAGCCAGGACACCCGCAGCCCCAACTCAGAAGGCAGAGACAGAAACTCTTCCAGATACAGTCGAGTCCGTCATGGAGTCGATAAAATCTTTGCTCAGGGCCAATCAGGGAAAGGTAACAGCCATCAGCGGTGCTGCAGCCCCCTCACCCACCTCTGCCTCCCCACAATGACTGGAGTATGGGCAGGCAGCAGACAGCATGGGGAAGCAGCATTGGAATAATCGGCTGCTGCTCGAGCCTAGCAAGAGCCAGCAGTGGGAGATAGGAGACCTAGTGATGGTAAGAAGCTATGCCCGGGTGGGAAGTTTAGAGCCACTCTACATGGGACCCTATAGTATAGTTGATAGGGCCAGCCCCATGGTCTATGCAGTAAAACTACCCCGTTGCACAAAGTGGTTCCACACCAACCAATGTAAATTGTATAAATCTGACCATACAAGTTCAAGTTCACAGGCTGTAAGGACAGGCGCTGTGGCTTGTTACAAGGGAAAAGTTGTCCGGCCCACCAATTGGGACACTTCCCCGCCCCAGTGGGACCTAAGTTTTGGCCCAAGTTTAAATTTGAACCAGTTATCTAGTTCAGAAACAGAGAAACAGCAGCCTGAGAGTCGAAATCTGCAGGCTGCTGCAAGTTCATTCACAGAAAACCGCTTGGTGTCTCCAGGGAGGAGCCGCCCTTTGAAGAGGCTGCCTGCGCAGGCGCAGTCGCGCGCCTGAGGGGAGTGGTTTCCCAACACTGGGTTCACGCAGGCACAGTTCCCCAGCCTGTGACCCCAGCAGATCCTCTTCAGTTTTCCCGCGCAGGTGCAGTCGCTGTCGCCTCTTTAAATACAGAGTTTTCACAGCCTCTGCCATGGGACTCCAGGGAAGAGGTTCACGCAGGTGCAGTTCCCCAGCCCGTGACCCCAGCGGCTCCTCTTCAGTTTTCCCGTGCATGCACAATCACCTGTTTGAATACAGAGGTTTCACAGCCCCTGCCGTGGGACTCCGGGGAGGAGGTTCGCGCAGGCGCAGTTCCCCAGCCCATGACCCCAGCGGCTCATCTTCAGTTTTCCCATGCAGGCGCAGTCGCCTGTTTGAATACAGAGGTTTCACAAACTCTGCCATGGGACTCCGGGTAGGAGGTTCGCGCAGGCGCAGTCCCCCAGCCCGTGACCCCAGTGGCTCCTCTTCAGTTTTCCCGCGCAGGCGCAGTCACCTGTTTGAATACAGAGGTTTCACAGCCTCTGCCGTGGGACTCCAGGGAGGAAGTTCACACAGGCGCAGTTCCCCAGACCATGACCACAGCGGCTCCTCTTCAGCTTTCCCGCGCAGGCGCAGTTACCTGTTTGAATACAAAGGTTTCACAGCCTCTGCCGTGGGATTCCGGGGAGGAGGTTCGCGCAGGCGCAGTCGCCTGTTTAAAGGGAAAAGCTTCCCAGCCCGCTTCTAGAGTGGTTCCACCTATGGTGTGGGACTCTGGGGAGGAAGGGATAGCAATTCCTCTTGCAGGAGCCATATGGAAGGAGCTGGGACCAGGTTTTGGACCTGGAGAGGAAGATTTTTAGCCACCAGCAGTGGGTGGTGAGGGGATACCTGCCCCCAGTACGGGAGTGGGTGGGGAAAAGGAGACAAACCCGGATTACTGGCAGGCTGCCAGGTATATTTTACAGTGTGGGCAGTTTGCATCAGGGGGAGAAAGTTCCCAGCCAGCTAGGGCTGTGACCCAGGCTCAGGGTCCGTCAGCCAAAGTTTCCCCCACAAAGAAGCCCCTCAGAAGGTCTCAGCAGTTCCACAAGCCCAAGATAAGATGGTCACCAGGGTACCTGCCACAAAGAGCAATCTCCCGAGCCCAGGAGGAAACAGAGCACAGGAGGAAACTAGCAGCCATAAGCAGCCATAAGCTGCCAGGGACCTGAAGCAGGAGGCAGTCCAGCTTCGCTGCAGCCAGCAGTAATCTGTGACAGTGACACCAGCGATTAGCCTGGCCATCGGGAGATGTGCGGCATTTGTATCATAGCTTTGTGTTAAGTTACCAATGATTATAGCTTGCATTTAAGGTGTTTAAATTTTAAGTTTAGAATGTAACTAGTAGTTTTGAGTTTAAGTTTAAAGTTTAAGGCCTAGAAATTCAGTTGGTTGCGCCAGCAGTTAGCGCCTTAAGAGAAGTGAATTTCGGGCGCTATGCGTGTAGCGCCCGGGCGCAGCGCAGTTTGAGCCTCGCCCCAAATTAAGTTGACCCTTAGCGCCGGCGCAAAGTTTAGCGCCCGCCCGGCTGCGCGCGCAGAAAATGACGTCACATCCTCGTGCAACGCCCTTTGCACGCCCCGATTCCAAACTTCAGTCGGACCGCCCCATTGTGCGGCTGGCGGCCAGAGCGTTTGTAAAATGGAACGCAACACAGCCGACGCGGGCCCCGGGGAGCGCAAATTAAAGGGCACGTACCCTGCAGTATAAAGGGCAGCCATTTTGCAGCAAACACTCTTGTGCAACGGATTTCTGGACACACAACAAGGAGGAGAGCTAACTGGTTTCGTGCAGCAATAGCTCAGGTATTTTTGGACTCAGGCCAAAGCGCTGCAAGTGCCCTGTTGGAAATTTGACTGTTTGCCAGCATTTGATGGGGGTTCCATGGGGTGCCAACGTGGAGTTTCAGCGCCATGTGCGTAGGGCTCGCAGACGCGGGGTCAGAGGGGCAGCCCTGGCTAGAGGCAGAGGGGGCAACAGGCGTCGGCAACATAGGCCTTACCCAGTCAGGCTATACCGCCAGCAGCGCTCCTACCTCACCATGAGTGGCGTGCGATGTGTAAGAAGGCTGAGATTCCGAAAGGAGGTGGTTGCAGAGATCTGCCACCTGCTTCGCAGAGATCTGCGTCCAAAGCTCAGGTGCAGGACGTCTCTGTCGGTGGAAGTGAAGGTGACGGTGGCATTGAATTTCTATGCCACCGGCTCCTTCCAATCCGCTGTTGGGGACATAGCTAACATATCCCAGTTCGGCGTGCATCGCTGCATCCGCCAGGTGACCGATGCCCTTTTCAGAAGGAGACGCCAATTCATCTCCTTCCCCATGGCCCTGGAGAGCCAGCATCAGCGTGCAGTGGGATTTGCAAGACTCGCGGCCTTCCCCTTGGTGCAGGGCGCCATTGACTGTACGCATGTGGCTTTGCGGGCACCTCTGGAGCATGGCGAGCAGTATCGCAACCGGAAGGGCTACCATTCTCTCAATGTGCAGCTGGTGTGTGACCACAAGCAGCGCACCCTGGCTGTCAATGCCTGCTTTCCAGGCAGCTGCCACGATGCCTCTTTCCTGCAGCAGAGTACTGTGCATGACATGTTCGAGGCACAGCCTCCCCCAAGAGGATGGCTACTCGGGGAAAAAGGCTATCCTTTGTGTACCTGGCTCATGACCCCGCTCCGCGCGCCCTGGACCGCTGCTGAAGAGGCATACAACGAGAGCCATCAAAGGAGCAGAAACATCATCGAGCAAACTATTGGGGTCCTCAAGCAGCGGTTCCGCTGCCTTGATCGTTCCGGCGGATCTCTGCAGTATTCGCTGCACCGGGTCTCCCAATTTGTCGTAGTTTGCTGCATGCTACACAACCTGGCTCTCCGCAGGATTCAGGCACTGCCACCTGACGTTGGACCACCACCTCAGGAGGAGGAGCAGGAGGAGGAGGAGGAGTACGTTCCCAGGAGGGAGCGACAAGGTCCAAGGGCCGTCCGTCGCCAGCTTATTGAACGTAACTCCTAAGCCCCCTGTCAGGGAATGCCTTGTGGCCATGAAGCAAGATGAATGCAGCCGCTCCGCAAGCCCTCAGCCGGCGAAGGCAACAAAGACTAACAAGAACAACCATGGACACTGTCTGAATAAAGATAAATTTATATTTGACAAAAATGAAACCCCTTCCCACATGAATCCCAAAAACAATCAACGGCCCCCACAAAAAGTGCAACAAACGACTCACTCCCACAACCTGGGGAGGAGTAACTCCACATTTGAACAATCCAGGCCTCAACCACGGCCTTAATGCAAAAAACATACCCATAAACAAAACAACCATGGGCAAAATAAAGATGTCCACCGCCATATAAAATGAAAGCTGGCCACACCCTCTACTTAGTGGCCCGCGAGGGCGAGACCTTGTCCAGCCTTTTGGCGCCACTGTCCGGCCTGCTGCTCCTCCGCAAGCTCTGCCCAGTGGCTGCTGCGAGGCTGGGGGAAGGCGCCTGAGGGTCAGATGTCCTTCCGCCAGATGGCCTTGGGAGACGGCCTACACGGGCTTTGGGCCTCGAGGGGCCGGCTGTTGATTGGCGCACATGTGCATGCCCACCATCAGCTCCAGCCGCTTGCCGTTGACGCTCCACTGGGGGAGTGGCGGCGACGGATGGCGCAATGTGGGCAAGCTGGCGTATTGGAGGCGCTGGCTGGTGATGTCGCACGCTGGCACTCGCCCAGGCACGCACTGCACGATCCGCACCAATCAGCTGAAGGGCGGATCGCTGTGCTGCTGCAGCGCGGCGGGTGTCCTGGCGATGCCTGGCTGAGGCAGCGCGTGTGGCAGCAGTGAGTGCCCCTGTTGCCCTGGCCTGCGCCCGCATCACATCCGCCACTGACTTGATGGCATCAGCCAGCGACTCCATCGCCAGAGGCATCCGTTCCACTACCTCCATCATCATCCGGCCACTCTCGGCATTTGATGCCCCAAACTCCCGCACACTGGTCGCCAGCGACTCGATGGCCTCAGGCATCCGTCCCACCACCTGCATGAGCTCTGTGTGGCGGCGGTCCGAATCCTCGGCCACTTGGTCCAGCTGGCGCGCCTCCTCCGAGGTGAAGGTGGCCGGACTGGAGGTGGGACTCTCCCGTTGGGGAGCAGGGGTCCGAGCTAGGTGACCCTTGGCACGTTGCTGGCGCCGAATGTCCGCAGCAACTGCACTCCCCTCCGATCCTTCCCCCCTCTGGGGGGAAGGCCACGGCCCACCCGCAGCCCTCCTGGGTGGCTGGATGCCACTGGTCCCAGCAGCTGCACTCCCCTCCGAAAGTTGCTCCAGGCTCTCGTCCAGGGAAGACGTGTCCAACACTTCGCCCTCTGCTGCGGGACCTGAGTCCTCCCCTGATGGTCCGGGTTGCTCTTCCTCCTCCTCCTCCTCCTCCTCCTCCTCCTGTTCGGAGGGGCTGTCACTGGCAGCTTCAGGGAGCTCTTCGTCACCAGCTGAAAGCAGGAAGGCACAAGAGTAGCTTCAGAGTGAGGAGAGGGCGTCAGCGAGGGAGTCATGACTGGTGGCATTCAGCACATTGGTGGCACAGTGGCAAAGGAGGTAGCTCGGATGCGCAAGTGCGACGAGAGAGGGCCAAAAGGCGAGGTCCTTACCATTGCCGGGCAGCGGAGGGTCGGCTTCTCCGCACGCTCTGGGCACAATCATGCGGCCTCCCATGAGGCCACTCACGCGCTCCTCCAGGGGAGTGAGCTTCTGGAACTTGGCGCGGCCTCCCCCGGTGATGTCGCGGCGCTTGCGATTATTCGCAAGTTTAGCCTGCAAGAGAAAGGACGGGCTCTAAGTACGGTGTGTAGCCGTGACGTAGTGTGCACTGCCTCCCATGGCGGAATAGCTTGGCCAGAGTGTAGCCCTGATCTAGTGTGCACTGCCTCTCATGGTGGAATAGCTTGGCCAGTGTGTAAAGTGCAGAATGTGCAGTTGATGCTCATGACTGTCCCAAAGCTGCTGGCTGAGGGCTGCCCATTAGGCCTTTCAGGTCCCTTTGCCCATCATGTCAGGTGTACATGCAAGAATGAGGAGGAGAGTGTAAAGGGTACTCACCCTGACAATCCTGGTCAGGTCATTGTATTTCTTCCGACATTGCACCTTGTCCCTGGGGGCATCGCCGTAAGACGACACCCTGGTAGCGATCTCCCTCCAGGCTTTGGTGTAGACGCAGTGGGTGGGATTCCTGCCAGTGTCTGGGAACAAGATCCTGCGCCTCTTCTCCAATGCTGTCAGCATGATATCCAGATCACGCTCTGAGAAGCGCAGGGCACGCTCACGGGCCTTCTCATGCGTTGCCATGGCTCCTTGGGCTCAGCAGCAGTGTTGACGCCTAGTTTGAAAGCTGCAGTGTGCAGGGCGTGGCAGCAGACCAAATCATCCCTTCCCCCTTTAAGAGCTGGCCGGCGCCACGGGGTCTGCTGTCAATCAAAAAATGACCGCACCCGCGCTGCACCCCGCCTCGGCGCTATCCCTCTGCACCGCCGGCTTAGCGCCTAAAGATAGTCGTGTAACGCCTCTTTTAGCACTCCAGCAACCTCTTAGGGCGAAGCAACTGAATTTCGGCGAAGGGGGCGCAACTTTGGGGCGGGCGCTAAAGTCGGGCGGGCGCTAACGTTAGCGCCCCAAAACTGGCAAAACTGAATTTCTAGGCCTAAGTTTATAAGTGTGCCAAATGCTTGTATTTTGGTCCGAGGTCAAGGGACCCAACCATGTCTCCACCTAAGGCAGCAGGTCAGTGAGAGACCTGGCTGCATGTCCTTTTAAGTTCTTTTGCAGGAGAGTGGGCAAAGGAGCAGCCCTGTTCGCCTTGCCCGAGCTGGGCATCGAATGAAGATATAATACAGAATGTTGGGGATCACCTCGCCACTGGACAAACCCAGGAGGAGACCCCGCAGCAACCTTCGGGAGAAACCGGACAGAGTCTTGAGGAACCTGCCTACTCATCCTACGCGGAAGAGATGGCCCCAGCTGGGTGGGCTCAGCACTATCCTGACTGAATTTCACTTGCGGGAGACCTCGCTATTGAGGAGTCATGGTGGGGAAGCGTGGGTGCCTTGTCAGATAGGGACGCATTCCCCGGGAGTGGGTGGTGATGGCCCGGAAAAGATTGTAAAGGGGAGGGGGAGACCCAAGAGTCACGTGGGTGTGTTCGGGGAAGGGAGGAACTCACCTGGGGGCCCACGGGCAAAGTTAGAGTGTAAGTGTGGCTGGGGAGGATGTGTGGGTGGCTGTATCTGGGATCCAAGTTTGAGTGTGGGGCCAGTGAGAGCCGTCACACAGGCACCCATCATTTTCTCCAGCCAGTCGAGGGAAGAGGGGAGGGGGAGGGAGGGGGAGGGACTGGGAGTCACGATACCATACTCTCTGGTCTCGGTCTGTGAAACATGTAGGGGTACCCCGCCTCCACAAAGGGACAAGGGAACGGCTCGGGGCTGGCGGATCAGACTGTTCTGTAAAATCAATTCTGTATGTTTTAAAAGTTTAAGATCATTAAAAGGGGGGGTGGAAGGAACATTTACTGCCCGGGTGGGAGGAGCAATACCCACTCGAATTTCACGACCCAACATTGGCACATAATGGTCGGGGTTTATTTCAGCATTTTGTTTCAAATGTTTAATTGAGATTTTTGTATTTTGTTTTACAGTTCCAAGCGGTGCAGAGGCGTAGGACCCTCTCGGTGCTTAGAATCATTTTGATTACATTGTATAACCAAGATTGCAACATTTTGTAATATGTTATAATGTAACAAGTGGTGCAGGGGTATGAGACCCCTTATTGTAACATTTTGTAATTGATGTACCTGTAGATGCCTACCATACCACGGTTTTCTCGGATTTGAGGGGTATAGACGGGTCAGGGAATCAGTGATAGGCAGCTATAGGTAAATACAGGGGATGGTTGTTTGTTGGGTTCAGAAAATTTTGATCACTTCTTCAAGAGGATACTACAAGCAAGTTGGAAGTATCCAAGGGCGGAATGTAGGGGTTTGCAAAATCCCCTCAGCCCCCGAAGATCGGGAAATATTAATCCACATCGTGGACAAAGACTTGTGTGATTTAAATTGTTTCTGGGTTGGACAATGTTTTAAAACATACCCAGAACCGTAAAAAAAGGCTGCATTAAAAGGCTCATAACAGGGCAGCGCTTGGACACTGGAATCAAAGAACTTTTTGAAAATCGCACACTTTAAGATTGTACATTTTATTAAAGGATGTACTCTTGAGTTTTGAATGGTTTAATTTGCCCAGGGATAAAAATGGCTGTCAGAAAGCATGGCCAAGGACAAAGGACTTGGAAGCAGCTCGTGTATGTCTGTGAAAAGGGGGAGGATCAAAGTTGGCAGTCAAATCTGTCAATCAAAGGGGAAGTTCCCTCCCTGCAGAAACAATCGATTTGTTTACAGAAACTGCTACAAGGATGTTTGTACAAGGGATTAAACCACTTGACTGCGGTTTCAGTGACCACAACATAATGGGTTTCTGTTTACATAGTAATACAACTCCATTCAAAGCACATCAGGGTGAATGGAGATGGTTCGATGGCCCATCAGGGTGAATGGAGATGGTTTGATGGCCCATCACAGACAATCAAGAACACATTCAAATCACTGGAGCTTTATTGGAAAGCCCATTCACATTTCAGTGAGGCACTTAAGCTGAGAAAAGGAACAGCTAAAAATTGAATGGGTTTGAATCACCCATTACTGGACAATGGGGACAGTTGGATCCCTTTTGTTTTAGCCCAGAAACTTCCGGATCTGGGCGGGAACATTTTGGCCCCAAAATTGGGGTATAACAGATAGCTTCTCAGTGGCAACTCTCTATCTCTGGCTTGCCTCCGTGTGCCCTCTACAGCGTGGAGTCTGTCTGAAGAAGTAAAACACCAGCAGTTTACTTTTAATACACTGGGGTGTTTCTTCACTTCAGGGCAGTGAAGATCTCGTGGGACACAGAGCTGGCATTGCAGTGGTGAGCATATATTTTTCTGGCCTTCCACAAGGCGACTTAGGATAGGCTTAGGGGTGGGAGTAAAGTGGGGATTTCATTAGAATTGTATTTTAGTCAATTTCCCTCATCATGTCCATTTTTCCTCCCCTATTTAAGCAATTTTACCGTGATTACTTTGATAGTGTGGTGTAGTTTCTTTAGTTTTAATAAAATTTGACTTTCTTGCATCCAGACCATTTGTCCGTTTTAATGTATCATTAATTATATGTTCCTCCAGTCAGAACTGGAAGGAGGGGTTTAGCGATTCGAAACCGCTGATTGAAATTGGTCACAGTGCAGTGGAAAAGGGCTGCCTGACCAGGTAAATTACCATAAACCAGGTAAAGGATGCCCCCCTACACTCCATAAGCATATGGAGGGAGTCATGGGGGCAGCTGGGTGCAGCCCTGCACCTCAGTGCAATCATTGTCTTTTTGCAGTACCTCAATGCTGTAGAACACTGACAGCACAAATGTTAAACAGAAATTTGGGCATGGTCCCTTTAAGTAACTGACTGGTAACAAGTCATGAATGACGTCACCAAACCTGCTTCCTCTAACTGGGCTGGGAAACACGCTGGGTGGGCTTAGCAAGCCCTATCAACATAAAATAATTTTCCAGAGTGGGATGGAGCCAGCAGCGGGCTGAGGATCCAGCATCGACAGTGCCCGCCCCGGACCTGCCGAGGGGAGGATAATCTAGGCCAATGTGTCTAAAATGGAAATCAGACATCAAAGTATAGGTTTGACGAATTTGCACTCTGTAACAGAGCTTCACATACCAGCAGGATATATTGGAATTTCAGGCTCACAGGTCCCCATGCCCCACATTTAATACTTATGGATGGAAAATTCTGGTGGTCCCATCTTCCAAGCCCAGGTTGGCAAAAGTTGACCACAGTTATCATGGTTCCGTTATTAACAGGGAGGCAGGGAGGATGCCGGGAGCCCGCTAGTGGGTGATAATCCAGGCAAGGTCTTCTATGTGTATGTGGAGGTCCGGCCAAACTTATGTTAGTGGAGGCTCTGGCCACGATTGGTGGGGAGAAGAGGGGTCTGGCCACCTTCAGGGGAATCCAGCCACCTTCGGGAGGCCAGTCGAAGCCTTCTCGTGAGGCCCCGAGGAGGCAAGGAACTGGAAAAATAAACATAAAACTTATGTTCTGGGCCTCTTCTGGCCCTGGATCCGGCTCCAAACAGGTTTTGCCTGACGGAGGAGCCAACACTGCCCCCCCACCTTGCTGCTCAGGCCTCGGGTTAAAATTGCAGATCAAGTCCGGATGACATCCGCTTCCTTCCTGCGGGTGTCCTGCTTGCCTGCTCAAAAGAGCAGGTTAATATAGGGACACGCGGGAACGAAGCGTGATATGAGAGGGTAAATGACTCCCATTATTTTAACTGCTTCACCTCCTGGTTTCCACTAGGCTTGGGCAGTTAAAATCGGCCCCGATGATGCAGCTCTTTTTCTATGATTTTCAAATAAAACTTAGGCTCCATCACCTAAAAATGTTGCCACACAGTGCCCATTTTTCAGGTAACAAATGGCCTCCTAAGACTCCAATATATTAGGAAGAAAATTTACGCACATTACGATCTGGAAATGCACTGCTCTCCATATTAGTAAAGGTAAAAGAAAATTGTCGTGCAGTGCCCATGTCTATGGCAAATAATGCCATATTGAGTCATTATCTGGTCATTATCACATTGTTGTTTGTGGGAGCTTGCTGTGCGCAAATTGGCTGCCGCATTTCCCACATTACAACAGTGAGTACACTTCAAAAGTACTTCATTGGCTGTAAAGCGCTTTGAGACATCTGGTGGTCGTGAAAGGCGCTACATAAATGTAAGTCTTTCTTTCTTTCTTGAGACCAGGTGGGGCTAGAATTCCGGCTCTGTGGCATCTGTTTTTTCAGCGCTACGGGTCTGCACAGTGTGCACAAACTTATTGCGTGGACCGCGCCGGACGCCACCTTAGTAATGGTCAAACAATAGGCCTCCTTTACCCACGTCTGAAGCAGTCCTTAGGCCACTTGCATATGCAAATAAGGGACCCAACGCCGGCTTCGGTCCCTGCTGCAACTTTGGTTTGTGGCTGAGGCAGCCATTGCCAGTGCTGATTGCCTCCGGGAAAACAAATGTTAAACACCATGTAAGTTAAAAATGAAAGTACTTACCATCATCACTGCAGCTCCCAGTCCCAATATCTCTGATCTCACTCCCAATTCCAACCTGCAGGCTACTTGATCTTGCCTTGGCCCTACGCCACCCCCCCCGGCCCCCGCCCCCAACACGACAGCACTCACGACCCCCCACTAATACACCCAAGGCTTGCGATCTTCCTACCCAACCCCCCGACAGCACTCCAGTCATAGACTTCAAGGCCCATCCGTTCCTCCTCCGGACCCCTGCGATCCAGCCCAGTCACTCTGTTTTGAGACTAGAAGCTGTAAAGTCTGTGGGTTGTGCAGTTAATAAATACACAGACTTCAGAAGTAACAAACAAACAGGTCTTTACTATTCGAAGGTCCGGGCGAATCTGCACCAGAAATCCTGCTACAACACTTATATACTGGTGTGGTCACTATCGGTATTACAGTATACAGAAGCCAAACAAATAGTGCCACACCTAAAGTAGTTCCCTTAAAGGTGAACGGTTACATTCAATAGTTCCCTTAAAGGTAGACGGGTACATACACTACAATCCTCCCTTTTTAGCTTATTACTTACAGAGTCCCCGTTAAACATACATATCTTCAACTTCCTATAAAACAAATTACAGCTATAATCTCGGTGGAGTCAATGTCATATAAAACAATTTACAAATATAATCTCGGTGGAAACAGTTCACAGGTTCCGTCTCTGATCTTGACTCGTTCCGAACAACATTTCTTTGGGGTAGCCGGTTCACCTGGCTAGCGTGACTCCTCCATAGCCTTTTTCTTGATGTAGCAGCTTGAACTTTCGTCCTGTTGAACCAGCAGTGCGGACTTTGACAACCAACTGGCTGTCTTGACATTTTCCAGTTTTTCAACTAATTTAGCTCCTTTCGTAATGTCCCGCCTGGAATGGTAGAAGTGCTAATATTTTAGACAGTTATTATCTTCTGCTTCTTCTTTTTCTTTTCTGCCTTTTTGAAACTCTCGGAGCTCCTTTCTCGGCTGCCAGCTGTAGCGCCACCAACTCTCTATATTCCTTAGACCTTAAGTGCTTCATCCGGATTTCAGCACTTTGAGAGTTTTCATCACAAGCTGGGCAGACCACATCCTCATAATATTCAGTGTCACTCAACAGGTCATGGTAATATTCAGGTTCGTCCTGAGTTAGGCCAGCAAGAGAGACTTCTTCCTCCTCACCCGTCTGGACGTTAGCTGACGGTGGTTCCTTCCCTAAACATCTTTCTTGAAAAGCCTTCTTCATGCATTCATATTCATCCCGCTCTTCCTGGGTTATCTGCCCCATTCCTTCACGACGGACCTCATTTGTGAGTTCAATACCTTCCTTTCCACCGGTAATTGCGTTATCAGGCTATTTAACCCTTCTACTGAAGTAACGGTTTCCACCTTCTTCTGTTCACCTTGACGTGATTCAACGTACTTTTGGCACCCTTGTAAAAGTTGTGTTGCCACCTCAGCTATCTCCGTGACTTTTGAGAGCTCCGAACTCGTTCCCCCTGAAGATTGAAGCTCGTGTTCAGATTGTTCCCCTTGTAGAGTCTTGTCCTTCAGCATATGAAGGAGTTGGCCGACCGTTAACTCTTCCCTGGGAACACAGTGGATCAGAGTCTTCTCCATTTCATCCACCTCTTTCTCCAATACTTCCACCTTACGTTCCTCTTGAACTTTGGCTTTCAGCGCTCGGAAAAGTTGCGCCCTGATGCTCTCTAGTTCATGTTCAGGGACCATTCTTACAGTGTCCTGTTCTTCCACTGCAAGGATTCCTAGTTGAATCTGTTCTTCAAGTTGTTGAACCTCAGACATTGCCGCCTCATATTTGTCTTGGGTGTCCTTCAATGTTTTTATAAGTTCTTGGACATCCTGTCTTTCATGCTCTGCCATGATTTTCACCTCTAATTGCTCATCTATGGATGGAGCTTCTATCGATGAGTCTGTCTTGGCCTTGAGCTCATCAAGAATTTCCTGCAGCCTTTGGACTTCTTGCTCATGTTCAACCTTTAGTTGTTCATATGCTTCTACTGAAACTAGCTTTTCGGAGGCTGCCGAGTTAACCCCCTTCTGAATTGTAGCCTGGGCCTGTTCATACTGTTCTTTTAACTTCTCACACTCTGCTTGTAAGGAGTCGTAAAGAAGAACTGGAATAAAATCCTGGCTCCCTGAAGATTCCTCTTCCTTTGGTTCATTCTGTAAATATTCTAGTTCCTGAACAGCATCAGGGGAATGTGATTGGTATTTGACCATGGTGGCTCTATGGTCGCTCTCTGCTTGAGCTAGCTGTCTCTGTAGTCTTTCCAGGTTCCCCCATTCGGTGTCCCAGAACTTTTCCATATTTTTCATCTCCTGTACGAGACGATCACTCAACTGTTCTAATTGTTGTCGTACTTTGACATAAGTTTGCGTCGGAGCTCGGTGTTCTTCCGTCATGGATGAATCCTTTGCTTGAACAGGCTCAGAATTCTCTGTCAACCTGGAGTTCTGCTCTACAGCTTTATTCTTCTTGGTACCATAAGCCCTTCTGCCTGTCTTCGTTTTCGACTTGGTCTTATCATCATCCATTTCAGAATCTGAGCTAATAGCTTGCACCGAGTCCTCCCTCATTATGGCTTTTAGGTAATGCCATTCCATGTCTATTTTCTTAATCCACTCCCATCCTAGAAGTGGTGGTCCTCCCTCAGGTAATACGTACAAGCTCATTCTTGGGTGTTCTTTACCCCTATCTCTCACCTTGACTCTTATTTTCCCCACGGGGTATACGTTATGCCCCGTGTATGTCTGTAATACGAACTTGGTCTTTCTTAAAGGTATGTGAGAGAATAGCCGGTGGTAGTCCCTTCGGTTGATGACTGATAGAGCTGATCCAGTGTCCAGCTCCATTCTTATTTGGACTCCAGCTATTTTTAGTATGACCCAGATGGCCTGCAGATCCGTTTCTTTACCCACATTGTGGATTCTCAGACTACCCAGCTCCTGTTTGTTTGGGTCTGAGTCTGAATTCTGTTCGTCTGAACTCTTCTCAGCCACCTTGTGTACCTTGTTGTACTTTTCTGGTGGTGGCTTCCTTTGATTATTGATCTTTTTCCCGGACCGGCATACCTTCGCGATGTGACCCAGTTTGCCACATTTCCTACACTCTTGGTTCTTAAACCAGCATTGATTCTGGTCATGCGTTGTCTTCCCACAACGGTAGCATTTTGTTGTGCTTGAAGTAATTTGGTCCACCCCGAGTGCCGCCGCCTTTAGTTGCATTTCCGCCGTTCCTTTCGCTGCGGCTTCGTGCGATGCAGCTATAAGGACAGCCCTGTCCAGTGTGAGGTCATTCTCTTCCAGTAGTCGCTTCTGCGTCCCTTCTTTGGACAATCCGCATACGAACTTGTCCCGCAGCGCTTCTGTCAGATTCCCTCCGAACTGGCAGTATTTCGCTAGCCTACGCAGTTCGACCAAGTATTCCGCATTGCTTTCGTCTTTCTTCTGCGTTCTTGCGTAGAATTTGAATCGTTCAGCCAGCATCAGCGGTGTGGGGTTCAAATGGTCCTTCAGCACAGCCACAATCTCTTCGAAGGTCTGATCCGCTGGTTTATTTGGTGCTATTAGATGCTTCAAGAGCCCGTATGTTTTTGCCCCCATCGAGTTTAGCAATGTTATCGCCTTGTCGTCTTCCTCTATTTTGTTGGCTTCGCAGTAGATCTCTATGCGTTCCACGTACGTGGCCCAGTCTTCTATTTCAGAATTAAAGTCGTTAATATTCCCTCGCTTAGGCATCTTTCTTCCCTTGGGAGCAGCACCAGTATTTCTTATTTATTTATTTGTTTCTAAGATGGCGGTTTTCCCGCGAAATCGGCGGTTTCCCGCTCTTTCCTTCTCTCCCCGCCCACTTCAATGGCGGTATGTCAATCAAGATGGCGGTTTCCCGTGAAAATGGTGGTTTCCCGCTCTTCCTTTCTCGCCCCGCCCACTTCAATGGCGGTTTCCCGCTTCTGGCGTCTTCTCCACCTAATGGCGGCTTCCCGCGTTTCTTCCCGGTGGAAGGGGTACGTTTCCCCCTCAGCGGACAGGTTCAGCCGCTGGCTGGCTACCGCACAGCTCCCCTTACTCGGCTATGTCTTTTCCTCCCGCCCGCACGGCTCTACCGGCGCTGGGTACACCCCGTTAGCGGAGGACAGTTCAGCCGCTGGACTGGCTCTCGCGCAGTCTCTCTCTCCGTACCCGGCTCTGTCTCTCTCACCCGCACGTTTGATGCTACCGGCCCTGGGTACCCCGTTGGTGGAGAACAGCTCACCGCTGGACTGGCTCTCGCGCAGTCTCTCACCCCGTTTTCGGCTGTGTCTCTCACCCACTCCCGCACGTTCGGTTTTGCCGGCTCTGAGTACCCCGTTGGTGGAGAACAGCTCAGCCGCTGGACCGGCTCCTCGCAGTCTCTCTCTCCGCACCCGGCTCTCACCCGCACGGTTCCCGTTCGCCTCCCCAGCCCTCTCGCAGACCAGTGTTTCCCTCCCCGGCTGCGGCTGGGTTTCTCTTCCCGCGCCTACTCGCAGGCTCAGCGCTTCGTGGCTGCGGTCGCTGCCCCGATTGTCCCGCCGATCGCGGTCCGGCTGTCACCCGACGCCGTTGGACCCGACTTTTGGCCGGCACAGCTCCTCCTCGACCGAGGTCGAGTGCTCTGCCCTTATCCTCCGGATGCTTCTACACCTTCCCCTACTCACAGTCTCTTCGGCCGCCTTGTTTCTTGCTGGTCGGCTCACTCCGCACCGTGGCAGAAGGGTAGTCAGTGCCTGTTGCTGATACAGCTTTTGTTGTTAGTCTTCCTGCTTTCTGTTGTTGCAGCCTCGTGTTTTCTTTTGGTAGCACGACGAGGGCGGTTGTCTCTCTTCGACGCTCTTCGTTGCTTCTGGTAATCTTGCCGCAGGGTACGATCGGACTCGTCGCCACTGTAAAGTCTGTGGGTTGTGCAGTTAATAAATACACAGACTTCAGAAGTAACAAACAAACAGGTCTTTACTATTCGAAGGTCCGGGCGAATCTGCCCCAGAAATCCTGCTACAACACTTATATACTGGTGTGGTCACTATCGGTATTACAGTATACAGAAGCCAAACAAATAGTGCCACACCTAAAGTAGTTCCCTTAAAGGTGAACGGTTACATTCAATAGTTCCCTTAAAGGTAGACGGGTACATACACTACAGAAGCTGCAGAATCTGACCCTGTGGAATGTCTCATTGGAGACTCTCAACATTCCTAAAATATTGACCCCGAGCGGACGCTCCAATTGCAAGCAGCATGATGCGGCAAACTGCAAAAGCTTCAGTGTTTGAAACTCGGGAAGACACCAGCCTCAAAGAAATAGGGGTTCAGATGGATTCAAAGTACAATAAGGAATATCAGAGATCATCGTGACAGCACAAAATAGCAATGGAGGTAGTGTAAATAAACCCATTGCCAGATGAGTCCCAACAGCTAGAAACTAGCAAGAACAAAAGCTCATTTAAAAAAGTACACAGAAATAAAGGGGAAAAACAATTCTGTCCATCTTACTCACCCCAAGGAGACAGACTTTTCATTCGCAGATAGCCATAATCAATTTATAAGGCTGGTTTACCCAGTTTTATGTATTAAAGTCCGCTGCTTACACACTTCTCCCTGGAAATTGGAGCACTAACCTGTGCAGGTGCCTACCGCAGCACCATCTACATGATAATGAGGACCAAGGCCCATAATCCCAGGCTCCTCGGACCTCCCCCTTTGAGCGTGGCCTAGTAGCACTCTGTGGGTAAGGCGCCCAAAAATGGATGCTTCCGAATTTCTCAGCCCACAACTTCAAGATCGCTTTGCCCCGAGGCCCGTTAGGCCGCAAGCAACAAGGTAAGTTTCTAAAATACATTTGAATATAGAGTTCTCCTTCCGATCCCAAATTCAAAAAACACGGTCCACTGCCGGACACCAACACCATTCCCCACCCCCTCCTCGGATCACCACTATCTCCCGACCCAAACATCTCCCTTTCCATTTGCCCCCTTTCTCATTTACCAGAGGGTCGCTGGCGTGCTTCTCCAACAATCTGCCTATGGCTCTCCGTAGCTCGCTGAATCCTTGGAAATGTGGCACGAGGCCCAATATTGGGGGCGCCTCGGGCCTCACCATTCTGGCGCAGGAATCGCTCCCTGTACCCCTGCATGCTCACCAATAGGTACGGCTGAATTTCTAGGCCCAAGCCTTCTCTGTATCTCAGGTCTCTTTGATTTGGAAAGTTCCCAGCAGAAAAATTATCTATCCTAAAATGTCCAACAGTTTAAGAAGCAGGATGACCAAGGTACTGGACTCAAAAGAGGCAGAATAAAGACTGTGGAAAGAATAGTGCTGTAACCAAGGGAGGATTTGACAGTAATCAAGAGATGAATTAAACCCAAAACGTGTGGAGGCTGAGTCTCTTTCAGTGGAATCTTTTTTCACCAGGGAAATGAATGAATTATTGGGAATTGTCACAAACCATCAGGGCAAAATAACTAATTGAAAGGAAGTTATTAAAGATAGGAGAGCAGCAGAGGAAGGGAAGGAACTAATTATGGGTGAACTAATTATTCTCTGAAAGTAACAGCTATACTAATGGGAAAGTTGTGATTTTGTGAAGCTAAGGTAAGCCTGCTTCATAATATTGCATGTTAATAAGGCTTTCAAGGAAGAGGCCATTTTTAACCTGGTATTTAGTCGAATGCTTGAGTACCAGTGCTGATGCTATCTTTAGATTTAATCTTGTGACATAGGCTGGAGCAAGAAATTAATAAAAATTAAAGCAACAGATTCTAGGAGAGGTGATTTTAAAGAACTGCTCAATTGTAAGGCTCAATATATCCCCTTGTGTGCACGTTACTGGAATCTATCAACAGAGATAGAAGGGGTAATTTTAACCCCTGCCCCCCCCCCAGAGCGGGCGATTAACCTGCTCTCTGGATCAGCTGATACCAACCCCTCCCCCCTCCGATTGGACCCCTTTGATTCGCCCTCTCAATCTGGCTGGCTGCGGCTGGGAAACAGAATAAAAACATTTAAATCAAGCCCTGTCGTTAAATTCGTCAGGAACTCCGGAAAACCCCGTATTTCCCAGCTTCCCGGCCGCTGCACCTCCCTACCTCTCCCCCATCCCCCCCATCCCCTCTCTACATCCCCGTAAGTATCGGGGTCAGAGGTGACTGAGCACTCGGACAGATATCAGCTGTTCAAAGAGAGTCAGTATGGAAAGGTAGGTCAAGTTTGACTAATCTAGTTGAATTTATTGAGTAGGCCACTGGCCTGGTGGGGTACACAGCCTGTCCTCATGATTTTACCCTTTGAGCCCTGGTATCATTCTCGTGATACTGCGCTGCACCCCATCCAAGCTCGATAGATCTCTCCTGAGGGTTGGTGCCTGAAATTGATTGCAGTACCCCTGATGGGTCTGACCAAGGCTTTAAACAACTGAAGCATCATTTCCTAACTTTTGAATTCTAACCCTCTTGAGATAAAGGCCAACATTCCATTAGCCTTTTTGTTTACTTTTTATACTTGTGCACAAGCTTTTAGTGATTTGTGAGCATGGACACCCAAATCCCTTTGTTCCTCCACACCTCCTAGTCTCTCGCCATTAAGATAATAGTACGAATTGTATTTCTCAGCTTTAAATATGGATGACCCCACATTGAACTTCATCTGCCATAGTTTAGCCCACTCACTTAATCTGTCTGTGTCCCTTTGTAACTTCCTACTACCATCCACACAACTTAATGTACTCCGATCTTAGTGTCATCTGAAAACACGGATATAGGAATCTCTATTTCTTCATCCAAGTCGCTAATATATATGGTGAAAAACTGAGACCCCAGTACAGATCCCAGGGAAACACTACGGGCTCGATTTTAACTCAGGTGTGGGCTGTTGTCGTGTTATCCAAATTTCATGTTTCCCACACGAATCTAAATGGGTGTGGGAGATTGATGCAATTTTAACTTAAGTGGCCAATTGATTTCCAACGTGTGGGAAGCCTTTGCAAATGGATTTTTCATGACTGAAAGTCCCCTCTGATGACATCATTATTGCTGCTGCATTTAAGGTCCACAGCAAGCCTTGCTTCTTCTGCAGGCTTCCAAGCTTCCTCCATTTGGTGTCAGAGGGACCTGCAGGAAAGATGAAAGTGGGAGGGCAAGAGCAGCTCCTCACTTTGATGAGGCAGCACTGCAGGCATTGGTGGGTGGGGCTAGGGCCAACAGGGATGTCCTGTTCCCTTCATCAGGGAGGAAGAGGCCTCCCACTCAGACCAAGGCAGTGTGGATGCAGGTGGCTGAGGAGGTCAACTCCTTGGAAGTCACACAGCGAAACTGGATACAGTGCAGGAAAAGAATTCATGACCTTCAGCACACTGGAAAAGTGAGTATGAATTTCCCATCACCCTCAATTTGATCCCCATTGCCTTTCCTCACCAGCACTCAGCTTTAGCAATCTCTTCCTTCACTTCCCACTTGACACTGACATCCATGCACCCTTACCCATTCCCTCTCTCTCAATGCTAACATTCACGTAACTATTCCACCATGCAGCCCTCACATTCCCTATCACTCTGATGCTTTGAACACAACTGACAACAGTTGCAACCTCACTCCATCTTTGTCTCCTTCTAAGTATCTATGCTATGCAATCTCTACACTCACTCCTTCATTCTCACTCAACCTCCACTTGTCTCCCTCATTGCAGGAAAAGAGAGCTCACAACAAGAGAGAGCGAGCCAGGACAGGAGGAAGGCCACCCTCAATAGCCCACCTGACCCACTGGGAGAAGGCCGTCCTGGAAATCATGGGCATTGAGGATGATTTGTGCATGGGTGACGGACAGACAGGTGCAACACAGCAAGCTGGTGACAGAAAAGTTTCCCATCTCTCTCTTTGACATTGCATGAGTCGCTGATAATGATTGTGAAGCTGTAACAGATGCACTTATGAGCATCTGCAAAAAGCTATGTACATGTAGCCTTTGCATCACATCTCTGACTCTTTCCTTTACTCACCCACAGGACCATTACAAGCATCCGTCCCCCCTAGCCAGAAAGAAGAGGCTGAGCAGCCAGACTCCTCAGAGGAAGCTGAACCTCTGAGGTTGGTGCATCAGCAGAATTCAGCACACCCAGCACCAGCGCAGACACTCACACCTTGGCGGGACCTTCGGGGCATATAGCAGTGTTGTCACCTGGCGTATCACAGCTCACAAGTGAGCATCAGCAGATTGTGGAGACAAGGACAGCAGTGGAGAGTCCTAGTCGGAGGGCGCAGGACTCTGCCAGCTCGGCTCAGCAGCATGTTGACCCTCTGCCTCTGGGTCCATCCATAAGATCAGAGGTGATGGAACTCCAGGCATAGATGCAGGAGTCTCTGGCAGGTTTTGTCTCTAGGGTCACTGTGAGTGTGGAGCAAATGGAGGAGTCCATAGCGAACATGAGCAGAGACTTTGTGGGGTCATTGGCGCATGAACGCATCAACACGGAAAGGATGGCTACCTCCATGGAAACGATTGCTACCTCCATGGTAAGGCTGGCTACAGTACAGGAGAGGATGGCTACAGTAGAGGAGAGGAGGGCTCCGGCCATGGAGGACCTTAGTCGCCAGGGTATGGAAAACACGGTCATTGTTCAAAATAGAATGACATCTCTTGAGGAGCGATAGGAATCTATTGAACAGAGAAACCAGACCTTCATGGAAGTCCTTCTGAGTAGGACTGCCATTGCAGATACGGGTCCCCATGGCCACCCTGATGTGCAGCAAGGTGCTCTCCAGCCACTTGCAGGCGTGGAGGGGGACCTGACCCATGAGAGGGAGGTTGGTGGCAGACCTCAAGGAAGTGGGGGTTCCTCTCCGAGCGCTCACACTTCCATGCCACTGCAGAGCCCTTGGTCAGAGCCCCACCGGAGTCCACACCCAAGTGAGATAGATGTCTCAACCCCTGCACAGCCGCAGGAGCAGTAGACTGTTGATGAGCCCTCACCGGCTCACAACCCCAGAGGATGCCTGCCAAAGGTGTCAAGACAGGAGCAGAAGGAAAGTGAGCAAGGGACCTCCACATCTGCTGAAGCCACAGGGGAAGCACTACGTAGGAGCACACGTAAGAGGAAGATAAAGCACAAGTAGTCACAAGGGTAGTCACAAGGGTGAAACTTGATGTATTGTTAGAAAAAGCCTTCAGATTAATAATGTTAATAAAAAATCTGATGGCTACTGCTGTAGTTGTGGTGTGAGTCATTTCGCGAATGGGACTTTCACATTGAGGGCTTAGGATCACTTGCAATTGTCAGGATGCGGGTCAAATAGCTAGGAATCCACAGGGTCTTGACCATTATAGATGCTCAGGTAAGAAGCTGCGAGGCAAACGTGTTTGATTGACTAAGCTAAGCAAATCTGGCCAGGATAAGTGCGTTCCTTGCATCCCAGGCAGCAATGTTCTTGCGTAATGCTGCCGCTGGTTGATGGGCCTCTGCAGGATGTTCGTTTTCACCCTCCTCCTCCTCCTCATCTGAGGAGGATATGTGAGGAGCCACTTGGTCCTCAGGAATCTGCAAGCCATGACACTGTGCCATGTTGTGAAGTGCACAGCAAACCACGATGATTCTGGAGACCCTGGCTGCTGAGTACTGCAGGGTTCCACCTGATCTATCCAGGCATCTGAAGCGCATCTTCAGCAAACCTATTGTTTGTTCGATAATGGATCTGGTGGAAATGTGGCTGGAGTTGTAGTGCTCCTCAGCTTCGTTGGCTGGCCTCCTCAACGGCATCATCAGCCACGTCCTCAGGGCATAGCCGTTGTCTCCAAGTAGCCATCCGTTAAGTTGGTCTGGTGGACTGATTAGCGGAGGCACACTAGACTGGTGCAGTATGAAGGAGTCATGGCAACTGCCAGGGTACATGGCACAAACATGCAAAATCTCCTTCTTGTGGTCACAAACCAGCTGAACATTGAGGGAGTGGAAGCCCTTGCGTTTGACAAAAATACCTGGATTACGATGGGGTGCCCTAAGGGCCACATGTGTGCAGTCAACAACGCCCTGCACCCTTGGAAAGCCTGCCAGATTAGCTAATCCAACCGCTCACGCCGTGACACTTGCTCGATCCTTGGTGAAATGGATGTGATTGTGCGCGAGGGCAAAGAGGGCATTGGCTACCTGCATGATGCAAGTGTGTGCGGCTGCCTGGGAGATGCTGCTGATGTCTGCTGCTGATCCCTGGAATGAGCCTGAGGCAAAAAAGTTGAGTGCAGTGATGACTTTGACGGCCACTGGTAATGCTTGTCCACCTGGTCCTCTGGGCAGCAGGTCTTGCTGTAGCATTGCGCAGATGTCATTCACTACCTCTCGTGAAAGTCAGAGCCGCCTTTGGCACTGCTGCTCAGACATGTTGAGATAGGTGACCCTGCATCTGTAGACCCTGTTTGGGGGGTATCTCCTGCGCCGGCGGGCTTCTAGGCGCTGGCACCTTCTGGCCTGTGCAGCCTCAGGTGGGTGAGCAGCAGCCTGGCGCTCCTGCTGCTGCTGTTGCTGGTGCTGCTGTTGTTCCTGGTTCTGCTGCTGCCATGGCTGGTGCTCGAGCTCCTCTAATGCCAAGAAGGGAAGGAAATAAATGGCTCCCATGCTTCTGGAATATGCCTCCATTGAGGAAGCACCGAGTGAAGGTGGCGAGAGGGTTTTCCCAGGAGGCCACACTGGAGATGGGTGTGAGGCTCCATCCTTCCACAGGTGTGGTTAAGTCTTGTAAAAGTTGCCCCAGGCCTGAGACCACTAAGTCCTGCCAACTGCAAATGATGGCTGATCAAATCTCCTCTTTACTGGTTGACTTGCAGTTGATAGTCAGCAATCCAATAGTGCTCACGCCAGGTTTCACAGCGTGATCCCCACCAGGCGTGTTTTACATGGGAAAAGGTTTGAAGTTGCAAGGGCCTGTTAAAATAGGATTATAGAGGCCATTTAGTGGTAATTAAGGGCCTTAAAGACCAGTCCCGCCTGTTGGATGTGGGACGGAGTCGGGACCATCAGACACGCTTGAGTTAAAATTGCTCGGAGTCGGAAACCAGGTGGGGGGGAGGTCCCACCCGCCAGTTTATGTGATTTTAACCCCCCGCACGTCTCCAAGCCCGACTCTACGGCTCAATGAAAATCGAGCCCTACTTGTCACATCCTGCCAGTCAGAACAAACCTGTTAGCTCTAATTTCTATCTCCTACTTCCCATTCAATTACCGAGCCATGTCACAACGTGACCTCTAATTCCGTACACTCTCAATTTTGCTAATAATCTCTTGCATGGAACCTTGTTGAATGCCTCTGGAAGTCTATATAGACAACATCCATGGTGGAAGAAATGTGGGTAAGTGGAGTTGAGGTACAGATCAGTAATGATCAGATTGAATGACGGAACAGGCTTGAGGGGCTGAATGGCCTCCTCTTGTTCCTATGTTTTCTGGAGTTTCTACAACAATAGTATAGTGTCTTATAATTACTTTTGATTATTGATGTTTCCCCCTCGCCCTTTACCCCACCAAATGCAGGTTTTAGGAAGTAGAATGAATGCTGCTCACACATACTGTCCTACCATTGCTGATGCACTGTAGAGTCATTTTTTTCCCCCATGAACCTGGTTCCTTAAGATCTTCTATCTGTGCAGAAGCCCCCACCAGTTTTTCCAACCTCCATGCAGATGGGTTCTTTCTATGGGCTGTTACTTCAGATGATAACTCTATATAGTTCTCTCTCTGAATCCCAAGTATACATAAGAACATAAGAAATAGGAGCAGGAGTAGGCCATTGTAGGGGGTTTCTCTTGCTTGCTCTGGTCTCCTGCCAGGCTTCTCGCAATAATTACCCGTGAGTGGTTCGACCCACTCGCCCCTACAGTCCTAGACCTTGGACTTAGGTGCAGGGAGCTGTAGTGCAGAAAAACTCAATAGACCAGCTCGAATAGCACGAAATGGATGCCTTTATTGAACAGTTTGCAGCATTATAAAATACATGTCATATGCACAGATTAAAGCAACTACAAGCATGCACACATCTATAAACTTAACTCTATAGAAATGGGGAACACACGTCACATCGTAAAAGGGGTAACACATTACAATTACCCTTAACCCCCTCCCCTATAACCTAACTAAGTTTCGATTTGAGGGACTCGGGATCATGCTCACCGCTTTAAGAATTGCGAAAAAGGCTTTGCAGCCTTTCGACACAGCTTTCCGTCGTCACGTGGGTTTGGAAGCTTCTGGAGCAGCTTGTTTTCCTCTTGGTTCTCCTGCGATGAGCGCTCGCCGATGTTGACGAACTGGAGTACCGGGCCCTGGGTGTCTTCCTGGGTCGTCGATGATCTCCCGATGACTCTTTATACAGTCATCATTGTCCTTCTGAGAACTGGGGTACCTGGGCCCTGAGTGTCTTCTTCTCCGGCCTGGGTCGTCGATGATCTCCCGACAAAAGTACCCGGGCCTCCCTCGTCGTCTTCCTGTCGTGGCCGGGCCTTGCCTGGCCGAACTGGCTTCCAAGCCGAAATCTTCTCGTCGTCCTCTCGTCGTGGCCGGGCCTTGCCTGGCCGAACACCGAACACAGTCCGAACCGAAGTGCTGCTTGGTTCCGATGGAGTCTATCCCGAAGCGTACCGATGGAGAACTCACTGATGGACTTTACTTAATCCACAGTTATACCCTTTTTGGAACATTCTTATCTCCCACCAAATCATAGTCCTGTCTTTGTAATAATTTTGTCGGGCAGAACTCTCTGCAGGGGTGTTTTGTCTTCATAACGGGAGTCGGTGATAGCTTAACTGGCCTCCCTGGGCCGATAATGTCTTTGCTTTGTTACCGTAACTCGGTTTGTATATTGATCGGTCTGGAGATTGCCCTGGATGGCTGTTAAACGGCTTCTCTTTGTACAGTGTAATGGGCTTAAGCGTTCGTTCAATTGTCCGCCCATTTCTTGATGGGTCTCATCCTGCCACCCAAATCTGTCCTGTACTTATAATCTAATCAATATGTATGCTCAGTTCCATGAGTTTCGGCTTCCCGAAACTGGTTTTCGCGGGCTTTTAATGTCCTCAATCCACAAGCCTGTCTGGCTTGCAGTAACAGAAATTCAAATGGCCCCAGAAGCTGGCCACGAGGTCTGGCGGCCATTTTGTGTGCCCTTTTATCAAAGGTTTCTCTGTATAAGCTTCTTTTGGTCAATAAAGCTGTTTTATTAACCCTACTTTTCTACGTGATTATTTAATGAAAATTTCGCGAATCTTACACCATTCGGCCCCTCGAGCATGCTCTGCCATTCAATATGATCATGACTGATCTAATCTTGGCCTCAACTCCACTTTCCTGCCCGCTCCCCATAACCCTTGATTCCCCTGTTTTTCAAAATGGCCTTGTTGCATTTGTTAGAGAGCACTGGACTTAATAATCTTTGGCACTGTCCCAGGTGAACTCCTTTAACCATGATTTTAGCCAACTGAAAAACAATTCAGGATAATGTTGTGTAATTGTGCACTTTTGTGGTTGAACATAGCCCATTGCTTCATCTCTCTAATGAATCCCCGGCCTCATAACTTGTTGCAGAATAATTTACCTTTGCAGCAACTCTTGATTGCCCTGAAAAGGCTTCAAATATTAAAGGCACAATATGATTGGGCAGAGGCAATGCAGTTTAATTAAAGGGAAATTGTGTTTGACAAATCTACGAGAGTTTTCTGAGGGTCCAGCTAACAGGGTAGATGAGGGGGAACCAGTGGATTTAGTATATATGGATTTTCAGAAGGCCTTCAGTAAGGTGCCACAGCTATTTACATTCTACATCAATTACTTAAATGAGGGGACTGAGTGTAATATATCCAAGCTTGCTGGTCATACAAAGCTAGGTGGGAAAGAAAGCTGTGAGGAGAACACAATGAGCCTGCAAAGGGATATAGACAAGCTAAGTGATTGGGCAAGAAATGTCAGATGGCGCACAATGTGGGGAAGTGTGAAATTATCCACTTTGGTAGGAAGAATGGAAAAGCAGAATATTAAAAAAATATTTTTTTTTAAATGAGAGACTAGTAAATGTTGGGATTCAGTGAGATTTGTGTGTCCTTGTACACAAATCATAGAAAGTTAACATGCAGACACAGCAAGTAATTAGGAAGGCAAATGGTATGTTAGCTTTTATTGCAAGGGGGCTGGTGTATAAGAATAAAGAAGTCTTGCTGGAGTTTATATAGGGCTTTGGTGAGACCACACCTGGAGTACTGTGTACAGTTTTGGTCTCCTTACCTGCGAAAGCATATACTTGCCTTAGAGGGGGTGCAATAAAGGTTCACTAGATTGATTCCTGGGATGAGAGGGCTGTCCTATGAGGAGAGAATGGGCCTGGAGTTTAGAAGAATGAGAGGTGATATCATTAAAATGTGTAAAATTCTGAGAGGGCTTGACAGGGTAGATGCTGGGAAGATGTTTCCACTGGCTGGGGAGTCTAGAACTAGGGGTCATAGTCTCAGGATAAGGGGTCAGCATTTAGGACTGAGCTGAGGAGCAATTTCTTCACTTGGAGGGTTTTGAATCTTTGGAATTGTCTACCCCAGAGGGCTGTAGAGGCTCAGTCATTAAATATATTCAAGACTGAGATCAATAGATTTTTGGACTCTAGGGGAATCGAGGGATATGGGGATAGTGCAGGAAAGTGGAGTTGAGGTCGATGATCAGCCATGATCTTACTGAATGGCCAAGCAGGCTCGAGGATCCGTATGGCCTACTCCTGCTCCTATTTCTTATGTTCTTATTATCTTGAAGGCCTTTTGCTTTAATCTAACAACATTCCTTCCCTTTGCAATTACCATAACAATGTTGCTTATTGGATGCAAGCTGTGGCTTCAGCTGCAGAGACAAGGAAATTATTGGTCATATCATCTGCCAGGGAATCGGCAGTTACACAGACTTGGTCCTAGGCTTCATGGTTGCCAATAGCCTTTTTGTGGCTGAGTGCCCTTTATCACAGTGACAACCTGCCGCCAAAATAGCAAAGAGCTGTCCTCTTGACGAAGAAAATGTTAGTGATTTGAATTTTGTCAGTAACATCTGCAATGGAAAAGCAAACAACATGCCAAGCCATTCATAGCTACAAGGTTCAGGACAGAGATTAAAATGGAGTGTGTGGGTTTTGAATATTGACCTAAATGACAGGGTAAGCAAAATGGGATGAATGGCATTTTCTCCCTCCTGGCTTGGGATACACTTTTATTCTTGAAACTGGTTTCTAAATAAGTCTTGGGCTTTTGATCCAAATCAGACTCAAAACAATTTATAATATAAAATATGTTTCTAAAAATGCATTTATATAGTGCTTTTCATATCCTCAGGATGTTCCTAAGTTTTTCACAGCCAACCAATTATTGTTGAAGATAGCTACATAGACAAATACTGCAGCCAGTTTCCACACAGAACGATCCTGTGCACAGCAAATGCAACAAATGAGTAATTAGTCTGCTTCTGGTGGTGTGATAAAGCTTTCCTAGACACCAGGATTCTCTAGCTTGAGTAATGTCATGGGATATTTCACATCTACTTGAACAAGCAGTGAACGTCTCGGTTTAATATCAGACAGGTACTGGACCTAATTCTGGGGAATGTAGCCGGGCAAGTGGTGGAAGTGTCAGTAGGAGAGCATTTTGGCGACAGTGACCACAATTCGGTGAGATTTAAGGTGGTCATGGAAAAAGACAAAGACGGCCCGGAAATAAGGGTTCTAAATTGGGGGAAGGCCGATTTTAATATGATAAGGCAGGATCTGGCCAAATTGGACTGGGAGCAGCTACTTATAGGAAAATCCGCATCAAAACAGTGGGAGACTTTCAGAAGGGAAATAGAGAGAGTACAACGCCAACATGTTCCTGTAAAGGTCAAGGGTGGGACCAACAAGCAAAGGGAACCTTGGATGACAAGGGATATACAAAAATGCATTAGAAATAAAAGGGGGGCTTTTGGCAGTTACAAAAGACTAAAGACGGAAGAAGCCCTAGAGGAGTATAAAAAATGCAGGGGCATACTTAAAAAAGAAATTAGGAGGGCGAGGAGGGGCCATGAAATAACACTGGCGAGCAAAATAAAGGAAAATCCTAAGATGTTTTATAAGTATATTAAGGGCAAGAGGATAACCAGGGAAAGGGTAGGGCCCATTAGGGACCAAAGTGGCAATCTGTGTGTAGAGCCAGATGATGTAGGCGGGGTTTTAAATGAATTTTTTGCATCTGTGTTCACTATGGAGAAAGACGATGCAGACATAGAAATCGGGCAAGGGGGCTGTGACATACTTGAACATATTAGCATCGAGAGGGAGGAGGTGCTAGCGGTTTTAGCAGGCCAAAAAGTGGATAAATCCCCAGGCCCAGACGAGATGTATCCCAGGCTGCTGTGGGAGGCAAAGGAGGAGATTGCAGGGGCTCTGACACAAATTTTCAGAACCTCTCTGGCCACAGGGGATGTACCAGAGGACTGGAGAACAGCTAACGTAGTACCATTATTCAAGAAGGGTAGCAGGGATAAACCAGGGAATTACAGGCCAGTGAGCCTAACATCTGTGGTAGGGAAATTATTGGAAAAAATTCTGAGGGACAAAATTAGTCTCCACTTGGAGAGGCAAGGATTAATCGGGGATAGTCAGCATGGCTTTGTCAAGGGTAAATCATGTCTGACAAATCTGATTGAATTTTTCGAGGGGGTGACCAGGGGGGTGGATGAGGGAAATGCTGTGGATGTGGTTTACATGGACTTCAGTAAAGCTTTTGACAAAGTCCCGCATAGGAGACTGGTCAAGAAGGTAAGAGCCCATGGGATCCAGGGTGCCTTGGCGCGTTGGATCCTAAACTGGCTGAGTGGTAGGAGGCAGAGGGTGATGGTCGAAGGTTGCTTTTGTGACTGGAAGCCTGTGTCCAGTGGGGTACCTCAGGGATCGGTGCTGGGTCCCTTGTTGTTTGTGATCTACATAAATGATTTGGATGAGAATGTAAAAGGTATGATCAGTAAGTTCGCAGATGACACGAAAATTGGTGGGGTGGTAAATTGTGAGGAGGAAAGCCTCAGGCTACAGGACGATATAAACGGGTTGGTCAGATGGGCGGAAAAGTGGCAAATGGAATTTAACCCTGAAAAGTGCGAGGTGATGCATTTTGGACGGACAAATAAGGCAAGGGAATACACAATGAGTGGTAGGACCCTAGGAAGTACAGAGGGTCAGAGGGACCTTGGTGTACATGTACATAGATCCCTGAAGGCAGCGGAACAGGTAGATAAGGTGGTTAAAAAGGCATATGGGATACTTGCCTTCATTAGCCGAGGCATAGAATATAAGAGCAGGGAGGTTATGATGGAACTGTACAAAACGCTGGTGAGGCCACAGCTGGAGTACTATGTGCAGTTCTGGTCGCCTCACTATAGGAAGGATGTGATTGCTTTGGAGAGGGTGCAGAGAAGATTCACCAGGATGTTACCTGGGATGGAGCGCCTCAGCTATGAAGAGAGGCTGGACAGGCTGGGGTTGTTTTCCTTGGAGCAAAGAAGGCTGAGGGGGGACCTGATTGAGGTGTACAAAATGATGAGGGGCATAGATAGGGTAGACAAAGAGGAACTTTTCCCCTTAGTAGGGGGGTCAATAACAAGGGGGCATAGATTCAGGGTAAGGGGCAGGAGATTTAGAGGGGATTTGAGGAGGAACTTTTTCACCCAGAGGGTGGTTGGAATGTGGAACTCAATGCCTGAAAGGGTGGTAGAGGCAGGAACCCTCACAACATTCAAGAAGCATTTGGATGAGCACTTGAAATGCCATTGCATACAAGGCTATGGACCAAATGCTGGAAAATGGGATTAGACTGGACAGGGATGGATGGGCGGCGCAGACACGATGGGCCGAAGGGCCTCTTTCTGTGCTGTAAAACTCTATGACTCTATGACTCTAGCACCTCCAACAGTGCAGCCCTCAGTATTGTACTGAAGCCTCAGCATAGATTATGTGTACAGGGCTCTGAACCCACAATCTTTTAACTCTGAGGTGAAAGTGCGACCAACTAAGCCAAACTGACACTAATATGTAAGAAAATTCCAAAAAGTTCTAACATAACCAAGTCCATGTTGCTCCTGGCTTAGATCCTGTTATTTCAAGTCTGGTGATATTTACGCATTTTGTCCATTCTGACCTTCATATGATTTGGAGTCTAATGTTTTCTGACAGAAGTACGCTTGTGAAAGTTCTGCCTCCCATGATTTAATGCTACTGAAAGCTATAGTTGCTAAACAAAACTGCAGGAAATCTACGTTGCTCATCTAAAAAAAAATCTTCATTTGAATACCTCAAGGCTTTGCAGAACTAAAATTGGTAACTTGAAAGAGGTGCTGATAATTTTACACTAAATGTGAGAAGTTATCACCTGCCACAACAAGCACACAACTAAGAATAGGGAAACCTGAGCAAACTGTTGGTTCAACGTTTTTGTGAAATATAGACAGATTTTTGGGCTCTAGGGGAATCAAGGGATATGGAGATCGGGCGGGAAAGTGGAGTGAGGTCGAAGATCAGTCATGACCTTATTGAATGACGGAGCAGGCTCGAGGGGTCATATGGCCTACTCCTGCTCCTAATTCTTATGTTCTTAAATGGTAAATATACCAAATAGAGAACAACTTATTACTGAGGTGAGGCAGATCTGTATTATCATTCCTCTGAAACCATGAATATTGATATCCCACTAACAAGAAAGATTGTTGTCTGAAGTGCCATAATTCTCATTTGACCTTATGGACCTCCTTCTGTTTCCCATGACAGACTTATGGTAAAAGCTTCTTTATGGAATGATTAAAAAATAATATTACTCCTCATCACCTTAGTTTCAATATAATTTAGCTGACTTGATATATTTTCTAGCATGATAGGAATTGCTGTGTGATTTTGCAATAAGCATAGAAAACTGAATAGTAAATGGATGGTTTTGGGAGTTGTGTCAATGGCTTCTACTAAGGAGTACATTTATGCTTAAATAAGGTATGAAATGGTGTTATTCACATTAGTCCTGTTGATGGTGACAATCTTAAATAGGTTGTGTATTTTCTTTTCCAAAAATTTATGGGCCAATTGTCATCCCATGGGGAAAAGGGTATTAATGGAAACCACCTGTGTACAGTCAAAGCTGTGACTATAGTGACATTGTTGAATGGAGATCTACCCAAGGGGCAGCATTCTGGGTCCAATGAAATGTTCTCAACTGTGTTAGTTTTGAAGAGATTGTAATGATCAGTAACCTGTCATTCTGGAATGGTACACTAGGTGGTGCTGTATGTATATAAGAGTGGGCTACCCATGATGCACTAGGCTACCCACAAGGCAGCAGTCAAGATGGAGGCCTCTACAGATACTGTACCTAGTCCACATGTGCTCAATAAAGTGTCTAGCAAAAGCTAGCTGTTCTTAATAAAAACAACTAGTTATTAATGAACATAACATGGTACCAGGATTGGTACGATCTGCTGAATATTGTGCAACGTGACATGGAGAATTTGAAGCCACCAGAGCATTTGAAACTCACAGGAAATGTTGACTACAATTGGCGAACTTTTAAACAACAATTCGAACTCTACATTGCTGCCATCGGGTACGGTACAAAGCCAGATGCAAGGAAAATAGCGTTGCTGCCCACAGTTGCAGGCCCACAGGTGATAGAGGTATTTAATACATTTGTAGTTAATCCAGAGGAGAACAGGGAAAAATTAGACAATGTGCTAAAGAAGTTTGATACACATTGTTCTCCCAAAAAGAATGAAACCTATGAGAGGCAAATCTTCCATTCTCAGACACAGCAGCAAAATGAGATTTTTGAAAGCTTTTTGACTGATCTGAAACTGAAAGCACAGACATGTAATTTCTCTGAGCTGAAAGCATCCATGATTCGTGACCAGATTGTGTTTGGTATTCATGATAAAAAAGTCAGGGAACGTCTGTTGAGAGAAACCGAACTAACATCGGAAATTGCTGTGAAAATATGACAAGCTAGCGAGCTAGCTCAAAAGCATGCCAAGACTTTCAGTGAAATCAATGATGATGCGATTGCAGTAAGTGCTGCTGTTGGTGCTGTGTCCTACAAGGGGAAGAAACATGGGCAGAACAGAAGTGAAAAGCAATCGGAGGAAGGGATTTTTAATTGAAAACGCTGTGGTTACAAACACCAGATAAAACAATGTCCAGCGTTTGGAAAAATGTGCACAAAATGTCATGGAAAGAATCACTTTGCCAAACAATGCTTTTCAAAAGTAAAAACTAAGAAAGGGCAACGAGTTAATGTAATTGAGGACACTGATTTAAGTGAGACATGTTTTGTTGGAATGGTGTCATGTGACAATATCTAAAAGGATACAGAAAATGTGCAGCCCTCAGGAATTAACAATGCTGAACATAAAGTTAATGCAGTAAAAGAGGACAAATGGATGATCCCACTGCGGGTAAATGGAGCACTAGTTACATTGAAACTAGACACTGGGGCAAAAACAAACTTAATCAGTATGAGTGACATTAGCAATATGAAAGAAAAGCCCAAAATACAGAAAAAGTCAGTACTACTGAAGGACTATAATGGACAGAAAATAGATAGCTTAGGTGTATGCAGAATTAAAGTGACAGTCAAAGACAAAGTGCATCTTCTCATGTTTTCTGTTGTGGCTGAAGGACTTGATTCACTACTGGGTGACAAAGCTTGTGAGGACTTAGAACTGGTCAAGAGAGTCTACCGTATAAACTGTGCCATAAGCAGACCAGATGACTCAGTGGATTCTGTAGTGAATAATTTCCAGGATGTGTTCAAAGGATTTGGAGTTCTACCATTCACTTACAAGATCCAGCTAAAGGAGGATGCTCAGCCAGTGGTACATGCTCCACGAAGAGTTCCAGCACCCCTGCGTGACCAGCTCAAGAATGAACTGGACAGAATGACCACACTAGGAGTCATCAGGAAAGTCGAAGAGCCAACAGACTGGGTTAACTCCATGGTATCTGTAAAGAAAAAGAACAATGATCTAAGAATATGCATGGATCCAAAGGACTTAAATGCAAGCATAAAATGTGAACACTACCAGATTCCCAAGCAAGAAGAAATCACCAGTGAAATGTCAGGTGCCAGATACTTTACAAAGCTCGATGCCTCACAAGGATTTTGGCAACTAAAACTGGATGAAGAGAGCAACAAATACTGTACCTTCAACACACCATTTGGCAGGAATTGTTTCCTCAGAGTGCCTTTCGGGATAATATCTGCATCTGAAACCTTTCATAGAGTGATGGAACACATAACTGAAGGTCTGGAAGGAGTTCGGGTCCATGTTGATGACATCATCATCTGGGGCTCCACACTGAAAGA
This sequence comes from Somniosus microcephalus, assembly GCF_052327205.1. Lineage (NCBI taxonomy): Eukaryota > Metazoa > Chordata > Chondrichthyes > Squaliformes > Somniosidae > Somniosus > Somniosus microcephalus. Next base: position 301,265,744 of record NC_140987.1, on the reverse strand, counting down.
ACACAATGAGAGACTGACTAAAGTGCTACAGAGCATACGCCAGAATGGACTGAAGCTCAACAAAGCCAAGTGTCAGTTTGGCGTCCAGGAAGTCACTTTCCTAGGAGATAATCTATCTGGTAAAGGAATAGAGCCAGATATGGAAAAAGAAAATGCCATACTCAAAATGCCCCGACCCACTGACAAAAAAGGAGTGCTACGCATCATGGGGATGATAAATTTCATTGGAAAGTTCATTCCTAACTTGTCAGCCAAGATAGCCTGTCTGCGAGACCTGCTACATAAAACAAATGAGTTCGCATGGACAGAAAGACATGAACAAGAGTGGATAAACCTCAAAACAGTGCTGACAACCACACCTGTACTCACCTTCTTTGGCCCAACAAAAAGAATCAAAGTGTCAATGGATACATCAAAAGATGGCCTAGGTGCGGTCTTGCTACAAGCAGAGGGTGAAGATTGGAAGCCTGTTGCCTATGCCTCCAGGTCTATGACTGATACTGAGTGTCGATACGCCCAGATTGAAAAGAAATGTCTAGGCTTGGTCGTTGGACTAGAAAAGTTTCATGGCTACATATATGGACTTCCCACCTTCACAGTTGAGACAGACCACAGCCCATTGGTTGTCATCATAAAAAAGAACCTGAATGAGATGTCTCCAAGGATTCAATGACTCATGATGAAGCTGCAAAGATATGACTTTGCACTGATCTACACACCAGGCAAATACATAGTGTTAGCAGATGCACTATCCCGAGCACCCACAATGAGTCATGTGAGCTCTACTGAAGAAGACGTGGATGTTCATGTGAGTATGGTCACTGCTGCGCTGCCCGTGTCAGACAAAAAATCAAAGCAAATAGCAGAAGAAACAGTAAAAGATACAGTATTACAAACAGTAATAGAGAACATTCATCATGGTTGGCCAAAAGGTTCCTGTCCAAAATATTATCACTTAAGGTCAGAATTGAGTGTCGCAAGTGGACTATTACTAAAACAGAACAGAATAGTCATTCCACAGGCTCTACGTCAAGACATGCTCAAAAGGATTCATGAGGGACACCTCGGAATTGAAAAATGCAAAAGGAGAGCAAGAGACACTGTTTATTGGCCTGGCATAAATAAGGACATTGAGAACATGATAGGCAAATGTGAGACATGTCAGAAACACCAAAACAAACAAGCAAAGGAACCAATGATAGTAGCTGACATACCAACAGCACCATGGCAAAAGGTTGGTATGGACCTCTTTCATTTAAATGGTAAAGACTATCTAATAGTGATTGACTACTATTCTAACTGTCCTGAGATGGTGCTGCTCTCAAGCACCACAGCAAGCAGTGTCATAATGCATGTGAAATCCATCTTCGCCAGACATGGAATTCCCAGGATTGCCATTAGCGACAATGGTCCATGCTTCAACTGTAAGGAGTGGCAACAGTTTGCAGCACATTATGACTTTCAACACATCACATTCAGTCCTTTGTATGCTCAGTCGAATGGTAAGGCAGAGAAAGGTGTTCAAGTTCTCAAGCAGCTACTGAAGAAAGCGACAGAAAGCAAATCTGATCCTTATCTCGCCCTGCTGAGCTACCGAGCCTCACCTTTAGACTCTGGTTCTTCACCTGCTGAACTCCTAATGGGTCGCAAGTTGCGTACCATGCTACCCTGCTGTGCAAAAGAAAAGCAGAGTAAGGAACTGAGACAGAGACTTCTACTGTTAAAGCTGAAACAGAAATTATACTATGACAAGTCATCCAAAACTCTGAAACCATTGACAAGGGATGATGTTGTCAGGATTGAGGATCCAGATGCATGGAACAGGAAAGCTGCAGTTCTTGAGGAAGTAGGACCAAGGTCATACACTGTTAGAACTGAGGAAGGACAGATTCTCAGGAGGAACCGCCGTTCCCTCCTAAAAACACAAGAGACTATCGAAGAGCAAATCGATGACAATGCCGCAACTGAATCTTGTCACTCACCACCAGAGCAATCTAACACAAATACACATACAGGCTCTCATGAAAACACATCAGACTTACCTGTGCGAAGATCCACACGTGAAGTAAAAAAGCCTGATAGACTTAATCTTTGAGTACAAAGAAAACTACATTGAAAATGTATTGACTGTTGAAGATGTTTATGTTGTTATTGATTGATATTGATTGATACTGATTTTGTTTAACCTCAAAAAAGGGGGATGTAATGATCAGTAACCTGTCATTCTGGAATGGTACACTAAGTGGTGCTGTATGTATATAAGAGTGGGCTACCCACAATGCACTAGGCTACCCACAAGGCAGCAGTCAAGATGGAGGCCTCTGCAGATACTGTACCTAGTCCACATGTGCTCAATAAAGTGTCTAGCAAAAGCTAGCTGTTCTTAATAAAAACGACTAGTTATTAATGAACATAACAGAGTTTAAACATTTTCAGGTTAAGCCTGTTGGAGGTGTACAAAGTTCAAAGGTGGACACTTATCCAGCTGCAACCCACAACCAGAAGTGAAATTTGTTCTCACATTTTTACAGATAAAATTTGTACAGGAACTAGAGGCTCACTTCGAATGATATCATCGTTAGTATGATTTATTTCTGATTTTAATTGCTATTTCTGTGATCTTCAAATTTCTCAGGCTGACTTAGTAAACTTTGAATTTCATGACAATTGTAGCATATTCACTGAAGGTGAGAGAAACACTAGAAATGAGTGTGAAGTGTCCATGCTGGTAAAAAAAAAAGTTGGAATGTCATAAAGACATTGAAACTGGTATATTAAGAATTCATTGTTTAAGTTCTTCACTTAGTGAGTGGGCTCAAATCCTCTTGCAATGAAGGCCAACATATCATTTTACCACTCAATGCAGGTGCAGCAAGCACTTATGAAGGCAAATAGCATGTTGGCCTTCATTGCAAGAGGATTTGAGTACAGGAGCAAGGATGTCTTACTACAGTTGTACAGGGCCTTGGTGAGACCACACCTGGAGTACTGTGTGCAGTTTTGGTCTCCTAACCTAAGGAAGAATATACTTGCCATAGAGGGAGTGCAGCGAAGGTTCACCAGACTGATTCCTGGGATGGCAGGACTGTCGTATGAGGAGAGATTGGGTCGACTAGGCCTGTATTCACTAGACTTTAGAAGAATGAGAGGGGATCTCATTGAAACATATAAAATTCTGAAAGGGCTAGACAGACTGGATGCAGGGAGGATGTTTCCCCTGGCTGGTGGGTCTAGAATGAGAGGTCACAGTCTCAGGGTATGGGGTAGGACATTTAGGACTGAGATGAGGAGAAATGTCTTCACTCAGAGGTTGGTGAACCTGTGGAATTCTCTACCACAGAAAGCTGTGGAGGCCAAGTCACTGAATATACTTAAGAAGGAGATAGATAGATTTCTAGACACAAAAGGCACCAAGGGGTATGGGGAGAGAGCAGGAATATGGTATTGAGATAGTGGATCAGGCATGATCATATTGAATGGCAGAGCAGGCTCGAAGGGACAAATTTTTCTCCTATTTGTGCTTGAAGTGCAGAAGGGGCAAGCTGGGTGGCTCTAGGGAAAGGCGAGAGCTATTCAGGAAAAAAACATGCAGCGTGCAATGAGCTGCACCTCCAACACACTGAGACCAATAATATGTAAGCGTGGAGTTCTGAAGTCTACCATGCAGTCAGTTGGCTCAGTGCCAACCGATATGAACAACCAACAACTGGAGTCACATTATGGGAAATTAAAAACATTAAAAATTATACAACCTGAATCACTTAAACGTAGCAATTAAAATTATGTAAGGTGGAAAAATCTCGATGTGATATTGTGGAGCAGCAGAGAAAAAAACATTTTCTCCAGTCTGAGCATCTTACATTTAGGGTTGTGCCCAAACTGCCCAATACCTTGTAAGGCTGGTTATGGTGTCAATGCTGTGAAGTGCACACATTTTATTTTCTGATTCATCTCCACCCTAAGAAAACACAACTTATGTTGTTGATATAAAGAAAAAGAGATATCATGGACAATTATATATGACTGATACTATCCACACTGCACGATAATATATTTTCACCTGCTTGAAATAGTACAAGGGAAAGTAGTCCCACAGTTAGCTTTGAGAATGGTTTCCCACAGTTGAATATGAGTGTTAATGTAATAATTCACACTGCCCACACAAAGCTTCACCCGTTGCATTTTGGGAATGCGTGTTCCCATTTGGTAATACTCTGCACTGGGAGTGAGAACTAATAAAATTATAATGTTTAACAATGTATCTTATCTTTCAGAAGTATAAACAAATACCTTGTACATTTTATCAGTGCTCAAGTGTCCATTCAGTGGTAACCATGAGTTTTAAAAATGCCATTGATCCAATGCACCAATTATCATTTACTCTAACAAAGTATTGAATATTCAGGTGCATGGCCCTTAGGAAATCTAAAATAAATTATGCCATAATGCAGCCTCCTTTGGTATGTTACTAGCGAAGTTTAGAAGAATCTTTGACCTTATTAAGGTGAAGTTGGCATTAAGAAGATGGAACACCTGCCCTTTTACCTCCTCCCTTCCCACCGTCCAGGGCACCAAACACTCCTTCCAGGTGAAACAGTGATTTACTTGTACTTCTTGCAATTTAGTACACTGTATTTGCTGCTCACGATGTGGTCTCCTCTACATTGGGGAGACCAAACGCTTTGCAGAACACCTCCGTTCAGTCCGTAAGCGTGACCCCTGTTACCTGTCAGTTTAATTCTCCACTTCACTCCCAGTCTGACCTCTCTGTCCTTGGCTTCTTACACTGTTCCAATGAAGCTCAACGTTAGCATGAAGAACAGCACCTTATCATTCGATTAGGCTTTTTACAGCCTTCTGGACTCAACATCGAGTTCAACAATTTCAGATCAAAACCTCTGCCCCCATTTTTTCAGGTGGCAGCTGTTGATAATTCTGCCATTCCCATTTACATCTCTTAACCTTACACTCGCAACAACCAGCTCAGATACTGACTCTGCGCGTAGGATACCGAAGGATTCTGCTGTGGTGAGACACCAGGCACAAGTGCGTAGTAGCCAGGGCGGGGGGAAAGGATGGTGCAGGCCCTAGCTCACCGGAGGGCAAGATCGCACACTAATTCTGCTGCAGAGGACTTAAATGAGGCCCTCGATGTGTCAGGCTACAGAAGACGGCTGATGGGTCTACATAACCAAATGTTTGGTGCACTGGCAAGCCCGCCAGAAAGCTTGCGTTCAATGTCAAGGAGCATGGAGGAGTCCAGCACTAACTTGGCACAGGGCTTTGTGCAGAGCTTGGAGCCCATCCTTTCCAACCTGGAACAGGTGGTCACTCCATCAGCACACCTGTGGAACCCACCATGATGCAGCATCTGATGGCCGATGTCACAGCTTGCATTGCAGCATGAACAACTTCCATCAAAGATAAAAACAGAACATTCTCTAAATAATCAGCAGGTCAGGCAGCATCTGTAGATAGAGAAAAACAGAGTTAAGGTCGATGACCCTTCGTCAGAGCTGGAAAAAATTGGAGATGTAAAAGGTTTTTAAGCAAGTGCAGGGGCAGGGAAAGGCGGGGGGGAATCACAGAATCACAGAATCTACAGTGCAGATAGAGGCCACTTCAGCCCATCGAGCCTGCACCGACACATATCCCACCCTATCCCCGTAACCCCACGTATTTAATCCCCTAACACTAAGGGTCAATTTATCATAGCCAAATCAACCTAACCTGCACATCTTTGGAGAGGAAAGAACAAAAGGGAAGGACTGTGATGGGATGGAAGGCAGGAGAGATTAAGAGACAAAAGGGATGATGGTGCAAGGCAAAAAGGAGATGCTAATGGGACAAGTTAAGAAACAAAAGTTGACTCTCGATGAAGTGTAAATGGCACTGGCAGAATGATCAACAGCTGCCATGTGAGAGAGAGAAAAAAATGATAGGGGCCGAGGCAATGGTCTGAAATTGTTGAACTCGATGTTGAGTCCAGAAGGCTGTAGAGTGCCTAATCGAAAGATGAGGTGCTGTTCCTCGAGCTTTTACTTTTTCCTTTACCGAGGATTTCCCTCTACCATGGTTGACACTGCCCTTGACCGTGCCCATTCAATTTCCCACACCTCTGCTCTCACCCCTCCCCCCTTTCCCTGCCCCACACTAGCTTAAAAACCTGTTACATCTACAACTTTTTCCAGTTTTGACAATGGGTCATTGACCTGAAACGTTAACTCTGTTTATCTCTCCAGAGATGCTGCCTGACCTGTTGAGTATTTCCAGCATTATCTGTTTTTATTTCCGATTTTCAGCATCCGCAGTATTTTGCTTTTGTATTAGCTTCCATCAAAGGTTTGAGTGCTACAGTCGAAGCTGAGACTGCTGCCATCATGGCTGTGGATACCACTGTTCAAAGTGTCTTTTAAGGCATCACAGCACTCCATCAATCTGTTCTCCAACATATCAGTAGGATTGCTGAGGTGCTGCTCGGGAGAGTGACAGTGGCTCCATGGAGCACAAACCTGTTTTAATCTCTCGGGATGAGAGCATTTGTGCTCCTACTCTGTCACTCTGCCAGTGTCCTTGCTGTTGCCTATCAGCCAGCCAGCCCAGACTGCTGCAGCCCGGGACTAGATGGTGCAGCCTCAAGCCGGGCCTCCTTGGCCCAGAGCTGCTTGAGATCGCCCTCCAAGGCCAGCTACATTCTCCTCAATCGGAGGTCAGCAGCCTTCAATCAGCTATGCTGCAGCCACTGGGGAAGCACCTCATAGGAACACTAGGAGAGACAAAGTGCACAGAAGACAGGCACTAAGGGAATGCACAAGGGTGATTAGTTAATTTCTGTATACATTATATTGTAGGAATGTCTAGGTCCTAGCCAAAGACTGAGGTCCACTCAGGCGCTTAAACAAAACGAAGTTTAATGGAAACTAACAGATTTAAACAAGTAGCTGCAGGAGAACATCGAGTGTAGGTCTTTTCATTTCGGAGGCTCCATGAAGACTGCTGGCTGGTCTCGTGGTTGACGTCATGACGTCATGACGTTCTTCCCGCCAGTGGGGGATCACATGATGTACGGCGTGACATCATCGCGTTTACCCGCGCTGTTAAAGTAATCATGCTCTGTACAAGTAAACAGTATAAATAAAGATAAAGACTCAGGATGTAGCTAACATGTTGTTAAAGGAAATTATATACAAATGATCTGAGTCCTTTGGTGGCTCCGCCACATGCGCCCCCCTAGAATTGTCTTTCACAGGAGGAGGTCTGACAAGCCTGTCCGAGCGACTTCTGTAACCCTGAAGTGGAAGCTGATGGACGGTGGTCGAGCTGGCTGGCAGTTGTGGTGGATCTGGCACGGCGACTGTGGGCAGTCAGCCCCGTTTTGGCGGTTGAGCGATTTCGACTGGGCGGTCCAGGTCTAAGTGTTCCGGCTTTAGCCGGTCAACCGATATGTGATCTGGTTTGCCTCCGATATCGACCGAAAAGGTTTTGTCTCCCGGCTCTATGACGCGGAAGGGACCAGTGTAAGGAGGCTTGAGTGGGTCCCGGTGAGCGTTGTGGCGGATAAACACATACTCGGCGCTTTTCAGCTCAGTTGGGACGTGGGAGCTCTGTAAGCCGTGATGTGACGTAGGCACTGGAGCGAAACATCCGGCCGCTTCCTGGTGGCTGACGAGTTGCTGGGATGCAGACGATGGCTCTGTTGGAGATGGGAGGAAATACCCTGGTACTCGTAGTGGCTGGCCATATACGAGTTCCGCCGAGGACGATTGTAGCGCGGGAGAGGCAATCCGCCACCAGGCTGTCTTTGCCGGACACATGCTGAATGTCCATGGTGAATTCCAAAATGAACGTCAGGTGACGTTGTTGCCGAGCTGACCACGGTTCGGCGGTCTTGGCAATAGCGTATGTTAGTGGCTTGTGGTCCACATAAGCCGTGAACGGATGTACATCTAGTAAGAACCGGAAATGGCGGATGGCTAGAAAAGGGCCAGCAACTCCCGGTCGAAAGTGCTGTACTTTCTTTCGTTTTGCCGTAATTGACGGCTGAAAAACACCAGTGGTTGCCATGTCCCATTCACCCACTGTTCCTGCACTGCTCTGATTGCGTAGTCCGACGCGTCGGTGGTAAGGGCAATGGTGTCCTTCCTCAGATAAGGCGACCAAAACTGCACACAATACTCAAGATGTGGTCTCACCAAGGCCCTGTACAACTGCAGCAAGACATCCTTGTTCCTCTACTCAAACCCTCTCGCTACGAAGGCCAACATACCATTTGCCTTCTTAACCGCCTGCTGCACCTGCATGCTTACCTTCAGTGACTGGTGCACAAGGACACCCAGGTCTCATTGCACTTCCCCTTCTCCCAATCTATTGCCATTCAGATAATAATCTGCCTTCCTGTTTTTGCCACCAAAGTGGATAACCTCACATTTATCCACATTATATTGCATTTGCCATGTTTCTGCCCAATTTATAGAATGGGCATCCACTGCCTTCTGTGGTAGAGAATTCCACAGGTTCACCACTCTCTGGGTGAAGAAATTCCAATCGACCCAATCACTCCTCATACGTCATTCCTGCCATCCCAGGTATCAGTCTGGTGAATCTTCGCTGCACTCCCTCCATGGCAAGAACATCCTTCCTCAGATAAGGCGAACAAAACTGCACACAATACTCAAGGTGTGGTCTCACCAAGGCCCTGACAATTGCAGCAACACATCCTTGTTCTTGTACTCGAACCCTCTCGTTACGAAGGCCAACATACCATTTGCCTTCTTAACCGCCTGCTGCACCTGAATGCTTACCTTCAGTGACTGGTGCACAAGGACACCCAGGTCTCGTTGCACTTCCCCTTCTCCCAATCTATTGCCATTCAGATAATCATCTGCCTTGCTGTTTTTGCCACCAAAGTGAATAACCCCACATTTATCCACGTTATATTGCATCTGCTATGCTTCTGCCCAATCACCCAACCTGTCCAAATCATACTGGAGTTTCTCGGCATCCTCCTCACAGCACACACGCCCACCCAGTTTTGTGTCGTCTGCAAACTTGGTCAACAACTCCATAATCTTTGTAGCATGCAACTACCAGGGTGGTAGAACGTGATTGAGACAAACCTTGGTCTTTTTTCGTCTAGCAAATCCTTTGTTCCAAAGTTCATTTTCAGCTAATTCTTCATTGACACTCTTTCTCATTCCTTCTAATCGGAACATAAGTACATAAGAAATAGGAGCAGGAGTAGGCCAATCGGCCCCTCGAGCCTGCTCCACCATTCAATAAGATCATGGCTGATCTGATCCTAACCTCAAATCTTCTATCACTCTGCATCCACCCGAACCCATGTGACCTCCCAGGAGAGGCGAAAAACCAGATAAAAGACCCCATGGCCAATTTGGGAGAAAAAAATTTGGGAAATTCCTCTCCGACCCATCTAGGCAATCGAAATTCTTCCAGGAGATCACTCTGTCCCTATATTTTCTACAGTACTTACCTTCTGTAAAGGCGATCTCCACCCCAGCCAGGAACAGGAATAAAACCATCTCCTGAAATCTAACACAGAATTAGAACACAGCAGGAGCAGAACCAGGCTACACGGCCCCTGGGCCCACTCCACTACCCACAGGGCCATGACCATTCCGAACCTAGACTCATGTCCAATTTCCTGCCCGCTCCCCGTAACCCTTAATTCCCTTTACCTCTAGGAAACTATCTATTTCTGTTATAAACTTATTTAATGATGTAGCTTCCACAGCTTTCTGGGGCAGCAAATTCCACAAACCTACCATCCTCTGAGTGAAGAAGTTTCTCCTCATCTCAGTTTTGAATGAGCAGCCCCTTATTTTAAGATTATGCCCCCTAGTTCTAGTTTCACCCTTCAATGGGAACATCCTCACCGCATCCACCCGATCAAGCCCCTTCACAATCTTATATGTTTCAATAAGATCGCCTCTCATTCTTCTGAACTCCAATGAGTAGAGTCCCAATCTACTCAACCTCTCCTCATATGACCACCCCCTCATCCCCGGGATTAACCGAGTGAACCTTCTTTGTACTGACTCGAGAGCAAGTATGTCTTTTCTTAAGTATGGACACCAAAACTGTATGCAGTATTCCAGGTGCGGTCTCACCAATACCTTGTACAACTGCAGCAATACCTCCCTGTTTTTATATTCCATCCCCCTAGCAATAAAAGCCAACATTCCATTGGCCTCCTTGATCACTTGCTGCACCTGCATACTAACTTTTTGAGTTTTGTGCACAAGGACCCCCAGATCCCTTTGTACTACAGTACTTTCCAGTTTCTTGCCATTAAGATAATAACTTGCTCTATGATTTTTCCTGCCAAAATGCATAACCTCACACTTTCCAGTATTGTATTCCAACTGCCAAATCTCTGCCCACTTACTTAGCCTGCCTATGTCACTTTGCAGGTTTTTTATGTCCTCCTCACTCACTACTTTCCATCCCATGTTTGTATCATCTGCAAACTTTGATATGTTACACTCGGTCCCCTCCTCCAAATCGTTAATATAGATTGTAAGGAGTTGGGGACCCAGCACTGACCCCTGTGGAACACCACTAGTTGCTGGTTGCCAATCTGAGAACGAACCATTTATCCCAACACTCTGCTTTCTGTTAGAGAGCCAATCCTCCACCCACGCCAGAATATTACCCCCAATCCCGTGATTTTTTATCTTGAGCAATAATCTTTTGTGTGGCACCTTGTCAAATGCCTTTTGGAAGTCTAAATACACTACGTCCACTGGTTCCCCTTTAACCACCCTGTATGTTACTTCCTCAAAGAACTCAAGCAAATTTGTCAAACATGACTTCCCCTTCATGAAACCATGCTGAGTTTGTCCTATTAAATTATGTTTATCCAAATGTCCCGTTACTGTCTCCTTAATAATGGACTCTAACATTTTACCAACCACAGATGTTAGGCTAACAGGTCTATAGTTTCCAGCCTTCTGCCTACTATCCTTTTTAAATAAGAGTGTTACATTAGAAGTTTTCCAATCTGCCGGGACCTTTGCTGAGTCCAGGGAGTTTTGGAAAATTATTACCAATGCATCCACAATCCCTACCGCCACTTCCCTCAAGACCCTAGGATGCAAGCCATCAGGTCCAGGGGACTTATCCGCCTTGAGTCCCATTATTTTACCAAGTACCACTTCCTTAGTGATTTTAATCGTATTTAGTTCCTCCCCCGCTAGAGCCCCCTGTTTGTCCAGTGTTGAGATATTCTTAGTGTCCTCTACTGTAAAGACTGATACAAAATAATTGTTCAGTGTTTTTGCCATCTCCATGTTTCCCACCATTAATTTCCCGGTCTCATCCTCTAAGGGACCAACATTTACTTTATCCATCCTTTTTCTTTTTATATAACGATAGAAACTTTTGCTGTCTGTTTTTATATTTTTTGCTAATTTACTTTCATAATCTATCTTCCCTTTCTTAATCAATCTTTTAGTTATTTTTTGCTGTCTTTTAAAGACTTCCCAATCTTCCATCCTCCCACTAGATTTGGCTACCTTATATGCCCTTGTTTTTAGTCGGATACTATCCTTAATTACTTTACTTAGCCACGGATGGCTATCTTTTCTTTTACACCCTTTTTTCTTCAGTGGAATATATATTTTTTGGAAGTTGTAAAATAACTCCTTAAATGTACACCACTGATCATGTACCGTCTTACCCTTTAATCTATTTTCCCAGTCCACTCTAATCAATTCCGCTCTCATACCTTCATAGTCTCCTTTATTCAAGCTCAGCACGCTTGTTTGAGATCCAACCTTCTCACCCTCTAATTGAATATGGAATTCAACCATGTTATGTTCACTCGTTCCAAGGGGATCCTTTACTAGGACATTTTTAATTAATCCTGTCTCATTACACAGGACCAAATCTAAGGTTGCTTGCCCCCTGGTCGGTTCAGTTACATACTGCTCAAGAAACACATCCCTAATACACTCAAAGAACTCATCCTCAAGGCTGCTCTGCCCAATTTGATTTGTCCAGTTAATATGATAATTAAAATCCCCCATAATTATAGCTGTTCCCTTATTACAAGCCTCAACTATTTCCTGATTAATACTCCGTCCAACAGAGTTGCAACTGTTCGGAGGCCTATAGACCACACCCACTAGTGTTTTTTCCCTTATTATTCCTTATCTCCACCCAAACTGTTTCACTATCCTGCTCCTTTGACACAATATCATTTCTCTGTATTATAGTGATTCCTTCCTTTATTAACATAGCCACCCCACCTCCTCTCCCTTCCTGCCTGTCCTTCCTGATTGTTAAATATCCTGGTATGTTTAATTCCCAGTCGTGGTCACCCTGCAGCCATGTTTCTGTAATGGCCACAAGATCATGCCCATATGTCGTTATTTGTGCCGTTAACTCATTCATTTTGTTATGAATGCTACGCGCATTCAGATAAAGAACTTTCAAATATGTTTTGTAACACTTAGTTCCTGTTTTTTCCCTTTTTAGTACTTTACTTTTTACTCCATACCTTCTGTCCCTTCCTGACACATTCTGCTTTTTAATTCCCCCACTGCTACCTAAGTCTATGACCTTCTCTGTTGTCATTTCTATTATTTGCTCTCCAGACACCTCCCCCCCACTAATTAGTTTAAAGCCCTCTCTACAGCCCTAGTTATATGATTCGCCAGGACTCTAATCCCAGCACTGGCCAAGTGGAGTCCGGCCCAATGGAACAGCTCCCTCCTGTCCCAGTACTGGTGCCAGTGTCCCAAGAAGCAAAAACCATTTCTCCCACACCAGTCTTTGAGCCACGCATTTAACTCTTTAATTTTATTTATCCTAGCCAAATTCGCTCGTGGCTCAGGTAATAACCCAGAGATTATTACCCTTGTGGTTCTGTTTTTTAATTTGACCCCTAGCTGCTCATACTCCTTTAACAGAACTGTCTTCCTTGTCCTATCTACGTTGTTTGTACCAACATGGATCACAACAACCGGATCCTCCCCCTCCCACTCCAAGTTTCTTTCCAGCCAAGAAGAGGTGTCCTTAACACTGGCACCGGGCACGCAACACAGCCTTCTCTTGACTGCAGAGAACCCCATCTATCCCCCTTATGATTCTATCCCCTACCACTACAACATTTCTTTTTACTCCCTCCACTTGAATGGCCCCCTGTACCACGGTGCTGTGGCCAGGTTGCTCATTGAAATAAAGAATAGATTTGCCTTCCAAAGCTAGGCTTTATTAACTTAAAAATCTGCAGCACATCTTTCCACATCCAGTCCCAACCAAAGCTGGAAAGAACTGAATTTAAGGTGGCCACCACACATCAGGTGACATCAACTACCAATGAGATTACAACATATATCCCAAGGCAGTTAACAAACAACCAATCACAATACTTTTACTAAACAAGGAATAATCACCACATTCACCCCTCCTTTTAAAATATACTCCAACCTAAATAACCTTTACAATTTATAATTAATTATTTACAACTAAAACTATGCACAACAAGAGTAAAACTGTTTACATGACACAATATTAAGTGAACAACAACAAATAATAACATTGCACATAAGTATTCAGTATCTCTCAACTAAAACAATATAATATAATATTTCAACAATTTTAAAACATTACTATCAATTTAAAAGTCCATTTTCAATCGGTCGACTGGATATCTTGTTCGTGTCGACCTTCTTAACCTTGGTGAAATTCCTTGCCCTCCCACACCAGAAGGCACAGAAGTATCTTCAGCAGGAAGGCTATCCATATCCCGATTTTCAACAGTTTCCGGATTAGAAATCCCATCAGAAGGTAAACTGGGACGGTCATAAACATCCATCAAGGGCTGACTAATAGAAGTATAATTATCTGCAATCAGATTGGAGACATTCGTAGTATCTGTAACAGCATCCACATTAACTAAATCATGACTATTGTTAATATCCTCAGAAGAGCGCTGGCCACCACAAGGAGCCAAGTCTTTAATTGAAACAGTACTTTCTTTCCCATCTTGGAATCGAATATGAGCATATTGGGAATTTGCCTCCAACAGCTCCACCTCCTCCACTAAAGGATCATATTTTGACAATCTAACATGGCGTCGAAGCAGCACAGGTCCCTGCATAGTAAGCCATGAAGGTACCGAATATCCCGTAGTAGATCTCCGTGGATAGTTAAAGAGCCTTTCATGGGGGGTCACATTAGTAGCCATTGAAAGCAATGATCTAATGGAATGCAGGGCATCAGGCAGTACCATTTCCCACTGTGTATTCTTAAGGTTCCGGGATGTCAAAGCCAACATAACTGCCTTCCAGATCACCCCATTTTATCGTTTGCACTGTCCATTACCCTGGGGATTATACGGGGTAGATCTACTAGTAGAAATTCCCCGACTCTGAAGGTATTCCTTCAACTGGGAAGACATAAAAGAACCTCCCTGATCCGAATGGATATACGCAGGCATCCCAAAGATGACAAAAAGTTGAGTCAGACATTTGATAACTGTAGCAGCTGATACATCTGCACAATGAAAAGCAAAAGGGAACCTTGAAAACTCATCCACAACAGTAAAAATATATCGGTTTTGAGTAGTTGAAGGAAGAGGCCCCTTAAAGTCGATGCTCAAACGTTCAAAAGGAGAAGTAGCCTTTATAAGAGGAGTTCGTTGAAGCTTAAAGAATTTCGGTTTACACCGAGCGCAGATAGAACATGATGAAGTCATCCGCTTGACGTCTTCAACTGAAAAGGGCAAATTCTTACTGCGTACGAAGTGTATCATCCTCGTAACCCCAGGCTGACATAAGGCATTGTGAAGATTAATAAGCGTATCTCCGTGAATCACAGAACAATAAGCCCTCGACAGTGCATCAGCAGCAACATTATCCTTCCCCGGACGATAAACTATGTCAAAATGGTAACATGCCAACTCAATCCTCCATCTCATTATTTTATCATTTTTGATCTTTCCAAAATGTTTAACATCAAACATAAAGACACAGATTTTTGATCAGTTACCAACGTGAAATGTTGCCCCGATAAATAATGTCTCCATTTACGCAATGCTTCTACTATTGCGTATGCCTCTTTCTCTATTGAAGAATGTCTTTTTTCACTATTGTTCAAAGTACGTGAGAAAAAGGCCACAGGTCTTCCATTTTGGTTCAGAGTAGCCCCAATTGCAAAATCAGAAGCATCCGTCTCGATCACAAAAGGAACCTGCTCATCAATAGAATGCACAACTGCTCCTAAAATATCCTTTTTAAAATTCTCAAAACATGTCCTGGCCTCCCATGATAGAGGATATGTCGTAACCCGAATAAGAGGCCGGATCTTCCGTGAAAAATTTGCAATCCAATTAGAATAATAAGAAAACAGTCCAACAACTCGTTGCAAAGCCTTAGAATTAGTAGGACAAGGTAAATCAATCAATGGTCGCAGACGTTCTGGATCTGGTTTAATCTTGTTTCCCGAGATAATATACCCCAATAGATTTACCTCAGTAGTCAAAAAGATACATTTCTCTTTATTAAAAGTTAAACCAACTTTTTCCGCAGCTTGAAGGAATCTTTTTAAATTAGAATCATGCTCCACCCTTGATTTGCCACACACTGTGATGTCATCTAAGTATGAAAAGGTGTCAGAGAGGGAGTTATCACTTATAAAAGCATCCATTGCCCGTTGAAAACAAGCAACACCATTAGTAACACCAAATGGTATTCGGCAAAACTGATACAGCTTTCCAGCAGCCTCAAAGGCCGTATATGGTTGATCCTTCTTAACAATAGGAATCTGATGATAAGCACTCTTTAAGTCAATAGTGCTAAAAACCTTATACTGAGATACTTTATTGATAAGCTCATCAATCTTAGGCAAAGGGTACGCATCTAATTGAGTATACCTATTAATAGTTTGGGAATAGTCTATCACCATTCGTTTCTTGTGTCTCTCGTTAGTCGTGACAACTACCTGTGCTCGCCACAGCGAACAACTAGGTACAATGATTCCTTCCAATAAGAGACGTTGAACTTCAGAATTAATAAATTCTCTATCCTGACTACTATATCTTCTTGACTTGGTAGCAATTGGCTTACAATCCAGCATCAAATTGGAAAAAAGTGATAATGGAGAAATGGATAAAGAGGTTAATCCACAAATAGATAAAGGTGGCTTAGTCCCTCCAAATGAAAGACTAAGAGACTCGTGTAACTGAAGCACATCATGTCCAATCAAAATATCCGCACAGAGATTAGGCAAAACAGATAGGCGTATATCAGTATACGTATTACCTAGATGAATCATTTTCACAAAGCAATAACCAGCTATTTGTGAAGTAAGGGTCGTCTGAGTCATACACACCTGATACGTAACAGGCAAAATTTTCAAATGCTTCTCTTTCGCAAACTGAAGACTTATAAAACTCTCAGTACTGCCCGTATCTATAAGGGCCTTCACTTCCAACCCATTAACTTGAGCCGTAACTATAGCTTGTTTAGGCCATAAGCAAATGCTGCAGAAATTGATGCAATAAACGCCCTATCTAAAGGCTGAATAGTCACAGAGGAGGAGGTGGTAGAGGAGGGCCCTCCCACACCAGGAGAGGAGGAGGTAATTGAACCTGATGATTTGCACACGCATGCATAATGACCTCTCTTGCCGCATTTACTACACACAGCCTCCCGAGCAGGACACTTCAGACGAGGGTGCCGGATATTCCCACAAAAATAACACTTCTGAATCCTAGAGGCAACAGCCGCCGAAATAGACACTGTTTCAGAATCTAGTAAACCACTCCCATTAAGTCCACATAATTCCTTTTCATCCGAAACTGCCGAAACCATAGTCGCAGGCCGATTAAAAAGAGCATAAGAATCCGAACTTCTCTGAGCCACATCCAATGTAGAAGCTTGCTCAAAAGCACTTTTAAGATCCAAAGTCTTATTTTCTAACAACCGCTGACGAATTCATCTAGACAGTAATCCATTAATAAAAGCATCCCGTACCGATTCTTCCTTAAATTCTTCAGCCGTCACGGCCTTATAATTACAGTTAACACTAAGGCACCGAAGTGCTTGTAAATAAGTATCCAAAGATTCTCCCACCTGCTGCCTACGGGCAGATAGACGGTGACGTGCAAATACCTCATTCTTTGGCTTAACAAAAATCTTTTCCAATGTAGAAATAGCCACTTCATAAGTTTTACAGTCCAAAATATATTTATATACATCCGGAGCAATGTAGTTGATCAGCATATTCAGCTTATTTAGGGACCCTTGATCCAAAACGCTCAAAAAGTTTTTAAATGTACAATACCAATGTTTCCATTTATCATCCACTCCAGCAGAATTGGGGTCAGCCTTGAATCGTTCTGGTTGAAGATATCGCTCCATTCTAACATAAAGTTAATAAATTGAAATAAAGAATAGATTTGCCTTCCAAAGCTAGGCTTTATTAACTTTAAAATCTGCAGCACATCTTTCCACATCCAGTCCCAACCAAAGCTGGAAAAGAACTGAATTTAAGGTGGCCACCACACATCATGTGACATCAACTACCAATGAGATTACAACATATATCCCAAGGCAGTTAACAAACAACCAATCACAATACTTTTACTAAACAAGGAATAATCACCACACTCATCCTCCCTGCAGTCCCCGCTCCCGCCCTCACAGGGAGTAAGTACCTCGATCCTGCTGGACAAGAGCAAGGGCTGCATCTCCTTCAACACTACATCCTGGATCCCTGTACCTTCCTCACTCTTAGTCACACCATCCTGTCCCTGACCACGGACTACATCTGCAGTAATTAACTTCATAGATGTGACCATCTCCTGAAACATAGAGCCCAGGAACTTCTCCCCCTCCCTGATGTGTCGCAGTGTCTGAACCTTGGTCTCAAGCTCCATAACATGGAACTTAAGTTCCTCTAGCAGCAAACACTTGTCGCAGATGTAATCACCGTGAGCCTCAATGGGGTCCACCGGCTCCCACATCTCGCAACAGTAACACACCACCTGCTCCATTCTATATAATTAATTACATTTCTTATTATTAGTTATGAAGACCCTGCCCGGATATAGATGATAATATCACACCACTATTCAATAGGACTTACCAAATTAAAGGTATAAAAGAGAAGAGAAGGAAGAAAACCAACCAACCAGCTGATCACCAACCTCCTCCTTGAATACTGTCTGTGGGGCCTGTTTGGTTGACTCGTCTCGCTGCTCCGCCTCCGCAGTGCTGTCTAAGCCTGGGAGTGGGGGGAAAAACAGAGCAAAAAACACACCCTCACCTCCCACTTGCCCGAACTCTCCCACTTACCAAAACTCCAGTAGCACTCAATGCACAAAGCACTCCGTGCACAGCACTTGCCCCGCCCCTTTTATACCCGGATTCTACTTCCGGTTTAAACTGCCCAATAGTTTAATATACCCTTAAAAAATTAAACTTACTTCAAATAATTGACTTTTTAACACACTAAAATTCACAAAATATTCTTAAATGATTTTTCTCCCACTTACCAAAACTCCAGGAAAATAGGAAGATAGGAACAGGAAGAGGCCACTGAGCCCCTTGAGCCTGTTCCACCATTCAATGACATCATGGCTGATCTGCGATCTAACTCCATATACCCGTCTTTGGCCCATGCCCCTTAATAACTTTAGTTTACAAATGCTATCAATCTCCGATTTAAAATTAACAATTGATCTGGCATCAATTGCCGTTTGCGGAAGAGAGTTCCAAACTTTTACCACCCTTTATGTGTAGAAGTGTTTCCTACTTTCACTCCTGAAAGGTTTGGCTCTAATTGTTAGACTATGCCTCCTAGTCCTAGAATCCCCAACCAGCGGAAATAGTTTCTCTCTATCTACCCTATCTGTTCCCCTTAATATGTTGAAAACTTCGATCAGATCACCCCTTAATCTTCTAAATTCTAGGAAATACGACCCCAATTTGTGTAATCTCTCCTCATAACTTAACCCTTGAAGTCCAGGTATCATTCTGGTAAACCTACGCTGCACTACCTCCAAGGCCAATATATCCTTCCTAAGGTGTGGTGCCGAGAACTGCTCGCAGTACTTCAGGTGTGGCCTAACCAGGGCTTTGTATAGTTGCAGCATAACCGCTACCCACTTGTATTCTAGTCCTCTAGATATAAAGGCCAGCATACCATTAGCATTTTAAATTTTTTCTGCATCTGTTCATGACATTTTAATGATCTATGTACCTGGACACCCAAGTCTCTCTGGACTTCCACTGTTTTTAGCCTTTCACCATTTAGAAAGTACCCTTTTCTATCCTTTTTAGGTCCAAAGTAGATGATCTCACATTTGCCTACATTGAAATCCATTTGCCACAGTTTTGCCCATTCACTTAACCTATCAATATCCCTTTGTAATTTTATGCTTTCCTCTACAATGCCTACAATGCTGCCTATCTTTGTGTCATCGACAAATTTGGATATGTGACTTTGTATACCATCATCTAAGTCATTAATAAAAATTCTTAAAATTTGAGGCCCCAGAACAGATCCCAATGGGACACCACTAGTCACATCCTGCCAATTTGAGTACCTGTCCATTATCCCTACTGCCTGTCTCCTGCTGCTCAGCCAATTTCCTAACTAGGTCCATAATTTGCCCTCAATTCCATGGGCTTCTACCTTAGTTTACAGCCTCTTATGTGGGACTTTATCAAATGCCTTCTGGAAGTCCATATAAATAACAGCCATAGACATTCCCCTGTCCACTACTTTAGTCACCTCCTCAAAAAATTCAACCAGGTTTGTCAGGCATGACCTGCCTTTCAGAAATCCATGCTGGCTCTCTCTGATCAACTGAAAATTTTCAAGGTGTTCAGTCACCCTATCGTTAATTATAGACTCTAGCAATTTCCTGACAACAGATGTTATGCTAACTGATCTATAATTCCGTGGTTTCCTTCTCTCGCTATTCTTAAATAATGGAGTGGCATGTGCAATTTTCCAATCTAAAGGAACGGTTCCTGAATCGAGAGAACTTTGGCAGATTATAGTTAGGGCATCTGCAATGTGCTCACCTACTTCCTTTACAACCCTGGGATGGAAACCATCTGGTCCAGGGGATTTGTCACTCTTTAATGCCATTATTTTCTTCATTACTGTTATTTTACTTCAATTTTTTATTTTCCTCTTCATTACCATCCAATTCCCCCCTTTCTCCCTTCCCTTTCATTCTCTTCTACAAGCCTGTTGATTTCTAATTTCTCAGATTGGTTGGCACATCCTTATCTATCTCTCAGATTATTATTTTTTTGAGTCAGTTAGTTGGATTAAAAGTTGCCTTATCTCCCAAATGTTGTTGCTGCTTGGCCATCTGTCCTTCCAAATAGTTGGGGCCAACCAGTGGTAGTAAATAAGAGATTCTAATAGCCAAAGTAAACAATGGTTAGTTTATTCAGAAGTCAAAGTATTTATTTTGTTCCCTTTGCTGCTTTCAAACCATGGTTGACACAACCAAAGATGACAGGGTCCCTAGACTAGTCTGAGATATTAGACTATAGTTCTTCTAATAATGTAATTCTCCACATAGATGCCAACCATCCATATTGGATGCAATCAGCTTTTTAGAGGCATAGGGCTGGATTTTCCTAAGCCCCTGGAGTCGGGTTGGAGGCGTGCGGGCGATAAAAATCGGAGATCCGGGGGTCCCGACCCCATCCCGCCTCCAACCCGCCTCCATGTCAATTTCATAGGAGTTGGGTTGCCGACAAGTGCTGGAACCCGACTCCCGGAGGCGGGAAGGGATTAAAGGCAATTAAACTGCCTGTTAACAGGTAGTTAACAGGTAGTTTTTTGCCTATTCGCGATTTTTATTGCTGGTTTGTGGGCTTCCCGACAGCTCCAAACCACAAAAAGTTTTCGAGGCGTGACGTGGGTCTGAGGTCTTGGAGGGGTCGAGATGCCCAGTGTTCAGGTGAGTGAGGGGTGCAGGAGTGCAAAGGTAAGTGTTTTGCAAGTGTTTAAAGTGTTTAAATAAGTTTAACTTACTTTTACTTACCTTTACAGAAGTCCTGCATTCCGGTGTCGGGAGTCGGCTGCAAGAACCACAGAAGCTCCGATTTTTAAAAAAAAATCAGCTTCTTCGTTTCTGCAGCAAAATGATTTTAATGTTATCCTGAGAAAGGACTGAGGCTGAATTAGCAGTTTTTCAGTGCTTGACAGCTTCAAACAGCTGTTAAACACTGATATTTCATCTGCTAAAAGCTTTTGACAGATGAAATGTCAATCTCTGACGTCACCTGTTGCCGGGTGGCCCTTAATTGGCCTGCTGAGCCCACAGGGCGGGCTCAACAAGGTCAATCAGAGGAAAATCCAGTGGGTTGGCCACATCTCCATGGAGGCGGGACAACAAGCCCGAATGTGGGTTTCCCACCTCCAACCCGCCCCCGTAGCAACATCCAGCCCATAGTGTTTGCGTACAAAAGTCAGTGCATTCTTGGAAACATCCCGATCAACACTCTGGGACTCCTACCTCCTGTTAATGCAACAATTTTGAATATAGTTACCACAGTGTGCAATGATATTGAAAACTAGAGCACCAACAGCAGGAGGTCGGAGCCCCAGAGAAGCACTGAGGAAGAAATGGAAGGTGTGGTGAGGGGACTGAGTGAGGAAAGCATGAGAGCAGTACTGTTGGGGATGGGGGAGTGAGCAGAACTCCAGAGCCCCATTAGTGGAGGGCTGGGAGGGAAGTGAGAAATGGAGAAACAGGAACCCCAAGATTGGCATTTCTACAGAGGAGGAAAGAAAAAAATGCAAGGATGGTGCTGTGTGGGGGAGAGAAAGTCTAAGAATGGGACTGAGGGTACAGAGTGGGGAGAGCTGGGAGACCCCAAGTTTGACACCTGAGTGCTGGGAGTGTTGAAAAGACAGAGCATCTTTGCGAACTGGGCAATGTTAGAAGGGGAGAGTGTTTAGAACTATCCAGAATGGTTTAAAAAAATCTAAAATTTCAAGGGAGCATATCCCAGATCTGTATCGAAACCTCTTGAGCAGAGACAGTATTTGGCAAGAATACCCAGCTCTGTACCCATCACGGATAATCTTTAAGTTTGATAATTGATTCTCTGATTTTACATGGGATTGAAGTATGGCAAATGGGTTTGCAGCTACCTGTGTCTCATTTGTCACCTGATTTTGAATATGGGCATCACGTTGATCTGTTTCCAATCTACTGGTAGCATCTGCTTTTAAAAAATAATTTTATTTTTAGCCCCATAAAAACTTTAATTAACTAAAGTAAAAAGCTTTAATTATTTTTTTCAAAAAATTACATTTTTGTTTCAAATATTTAATTTAATGAAATTTTAACTCATTTTAAAAACGCGATGGTTTTTTAAAAATTTCAATGTTTTGATGTGTTTTTGGGGTGAACTCCATTCATACTTTTGACAGGTATATCTGTCAAAAGGGAGATTCCCTTCTTCTATTGACTGGTCTGGCCCATGTGATCCCAGGGATGCTTGCGAACCGCCTGCGCCCCTGGGATACGTGGGCCCTGCGCATTTCAACTGTGGAGAGGCCCAAGAGTGGAAATGGCCGGACCTCTGGAGCCCTCAGGTAAGGGCATAGATTTTTTCCCGATAGGAGGCCTCCGCACACAGGAAGCCTCCTATCGGAAATTATGTGCCAATATATTCATTGGTATTCCAACCCCATTGAGATAAAGGCTAACATTCCATTACCCTTTTTAATTATTTTTTGTTCCTGTCCACTAGTTGTTAGTGATTTCTGTACTTGGACCCCTGAATCTCTCTGCTTCTCCACAGTTCCTAACTTCTCACCATTTAGAAAATGCTCTGATCGATCTTTCTTAGGTGTAAAGTGGATGAACTCACACTTCTGCACATTGAACTCCGACTGCCACAGGAATTCTTTATAAATAACATCCATAGACAGTCCCTTAGCTACCACATTAGTGACACCCTCAAAAAAATCATGTCATGTCATCTGTCTCTTCAAGACCTATATTCAATAGACCACACTATAAATTTCTAAAATACTGCTGCAATCTGCTCCATCTGATTGCATTTGCACAGAACTGATAGAGTGAAGAAACATATTAAGGCTATTTTAATGAATCCCCACGCCCCCGCGCCTGGTTGGCGATGACATTATTCCTACCAGCTTCATGGCATGTAAATAAGGCGCAGGAGTTAAAATCTCCTGGGCCTTAAGCCAGACGGTTTGCCGCCCTCTTTGGGCCCCGCACCCTAGCTGCCCACCTCGCCCCACCCTGAGTTAAAATGGCCCTGTAGTATTCACACTTGTAAACCAATTGCAAATGCGTCACTGAAGCAGAAAATGCTGGAGTCCCAAAACTCCCAGAGATGTCGGGGAACATAGGGTCTAATGAGAGGGAGGAATTGAAAGAAATCAGTATTTGTAGGGAAATGGTGTTAGGGAAATTGACGGGATTGAAGGCCGATAAATCCCTAGGGCCTGATAATCTACATCCTAGGGTACTTAAGGAAGTGGCCCTAGAAATAGTAGATGCATTGCTGCTCATCTTCCAAAATTCGATAGACTCTGGAACAGTTCCCATGGATTGGAGGGTAGCTAATGTTACCCCACTATTCAAAAAAGGTGGTAGAGAGACAACGGGGAATTATAGACTGGTAAACCTGACGTCGGTAGTGGGGAAAATGCTAGAGTCCATTATAAATGATGCAACAGCAGAGCACTTGGAAAACAGTGACAGGATCGGACAAAGTCAACATGGATTTACAAAAGGTAAATCGTGCTTGACTAATCTACTGGAATTTTTTGAGGATGTAACTGGTAGAATAGATAAGGAAGAACCAGTGGATGTGCTGTATTTGGACTTTCAGAAGGCTTTCGATAAGGTCCCACATAAGAGATTAGCGTGTAAAGTTAAGGCACATGGGATTGGAGGCAAGGTACTGACTTGGATAAAGAATTGGTTGGCAGACAGGAAGCAAAGAGTTGGAATAAACGGGTCTTTTTCCGAGTGGCAGGCAGTGACTAGTGGGGTACCGCAGGGATCGGCCCTAGGACCCCAGCTATTCACAATATATATAAATGATCTAGACGAGGGAACTATATGTAATATCTCCAAGTTTGCAGACGACACAAAGCTGGGTGGGCATGTGTGCTGTGAGGAGGATGCCGAGAAACTCCAATTGGATTTGGACAGGTTGGGTGATTGTGCAGAAGCATGGCAGATGCTGTATAATGTGGATAAATGCGAGGTTATCAACTTTGGTGGCAAAAACAGGAAGAGAGATTATTATCTGAACGGCAATAGATTGGGAGAAGGGGAAGTGCAACGAGACCTGGGTGTCCTTGTGCACCAGTCACTGAAGGTAAGCATGCAGGTACAGCAGGCGGTTAAGAAGGCAAATGGTATGTTGGCCTTCGTAGCGAGAGGGTTCGAGTACAAGAACAAGGATGTGTTGCTGCAATTGTACAGGGCCTTGGTGAGACCACACCTTGAGTATTGTGTGCAGTTTTGGTCGCCTTATCTGAGGAAGGATGTTCTTGCCATGGAGGGAGTGCAGCGAAGATTCACCAGACTGATACCTGGGATGGCAGGAATGATGTATGAGGAGTGATTGGGTCGATTGGAATTTCTTCACCCAGAGAGTGGTGAACCTGTGGAATTCTCAACCACAGAAGGCAGTGGATGCCAATTCATTAAATATATTCAAGAAGCAGTTGGATATATTTCTTAAGGCTAAAGGGATCAAGGGATGTGGGGAGAAGGCAGGGACAGGGTACTGAATTTGGATGATCAGCCATGATCTCATTGAATGGGGCCGAATGGCCAACTCCTGCTCCTATCTTCTATGTTTCTGTTTCTATATGTAAGAGGCAATAAAGTGTTCCTTTATACCGAATCAACATAGAGGTATGTTTATCTCTAATACAATGGTTGTGTGCTGCTCCAAAATCCACCAGCGAATCAGGATGGGCATTCTGTTGTGGCATTACAGGCACAGACTGCCTACACCAACTTTGTTAATGACGCCTTTTATAGGATTTGGAATGGGGTCTGTATCATAAGAACATAAGAAATAGGAGCGTGAGTAGGCCATACGGCACCTCAAGCCTGCTCCTCCATTCAGTAAGATTATGGCTGAACTTTTTCTTCAACTCGACTGGGTCCCCATATCCCTTGATTCCCTTAGAGTCCAAATATCTATCGATCCCAGGCTTGAATATACTCAACAACTGAGCATCCACAGCCCTCTGGGGTAGAGAATTCCAAAGATTCACCACCCTCTGAGTGAAGAAATTTCTCCTCATCTCAGTCTTAAATGGCTGACCCCTTATCCTGAGATTATGACAACTAGTTCTAGACTTTCCAGCCAGGGGAAACAACCTCTCACGTCTACCCGGTTAAGCCCTCTCAGAAACTTACATATTTCAATGAGATCACCTCTCAATCTTCTAAACTCCAGAGAGTATAGTGCCATTCTACTCAATCTCTCCTCATAGGACAGCCCTCTCATTCCAGGAATCAATCTAGTGAACCTTTGTAGGACCGGCTCTGAGGCAAATGTGTCCTTCCTTAGGTACAGTGACCAAAACTGTACACAGTACTCCAGGTGTGGTCTCAACTACGCCCTGTACAGCAGCATTTAAATTTCCTTGATATGGAGATCAGGCGGGAAAGTGGAGTAGAGGTCGAAGATCAGCCATGATCTTATTGAAAGGCGGAGAAGGCTCGAGGAGTTATATGGCCTACTGCTGTTCATAAGAGCATAAGAAATAGGAGCAGGAGTAGTCCATTTGGCCCTTCAAGCCTGCACCGCCATTCAATAAGATCATGGCTGATCTTTTACCTCATTTCCACTTTCCTGCACTATCCCCATATCCCTTGATTACTTAATATTCAAAAATGTATCGATCTCTGTCTTGAATATACTCACCGACTGAGCCTCCACAGCCTTCTTGGGTAGAGAAACCCAAAGATTCCCCAGCCCTGAGTGAAGAAATTTCTCCTCATCTCAGTCCTAAATGGCCAACTACATATTCTGAGACTGTGACCCCTGGTTCTAGACTCCTCTGCCAGGGGAAACATTCTCCCTGCATCTACCCTGTCATGCCCTGTAAGAACTTTGTATGCTTCAATGAGATCACCTCGCATTCTTCTAAACTCTAGAGAATATAGGCTCAGTCTACTCAATCTCTCCTCATAGGACAATCCCCCCATCCCAGGAAACAGCCTGGTGAACCTTTGTTGCACTCCCTCTATGACATGTATATCCTTCCTTAGGTAAGGAGAGCAAAACTGTACAAAATACTCCAGGTGTGGTCTCACCAGGGCCCTATATAATTGCAGTAAGACGTCTTTACTCTTATACTCAAATCCTCTTGTAATAAAGGCCAACATACCATTTGCTTTCCTAATTACTTGCTGTACCTGCATGTTAACTTTCAGTGATTCATGTACAAGGACACACAGGTCCCTCTGAACAACAGCATTTCCCAATCTATCACCATTTAAAAAATACTCTGCTTTTCTATTTTTCCTATCAAAGTGGATAACTTCACATTTCTCCACATTATATTCCATTTGCCATGCTCTTGCCCAATCTATAGCCTGTCTATATCCCCTTGAAGCCTCCTTGCATCCTCCTCACAACTTACATTCCCACCCAACTTTGTATCATCAGCAAACTTGGATATGTTACATTTGGTCCCCTCATCCAAATCATTGATGTAGATTGTGAATAGCTGAGGCCCAAGCACTGATCCTTGCGGTACCCCACTAGTTACAGCCTGCCAACCCAAAATTGACCTGTTTTTTCCTACTCTCTGTTTTCTGTCCATTAACCAATCTTCAATCCACGCTAGTATATTACTCCAATCCCATGAGCCCTAAATTTGTTTAATAACCTCTTGTATGGCACCTTATCAAATGCCTTCTGAAAATCCAAATACACCACATCCACTGGTTCACCCTTATCTATTCTGCTAGCTACAACCTCAAAAAACTTTAATAGTTTTGTCAAACACGAATTCCCTTTCATAAATCCATGTTGACTCTGCCCAATCCTATTATTATTTTAAAAGTGCCCCATTACCACGTCCTTAATAATAGATTCTAGCATTTTCCCTACTACTGATGTCAGACTAACTGGTATGTAGTTCCCCGCTTTCTCTCTCCCTCCTTTCTTAAATAGTGGGGTTACATTTGCTACCTTCCAATCTGCGGGAACCGTTCTAGAATCTATTGAATTTTGGAAAATGACAACCAATGCATCCACTATCTCTATAGCCAAAACCCTAGGATGTAGGCCATCAGGTCCAGGGGATTCATTGGCTTCAGTCCCATTATTGTTTTACTAATACTAATTTCTTTCAGTTCCTCATTCTTGCTAGACCCTTGGTTGTCCACTATTTCCGGGAAGTTTCTTACGTCTTCTTCCGTGAAGACAGACACAAAGGGTTCGATTTTGCCAGGCCCGAGAAGGCGGGATTCAAAGCGTGTGAGGTGGGAAAATCGCAAAAAATGGTGGGCGGGCCCAATCCCGCCTCCATCCCGCCTCCGAGCAATTTTCCAAAATGCGTGTTTTCTGACCCCGTTTCCATCCTGCCTCCAAGAGGTGGGATAGACCCTTAAGGCCCTTAACAACCATTTAATTGCCTCTATAATCCCATTTTGAGAGGCCTTTCTGATTTTCCCACTTTTCCCACCTGCTGCACATCTCCTCTGCAACATGCCAGTGAATCCTGGCTGCCTCACAAGTGGACTGCTTACTAACAGCTGCAGTTCCACCATTGCAGTTTCAGCAATCATCATTTGCAGGTGGCAGAACTTTGTTGTCTCTGGTCTGGGGGAAATTTTAGCAGGCATACCCATTGTTGTGGAAGTTTGGAGCCTGACACCCATCTCCAGTGTGACCTCCTGGGAAACCCCTCTCACCACCTTGACTGAGCGCTTCCTCAACTGAGGCATATTCCAGAAGCATGGGAACCATTTATCTCATTTCCTCCTGGACATCAGATTTGGACGATGACCAGCCGTGGCAGCAGCAGAACCATGAACAACAGCACCACCAACAGCAGCAGCAACAACAGGAGCACCAAGCTGCTGCTCACCCACCTGTAGCTGCACAGGCCAGAAGGCGCCAGCGCGCAACCACATTGCTGCCCGGGATGCAAGGGACGCACTCACCTTGGCCAGATTTGCTTAGTCTGCACAATCAAACGCTTTGGCCTTGCAAATTCTTATCAGATCATTGACAATGGCCAAGAACCTGCAGATTCTGATCACTCTGACCGCCATAATGACAATTGCATGTCGCCCTAAGCCCTCAATGTGGAAGTCACATTTGCGAAATGACACACACCACAACTGCAACAGTTTGCCATCAGAATTTTTTATGACAATAAGCAACTGATGTCATTTTAAAAACAAACACAACATTACACCCAAGTGACTACCCTTGTGACTACTTGTGCATTCTCTTCCTCTTACCCATGCTCCTATGTGATGCTTCCCCTGTGGATTCAGCAGATGTGGAGGCCCCCTGCTCACTTTCTTGCTGCTCCTGTCTCAACACCTTTGGCGGGCGTTCTCTGGGGTTGTGAACCTGTGAGGGCTCGGCAACAGTCTGCTGCTCCTGCGGCTGTGCAGGGGTTGAGACACCGATCTCAGTTGGGTGGGGACTCTGGTGTGGCTCTGACCGAGGGCTCTGCAGTGGCATGGTTGTGGGAGCGCTTGGAGAGGAGCCCCCACTTCCTTGTTGTGTGTCACCAACATTCCTCTCATGGATCAGCCCCACTTCAGAGCTAGCAAGTGGCTGGACAGCACCTTGCTGCACTGTAGGGGGGCCATGAGGATCCATTTCTGCACTGGAAGTCCTACTCCAGAGGACTTGCATGAATGTCTGTTTTGTTTGCTCAATAGCTGACCATCGCTCCTCAAGAGATGTCAGTCTATTCTGAACAATTACCATGTTTTCAATACCCTGGCGACTAAGATCCTCCATGGACATAGCCATCCTCTCCTCTACCGTAGCCATCCTCTCTTCTATGGTAGCCAGCCTTACGATGGAGGTAGCCATCCTTTCCACGGAGGTTGCCATCCTTTCCATGGTGATGCATTCATGCACCAACGCCTCCACAAAGGCTCTGTTCATGTTAGCGATGGACTCCTCCATTCGCTCCAAACTCACAGCGACCCTGGAGACAAAACCTGCCAGAGACTCCTGCACCTGTTCCTGGAGTTCCAGCACCGCTCTCCTTCTGGATGAACCCGGAGGCACAGGGTCGACATGCAGCGGAGCCAAGCTGGGAGCGCTCTGCTCCCTCCGACGAGGACTCTCCACTGCTGTCCCTGTCTCCACCATCTGCTGATGCTCACTTGTGAGCTGTGATACACCAGGTGACAACTCTACTCTATGTCCCGAAGGTCCCACCGAGGTGTGAGTGTCTGTGCTGGTGATGTGTGCGCTTAATTCTGCTGATGCACCGCCCTCAGAGGTTGCAGCTTCCTCTGAGGAGGTTGGAAGCTCAGGCTCTTCCTCCTGGACAGTGGGGACTGGGGCTGTCGATGGGGGAGTAATGGAAATAGTTAGAGATGTGAGGTCAAGGTTACATGCACATTGAATGGTGCAGATGATCATAAGTCAATCTGTTAGAGCATCAGATTCATTATCAGTGACTCATGCAATGTCAATGAGAGAGATGCCAAACTATTCTGTCACCAGCTTGCTGTGATGCGCCTGCCTGTCCGTCCCCCACTTGGGAATCCTCCTCGATCCCAGCAATTTCCAGGACCGCCTCCTCCCAGGTGGTGAGCTGGGCTACTGAGGGTGGCCCTCCTCCTGTCCTTGCTCTTCCAAATCAAACAGGGCCACATTAAATAAGAATGCTAAAAGGGCTAAGAGAGTTAAAAAATCAAGCCTGAAGGCTTTGTGTCTTAATGCGAGGAGCATTCATAATAAGGTGGATGAGTTAGCTGTGCAAATAGATGTAAATGGATATATTGGCCCAGAAATTTGGGTCTCCACGGGTGAGTACGCACGGGGGTACTCACCCGTGAGCCCAATGGAAATGCCGGTTTCCTGCATGCACTGCACATGCGTGGGAAACCGGCACTTCCGTTCCCCTGAAAGAAGGGGTTCAGAGGTCGAACGCATGTGCAGGAGAGGCTGCACGTGCACATCGAACTTACGTTTTTGTAGCAGGTTTTCCCGGGAGGGTAAGTCTCCAGAAGTTACATATATAAAAAGCCTGCTTATTACAAGATAAGTGGTGAATTAATTAAAATTAAAACATTTTTTCCACAGGTTTATTATTTTTAAATACTTTAAAGAAAGGTAAGTTTATTTTTAGCCCCGTTGGAAAATAAAATTATTTTTTCAAAAATTTAAATTATTGTTTAAAATAGTTATTTCATGTAATTTATAGTTTATTTAAAAATGTGATGTTTTTTTAAAATTTATTTGAAGATTTAGTGATGTTTTGGGGCTTATAGTATTTATAAGTTTGACAGCCCTTCCTGAATGAATGAAGCATTCCCTGCTCCGATTGGCTCCCCATGGCCCACGTGATCCCAGGGGATGCATCGAACTAACTGCGCCCCTGGGATACGCAAGCACTGCACGCCGGCAGGCAAAGGATCGCAATTCCACGGGGGCCCACAGCACAACGGCCACGCAAGGTAAGTGCAGGTCTGGGGCTTA
Organism: Somniosus microcephalus; assembly: GCF_052327205.1. Lineage (NCBI taxonomy): Eukaryota > Metazoa > Chordata > Chondrichthyes > Squaliformes > Somniosidae > Somniosus > Somniosus microcephalus. The sequence goes on along the minus strand of NC_140987.1, from coordinate 301,235,040 downwards.
CACCCACGGGAAGACACCGACCCGAATTTCTGGGCCGATATAATTGGGATTATGAAGACATGGCTCCAGGGTGACCAAGACTGGGAATTCAACATCCAGGGGTATTCAATATTCAGGAAGGAAGAGGAGGTGGGGTAGCATTGCTGGTTAAAGAGGAGATTAATATAATAGTAAGGAAGGATATTAGCTCTGATGATGTGGAATCTGTATGGGCAGAGCTGAGAAATACCAAGGGGCAGAAAATGTTAGTGGGAGTTGTATACAGACCACCAAACAGTAATGTTGAGGTTGTGGATGGCATTAAATGGGAAATTAGAGATGCGTGCAATAAGGGCACAGCAGTTATCATGGGTGACTTTAATCTAGCATATAGATTGGGCTAACCAAATTAGTAACAATACTGTAGAGGAGGAATTCCTAGAGTGTATACAGGATGGTTTCCTGGACCAATATGTTGAGGAACCAACTAGAGATCAGGCCATCTTAGACTGGGTATTATGTAATGAGAAAGGATTAATTAGCAATCTTGTTGTGCGAGGCCCCATGGGGAGGAGCAATCATAATATGATAGAATTCTTCATTAAAATGGAGAGTGAAATAGTTGACTCAGAGACTAGGGTACTGAATTTAATTAATGGAAACTACAATGCATGAGTCACAAGTTGGCCAGAATGGATTGGGGAACGTTACTTAAAGGGTTGGCGGTGGAAAGGCAATGGCAAACATTTAAAGATCACATGGATAAACTACAGAATTTGTTCATCCCTTTTTGGCATAAAAATAAAACAAAAAAGGTGACTCAACTGTGGCTAACAAGGGAAATTGGAATAGCATAAGATCTAAGGAGTGGACATAAAATTTGGCCAGAAAAAGCAGCAAACCTGAGGATTGGGGGCAGTTTAGGATTCAGCAAAGGAGGAGAAAGGGATTTATTAAGAGAGGGAAAATAGATTTTTAGAGTAAGCTTGGAGGGAACATAAAAACTGATGGTAAAGGCTTCTATAGATATGTGAAAAGAAAAAGATTGGTGAAGTCAAGCGTAGGTCCCTTGCAGTCAGAATTAGGGGAATTTATATTGGGGAACAAATAATGGCAGACCAATTAAATACATACTTTGGTTCTGTCTTCACAAAGGAGGAGACAAATAATCTCCCAGAGATGTCGGGGAACATAGGGTCTAATGAGAGGGAGGAACTGAATAAAATCAGTATTTGTAGAGAAATAGTATTAGGGAAATTGACAGGATTGAAGGCCAATAAATCCCCAGGGCCTGATAATTTTCATCCTAGGGTACTTATGGAAGTGGCCCTAGAAATAGTAGATGCATTGCTGGTCATCTTCCAAAATTCGATAGACTCTGGAACAGTTCCCATGGATTGGAGGATAGCTAAAGTAACCCCTCTATTTAAAAAGGGTGGTAGAGAAAAAGTGAGGAATTATAGACCGGTAAGCCTGACATTGGTAGTGGGGAAAATGCTAGAGTCCATTATAAAAGATGTAATAACAGAGCACTTGGAAAACAGTGACAGGATCGGACAAAGTCAACATGGATATACAAACGGTAAATCGTGCTTGACTAATCTACTGGAGTTTTTTGAGGATGTAACTGGTAGAATAGATAAGGGAGAACCAGTGGTTGTGGTGTATTTGGACTTTCAGAAGGCTTTCGATAAGGTCCCGCATAAGAGATTAGCATGTAAAGTTAAAGCACATGGGATTGGGTGTAAGGTACAGTCTTGGCTAGAGAACTGGTTGGCAGACAGAAAGCAAAGTGTGGGAATAAACGGGTCATTTTCCGAGTGGCAGGCAGTGACTAGTGGGATACAGCTGGGATCGGTGCTAGGACCCCAGCTATTCATAATATATATAAACTAGCTGGGGGAGCCCGGCGGTGCCAAGGCTTTTTCGAGGGCATGTTGTTGTTCGAAGAGAGAGAGAGCGCGACTGGGGGGGGGGGAGGGGGGCGGAAGAGAGAGAGCGAGTGGGAGGGAGAGAGAGAGCGAGTGGGGGGGGAGAGAGCGAGAGAGACTGGGGGGAGAGAGAGAGCGAGAGAGACTGGGGGGAGAGAGAGAGCGAGAGAGACTGGGGGGAGAGCGAGAGAGACTGGGGGGAGAGGAGGAAAGAGACTGGGGGGGAGAGCGAGAGAGACTGGGGGGAGAGAGAGAGAGAGACTGGGGGAGACAGAGAGAGACTGGGGGGAGAGAGAGAGTGAGGGAGACTGGGGGGAGAGAGAGAGCGAGAGAGACTGGGGGGAGAGAGAGAGCGAGAGAGACTGGGGGGGGAGAGAGAGAGGTGAGAGAGACTGGGGGGAGAGAGAGAGCGAGAGAGACTGGGGAGAGAGAGAGAGCGAGAGAGATGGGGGGAGAGAGAGAGAGAGAGAGCGAGAGAGTCTGGGGGGAGAGAGAGAGCGAGAGAGACTGGGGGGAGAGAGAGAGCGAGAGAGACTGGTGGGGAGAGAGAGAGAGAGAGAGACTGGGGGGGAGAGAGAGAGCGAGAGAGACTGGGGGAGAGAGGAGAGTGAGAGAGACTGGGGAGAGAGAGAGAGCGAGAGAGACTGGGGGGGAGAGAGAGAGAGAGAGCGAGAGAGACTGCGGGGGAGAGAGAGAGCGAGAGAGACTGGGGAGAGGGGGGAGAGCGAGGGAGACTGGG